>NW_026099574.1:14218313-14301644 GCF_025091365.1 Daktulosphaira vitifoliae | reverse complement strand
AAAAAAAAAAAAAAAAAACACATCATAGTAAAATTAATATCTTCTCCGTTTCGCATCGAAGCTAAAATGGAATTCTTATTAAAGAAATAAATCTATTAGTATTTATAATAACTGTCTGTAGCAGACGTATAAACAATTATGTATATATTATTTTCACATATTTGTTAAATTTTATTATTGTGTACTGTAAATTACTAATTAGTCTTACTCAGATGCGCTGACATACCAAAAAATAAAGATAATCACTAATGACTTTTATTTGTAAAATTTTGACAAAAGAAGAATGAAAAACGTATGTAATTGATAATTACAATATCTGTTATAATTCTAACAAACAAATAATTTGTTTTATAGCAATTATTTTTATACTGAAAAATACAATTTGCGTGACAAATAGTGAAGATATTATTGCTATTAGTATTATGTAATATATAAAATTAAACAAAATAATAAAATAAACACTTGTGGTTTAAAAAACGAATCAATTTTGATATCGAAAAATAAATTAGTAAAAATTACTATTGATACAATAATTATGAATGATTTTTGTAATAAATAATTACAAAATCTTATTAAACTGAAAATATACTTAACATTATTTTATCTAATTACTTGAAGCATAGTTTTTTTTAACAGATTTTTTTTCAAAAATCCGGGCTATTTTTTGCAAGTCTTCTTTAGGCAAAAAAAAATGTTTTAAAAAATCATAGTTTTCATTTATAATAAAAATAATTTTTAGCTCCGATACTGAGCTTATAAAAGTTTGATGTTATGTGTTTATTTTTTTGTATCAATCATATAAAAATTATTATTAAAGCCGGGCTTTTTTCTAAAATAAAAAAAAACCGTTATAACTTACCAAGCAATAGGTTAATACAAAACTGGTGAATTTTTTTTTTTTTTTTTTTTTTTAAATCCTAAAAGATTTTGTCTAAAATACATACACGACGAGGTCAATTAAAAAAACGATAGTACAGTGTGAGCGTGGCATAGTTGGGACTAGTATAGATGTTATCTCACAGTGATTTTATCACTGTCATAAGAAACGCTTCGATGCAAATCTGTCGATAGTGTTTAATTTTAAGAAATTGGTATATTATTCAAAAGCAAAATTCTACCGCAAATAAAATTAAGGAAACATTGCAAATAATAATTACCATGGGCAATAATTTTTACTGAATCCGAAAACATTCGTCGCATTCGTTTTTTGATAAAATTGGCAATTTAAGATGATTTAAATATTAAAATTATTTTTTTTGAATTAAAAGAAGAAAATAATTGAAATAAGTTTCACTTTGTATTTTATGTAAATTAGTTTTATATAATATTCATGAAAATCAGTGTACTCCTTTTATAAGGTATATTAAAATAAATTAAAATACAATATCAAACATTTTAACACACAAAAAAAACATATTTTTGAGTATGATAACCATGTTCACTATAACTCAAAATGTTTTTTTCGTAGTATAGTATATTACATAAACTTTAATTTAAAATTAAATAAAAGTGTCAATATTTCCGGAATATTTTCAAAAATTGAGTTGAAAAAGTATAACTTGTGTGTAAAAATTGTTATTTTGAATCCCCCCTGTAGTCAGGTCAAAAGTCAGATTTTCTATAATGTATATCAAATGAAAGAAGTAACCATAAAGTATTTATGAAAAAATAATTGTATTGATCCGTACATTTTTTGAAAAGTTATAGCAATTAAAAATTGAAAAAATAAAATCTGAAATCGTAAATTTTCACACCGAAATTGCATGTTTTTTAACTATGACAGGCAACCATTTGCAACATAGAAGATAAGTCGTCGGGACAAATTTTTTTTTATCTTTTAGTACATAATGTAAGCTATAATTTAACGTATGTTTAAAGGTCGCAGTATTTCCAGAACATTTTCAAAAATTAAGTTGAAAAAGTTCTACTTTTTATACGTATGTTTTTACAAAACATTTCGAAATTTACCGATTTTAAAAGTTGTAATTTTTGGTGGGATTTTTACCTTTTATTGGGAACGAGGGAAATTTTTTTAATTTTTGAGTGTTATGTCTTCAACTAGATATCTCATTTTACCATAGAACCTACTTGCCTCGTGTAATAATACAAAATTTTAGTTTTTGATAATAAAAAAAAATAGATCATTTTATCTGAGAAAAATCATTTTCTCAGATAAAATATATTTTAGTATGTCTCTATCACAAGTGTAACTAGAATTTTGAAATTTGTAGTCTCTAGTCCATAAAATTTGCCGCATTATAAATTAACAAAAAAAGAAATCAACAAAAATTTAATATCGAATAAGGAAACGGGTTTCTATTGTTTTTATGGTTTATAACAATTGACCAGTTTCCTTATATATTGAACTCTCTGTATAGTACATTATAATAAATTTATTATTATAAAGAATTCAGAAATCAGTTTTACTATAAAATATTATAATACCTTTGTCGTCTATTTTAGAGATTCTTATAATAAGAAACAAATATGTATAACTAAAATTATCAACAATATTGTTTTAAATTTTAGTATGAAACAAAAATCTTTATTAAAAATTAAAATCTCTGTTTCAGCTCTGTGGCGAAATTGATGAGACAAATACTACTGTAGAAACAGTTGATAAATTAAATAATTATCATATTTATCCTCGAATTATCAGCATTGTGTCCAAGGATTATTTTAAATTTTTTAAGGTAAAATAAAGTTTTATAACCATTAAATTAAATAAAACAATTTTTAATAGATTTATTTTTTATAGTTATATTAATTTTTGTAATATATTAATGTCCTACAAAAATATGTTTATTGTTATTTATTATATATTTAAATAATTATTCAATATTCTATTTTCAAAAATATTTATTTTTTAGGTAAACCTTAGGAGAAAATGTCCGTTTTGGTCTGACGATAGCAAGTGTGCAATGAGATACTGTCAAGTGGAATCATGTCATTTGGTAAATATTAATTAATGTGTACCTTGTAGAACATTTTAAAACTTTGATAAAATTTCATTTTAGGATGACTTACCCATAGGTCTCAAAAGTATTCGTAATAGTTTAGTAGATGTAGACATGTCGATTAAAGTATGTATAATATTAATTTATTAATCTTAAATTATTTTTATATTATTCTTTCATATAAATCAATGTTTCTTTTTATGTTTTCCTTTTTCCTAGTGTTGCTGTTGTTATGGTCATTTGTTATGGTTTCAGTCATACTTCACTTTTAATTCTTCATACGTAATAAATCTGCTTGTTCCTATGTTTCTCCTTTATTCCTTTATTTTTTTATATATATTATAGTATCATTTTTTTTATTTAATAAAATATTAAATCATGTTTATTTGAGTAGTATATGGTAGGACCCCAACAACAAGAATGTGAAGAAGCTACACAATATGAATTAGGATATATTAACACAACAATCAGGTAAAAAAATTACAGTAAATATTAACTGAAAGAAAATAATATATTTTATTATTATAATAACCTAAATAATTATAATTTGAATAATTGAGACTAATTTAGTATTTTTATAAAAAGTTCAAATTATATTTCTATTGTTTTACTCGATTAATAAATATGATAATTTTTAATAATAATTATAATATCCATATTATATTTATTATATATGTATATTATCTAGGATGATTTATAAGTTGTGAGATCTTTTTTTCAGCCTTGGTGGAAAGCTGAGAAATTAGTAAGTTAAAAACATCAGCTTTTTCTCTGAAAATTATCAACAATTATTATTTTAAAGAGAATAAAAATATCATATAAATCAAAATCATATTAAAATATTAATATAATGTTGTAAAGAGTAGGAATTTTGTATTTCTAATTGTTAAAGTGTTCTGAGAATTTTATCTTTAAAGAATAAGAGGTTTTGTTAAGAAATTTGTTAATACCCTTCTAAAGGATCTTAGTCTTCTAATTTTTTTTAGGAAGTCTATAACATAATCTCATAATAATATCAATAATACTTTTTCCTAAAACCACTGTAATTACAACCCTCATTATTTGTGATACCAATAACCAATAGTTAATACAAGATTATTCAATTATCATGAACCACTTAATTAATCAAAAATAATTATAATAATTTTTTTATTATTATACCCTATAAAGGTAAAACTTAAATATTTCAATTGACAGCATACATAATTAACTATATTATTTTAATATATTATAATCTATTAAGAAAATAACTGGTCAATAACAATAACCACTTCAGTAGTTATTGTTAAAATAGTAGAAAAACTATTTCAGAAGTTATGAAATATTAAATTAATGATTAGTGGTGAAGAGTAGATGCTGCTATTTTTATAACTAAACATTTCCTGGCTTTACTCATCCAAAGACAAATACTCTTTCTCTTGTCTAGGTATAAACATGTCAATAACTTCAGAAATACTTCTCTATTAGTTGTTATCAACTAGTCATTGTTTATTTAGATTTTTATCTATTAAATAATCTAGTGAATTATGTGTATAGACATTTGAGAAATTAAAGTTTACACCCTTAAAATGTAAGGTATAAGAGTTAAATTTAAAAAATACTTCATAATTGATAAATTAAGAAAAACATTGAACTAAAATAAAAAAATAAAAGGTTTTTTTTAGTTTTTAAAGGGGAATTTTGATATAAGAAAAAAATTCAATATCATAAAAATAATTTTATTTAACTAAGTAAAAATTTATTTTATGAATTGGAGTTACCTTGTTTAACTTAGTAAGGAAAAATCATCTAGTCTGGTTTGTCACAGAATTTTTGGATTTGTCAGAAATACTTATGTATTATTATAATTTTTTTTTTAGTGCTGCAGCAATGGAAGATTTTGCTCTTTGGCAAGCTCATGATGATTTACAAGAAATGTATTGTACTTTACCAGAAGATGATGGTGATGCTGAATATGTTGATTTATCATTAAATCCTGAACGATATACTGGATACAAAGGACCATCTGCCAATCGAGTTTGGAAAACTATTTACATGGAAAACTGTTTTAGGTTTGACATTTTTTTATTAATATTAAATTGATAAAAAAATATATAACCTTTATTTGTATTCACACTTTTTAATATATTTCATACTAAAATTATCATAAGTATTTTAAATACAAGATTATTCTTTCAACGTTAACTACACGTTTTCTTCTAAATAAAATACAATATAGAACATATTATTTCTGGCCTTTTTAGTTAGTATTTCTTGATTTATCAGTCATTGATTAATTTTTAGGTTGATCCATAATGTATTATATTAATTTTGTTTAATTGCAATATAAATATTGAAATGGCTTATATATTTAAAAAAAAAAACACCCTATATTTTAACTGCTGTTAATCAAGTTTCACAAGCATAGGATGAAGTGGAGTAAATATAAACAAAAGGGATAATTATAAATTATACATTTTTTCTTTAAGAATATGTAGCAAATTTTAGATTGTAAAATTCTGGAACTTATATGTGTTGCTATCATGTTAAATTTAAATTTGAAATAAAAGAGACTATAGCCCCTTTAGACCTTCCTTTGACTACACTACTTATCACTCTTGAAATACACTAAACAATTTTTTAACATAAATTTATAAAAAGTTATGCATGTTTTCAGACCAAAAAACTTGTTTGAAGTTTCAATTAAATCTACATTGTTAACTGGTAAGATAAAATTATTTTTTATTTTAATAACATAAAAATACATTTTTAAAATTGTTATTAATTTACTAACACAAATAATCAAGTAATTCATTTGATTTTTTGTAGTATTTAAATTAAGAATATGGTATTCTAAAAGTTATCTTTATATAAATTGTGGTTTTAAATTGAAAATTAATCTACTTAAAATATAGATTAATATAAATTTAGATTAGAAAAAATAATCTTAAGAATTTTTTTATTACTGAATAGTTATGAAAATTGAACATTGCTCTTCTTTAAGAGAATTGTTAACAAAGTTAAATTTAAAGTAGAAGGAAATTTATAAGGAATAATTTTTTCAATTTTTTTCTTAGCTATTTTTATTTTAATAAATAAAAAAAATATTAATTATATTCATTTATTATAATATTAAATATTATGATAAATAAATAAACATGTGAATTGTGTTAGGTTAAAATTAAAAAAAGAAAATTGTACCAGTTGAATTGGTGGTAAAAGGAATATGGTTATTTCTTCTAAAATTCATCACCTTATTTTGTTTTTTTATTAAAACTTATAAATAATTATTTAATACAGGAATGTGTTTGGAGAAAAGAGCTTTTTATCGTGCAATATCTGGACTTCATTCTAGCATCAATATACATCTTAGTGCTAAATATTTATTATCTGGTAATATTAATCGTAATACTTTACCTTATTTCACTTCTACAATTTTTATTATGTTTAGATAAAGGAACTACATTTTTAAACCCATGTGGCACTGGTACTTGGGGTCCAAACATTGAAGAGTTTGAACGCAAATTTGGACCACAATATACTAAAGGGGAAGGTACACAATGGTTAAGAAACTTGTACTTTTTATTTCTGGTAGAACTTAGAGCATTGCAAAAAGCAGCTCCTGTGCTTGAACAAGTAGAATACTATACAGGAAATGATAAAGAAGATGAAGTTACTCGTTTTGCTGTTCATAATTTATTGGGTATTGTCAAGTGAGTTGTATGAATTTTTTATTAATTGTATAAAAACCTATTAAATTATAAATTTTAATTTATAGACAATTTCCACAACATTTCAATGAACGATCTATGTTTTCTGGTGGACAACAAGCTCAAAAGTTAAAAGAAGAGTTTCGCTATCATTTTCGTAACATATCAACAATAATGGATTGTGTTGGATGCGATAAATGTAGATTATGGGGAAAACTACAAGTACAGGGACTTGGGACAGCACTAAAAATATTGTTTTCAAATAAAACTCGAACAAATGGATATTCTTTTACTGTTAATAAACATACCTTAAAACTAGAGCGTAGTGAGATTATTGCCCTTTTTAATTCATTTGCAAGGTATATATATATATATATTACAACTTGCTAACTTTGTTTTACTAATTATAATGAGAAACAAAAAGTAATACAATAATTAATCATTTTTATTAATAGGTTGTCAACAAGTATATATGAACTGGATATGTTCCGAAAAATACTTCGATAAATTGTATACTTTCCTTATGAAAAGTAATAAGATTATACAAAAGCATCACAGCTTTCTCAATTTTAATCTTCTAAGTTTTAATAACCTTAATAAAATATACATTCCCAATATATTTATTTTTATATAAATATGTTATATAAACGCTCTCTAAGTGTAAAAGATAAAATTTTATAGTCTAATTAGTTATAAAAAAATAGTTTTTATATCTATGTCTAATAATTCACAATACCTTCTAGTCTTTTTAGCAACTATTTTTTCAACAATGGCCTTTTTATATTTCATCTTTATTATTTATTTTCTACCTATTTCTTATCATTTTTCTCTACATACTAAAAATGTGGTTGCCGTAAATGTTTTATTTATACTTTGAAACAAACTATTTATTTTTAAAAGTGTGGTGAGTGGATATTTTTATTTATTGTCGTTTAGCTCTGTAAAATTATATTTATTTAGTTCACATATTCATTTTTATACAATTTCTTAAAACTAAAATTATTTTTAAGTTTATTTCAAATATAATTTTAATTATTGACAAATATTTCAAAAACAAAAATAAGATGTAGTACAATACAATTTTAAATAATTACTAGGTGTATTTATATTATATGTATATTAGTATACATATTAGCTGCTGTGATATGTTGTTAAGATCTGAACAAAATTGAATATTGTTTAGTTTCTATAATAATGTTTTTGTGTTTTTTATTTCATAATTATTTAAATATTGAAGTTTTATTGTTATATTTATTAATTTATTATTTAAAATATTAATTTATTTTAATTTTTTTACTCATTTGTAAATTAAATATTGTTATAACTTAAAACTGTGTATTATGTTTTAATATAAATTATTGTTTAACATATACTTTAATACATTACCTTTACATTTTAATTTCTCTTATTTTTTTATAAATAAGCAGAAATAATATGATCTTTTATACCAAATTACAAAATAGCAAATTTATGTGAGTTAAGGATTTTTTTATTTATCATAACATATTATTTTAAATAATTTGGTAAGCAAAAAAGTTGTTAATTAATTTTAAAAAAATTTTATGTACCTTAAAATACATGATATTTACTCTATTTAGTGATGCAGTAGTGCCGTAACAGGGGGTGCAGTTGCTCCCTTGATCAAAATACTAGAGGGGCGGCAAAAGTATCATTATGCCTTCCTAATAGAATCTGACAAAAAAAAAATAACAGTGTAGACGTAGCATAGTTGGGACAAGTATGGATGATATTTGACAGTGTTTAAATAATTATAATAAGAAACCCTTCGGTGCAAACCTGTAGATAGTATTTA
The DNA here is from genome assembly GCF_025091365.1 of Daktulosphaira vitifoliae. NCBI lineage: Eukaryota > Metazoa > Arthropoda > Insecta > Hemiptera > Phylloxeridae > Daktulosphaira > Daktulosphaira vitifoliae. The sequence continues at coordinate 14,293,185 of NW_026099574.1, read as the reverse complement.
ATTTTAAGAAATTGGTGGATTATTCCAAAAGCAAAATTAACCCCTACTTTTTGTTCTACTTAGACTGCTATTTGCACATAGAAAATAGGTCATAGGTACAAATTTTTTTTGCTGGACTTCTAGTACATAAAATAAGCTTTATTTTAACATATATTTAAAAGACGCAGATTTTCAAAAGTTAAGTTCAAAAAGTTCTACTTTTTATACAGTTTTTTCAAAAATTTGCTTAACTTTAAAGGGGCAAAATAATCAAAATATGTATAATTTTATATTTAATGTAAGTTATGTTCATGCAAATTTTATATTTATTAGTGGACTCATTATTATGGAAAACTCTGATAAGGTATTTTAAAATAAACAAAATAAAATTTGAACACAAAAATAGCACATTTTTTAACTACGACAGCCAATTGCAAAAGAAGATAGGTCGTCAATAGCTTTAACTTGACATATTTTAAGAATACCGTTAAAAATTAAATAAAAGTATCAATATTTCAATATTATGTTTTATAGCAATTATTTTTATACTGAAAAATACAATTTGCGTGACAAATAGTGAAGATATTATTGCTATTAGTATTATGTAATATATAAAATTAAACAAAATAATAAAATAAACACTTGTGGTTTAAAAAACGAATCAATTTTGATATCGAAAAATAAATTAGTAAAAATTACTATTGATACAATAATTATGAATGATTTTTGTAATAAATAATTACAAAATCTTATTAAACTGAAAATATACTTAACATTATTTTATCTAATTACTTGAAGCATAGTTTTTTTTAACAGATTTTTTTTCAAAAATCCGGGCTATTTTTTGCAAGTCTTCTTTAGGCAAAAAAAAATGTTTTAAAAAATCATAGTTTTCATTTATAATAAAAATAATTTTTAGCTCCGATACTGAGCTTATAAAAGTTTGATGTTATGTGTTTATTTTTTTGTATCAATCATATAAAAATTATTATTAAAGCCGGGCTTTTTTCTAAAATAAAAAAAAACCGTTATAACTTACCAAGCAATAGGTTAATACAAAACTGGTGAATTTTTTTTTTTTTTTTTTTTTTTTAATCCTAAAAGATTTTGTCTAAAATACATACACGACGAGGTCAATTAAAAAAACGATAGTACAGTGTGAGCGTGGCATAGTTGGGACTAGTATAGATGTTATCTCACAGTGATTTTATCACTGTCATAAGAAACGCTTCGATGCAAATCTGTCGATAGTGTTTAATTTTAAGAAATTGGTATATTATTCAAAAGCAAAATTCTACCGCAAATAAAATTAAGGAAACATTGCAAATAATAATTACCATGGGCAATAATTTTTACTGAATCCGAAAACATTCGTCGCATTCGTTTTTTGATAAAATTGGCAATTTAAGATGATTTAAATATTAAAATTATTTTTTTTGAATTAAAAGAAGAAAATAATTGAAATAAGTTTCACTTTGTATTTTATGTAAATTAGTTTTATATAATATTCATGAAAATCAGTGTACTCCTTTTATAAGGTATATTAAAATAAATTAAAATACAATATCAAACATTTTAACACACAAAAAAAACATATTTTTGAGTATGATAACCATGTTCACTATAACTCAAAATGTTTTTTTCGTAGTATAGTATATTACATAAACTTTAATTTAAAATTAAATAAAAGTGTCAATATTTCCGGAATATTTTCAAAAATTGAGTTGAAAAAGTATAACTTGTGTGTAAAAATTGTTATTTTGAATCCCCCCTGTAGTCAGGTCAAAAGTCAGATTTTCTATAATGTATATCAAATGAAAGAAGTAACCATAAAGTATTTATGAAAAAATAATTGTATTGATCCGTACATTTTTTGAAAAGTTATAGCAATTAAAAATTGAAAAAATAAAATCTGAAATCGTAAATTTTCACACCGAAATTGCATGTTTTTTAACTATGACAGGCAACCATTTGCAACATAGAAGATAAGTCGTCGGGACAAATTTTTTTTTATCTTTTAGTACATAATGTAAGCTATAATTTAACGTATGTTTAAAGGTCGCAGTATTTCCAGAACATTTTCAAAAATTAAGTTGAAAAAGTTCTACTTTTTATACGTATGTTTTTACAAAACTTAAAACAATACTTCAATGAATTTCTGAAAAATTAATGAAATAAATTATGAATTTACTTATTCCTTAAGAAATAAATATCATGTAACGATTTTAATAATCATTAAGTTGCTACACTCGTGATAGAGAATTGTTGTTGAACATTGTTGATTGTGGATTTAACAGTGTGACCTTGATGAATACTCCTATGAGTTGCATTTTATATCACAGATACATCACTACTATTTTTTATTGATATTCTCAAATGATGGGCTTTTCGTCGACGTCATTTTGTGAGAAACTGAGGATATTGTAATCGGCTCGACTTAAAGATTATTAATAATCATTGGAGTACAGTAGTGTTGTCTACAACACTGTAATATAAAAGTTCGCATTTAATAATTTTGAAGTCGATTTTACAGTGGTGTTTGTACGTGCTCATATTAAGTAATCATGGATGAGGAATATGATTGTATTGTTTTGGGAACTGGACTTAAAGAATGTATTTTGTCAGGTATGTTGTCGGTTTCTGGTAAGAAAGTATTGCATGTAGACCGTAATAAATATTATGGTGGTGAATCAGCATCTATTACTCCACTACCCGAATTATTTCAAAAGTTTAATGTAAAAGAGCCTGACGAAAAAGAATATGGTCGTGGACGAGATTGGAATGTTGATCTAGTACCTAAATTCTTAATGGCCAATGGTCTGCTTGTAAAGCTTCTTATTCATACTGGTGTTACACGTTATCTTGAGTTTAAATCTGTTGAGGGTAGTTATGTTTATAAAGGTGGAAAAATTTACAAAGTTCCCGTTGATCAGAAAGAAGCTCTTTCAACAGACCTCATGGGTATTTTTGAAAAACGTAGGTTTAGAAATTTCTTGATTTTTGTGCAAGACTTTCATGAAGATGATCCTAAAACATGGAAAGATGTAGATCCACATCGTATGTCTGCTTACCAATTGTATACAAAATTTGGCTTGGACAAAAATACTCAAGATTTCACTGGACATGCTTTGGCTCTTTATTTAAATGATGATTACATAAACGAACCAGCTGCAAAATTGATAAGACGTATAAAATTATATAGTGACTCGTTAGCACGCTATGGAAAAAGTCCTTACTTATATCCTTTGTATGGCCTTGGAGAATTGCCTCAGGGTTTTGCACGTCTAAGTGCTATTTATGGTGGTACATATATGTTGAACACACCAGTCGATGAAATTGTTTTTGAAGGATCAAGTGTTATTGGTATTAAAAGTGGAGATGTTATAGCTAAATGTAAGCAGGTATTTTGTGATCCATCATATGTTAGTGATCGAGTTAAGAAAACTGGTCAGGTTATTAGATGCATTTGTTTGTTAAATCATCCAATACCTAACACAAGAGATGCTCTTTCTACCCAAATAATCATTCCTCAAAACCAAGTCAATCGTAAATCAGATATATATGTTTCATTGGTCAGTAATACTCATCAAGTGTGTGCTCCTGGATGGTTTACTGCTATGGTATCAACCAAAGTAGAAACAACTAATCCAGAATTAGAAATTAAACCTGGTTTGGATTTGTTAGGAACTATCAAACAGAAATTTGTTTCTATATCGGATTATTATGAACCAATTGATGATGGAAAAGAGAGCAAAGTATTTATCTCTACGTCATATGATGCTACATCCCACTTTGAAACAACTTGTTTAGATGTATTGGATATTTACAAACGTGCTACTGGAGAAGAATTTGACTTTTCTAAAATCAAGTTAGAAACAGAGGATGCGTAAAAATATAATATCTATAAATTATTTATTAAGTGTGATTGTATATTTCTTAAAAAAAATCGTCCCCATTTCCTAAAAGTAATAGCATAATTAATAATTATAGCCAAATTTTAAATTATCTATTAATGTTGATGTCATTTGCATTTTTTTATTATTATTGGTTAACATATGTAGTTTTATATAAAATATTGTATGTAATTACATATTAATGTGCATTATTGATAATTATTAATATTCGTATATAAACTTACTATTAAATTATGTTATTATTAAAACTGTAATTATTATTTCCAATAATTTTATTAACTTTTGTAAAATTTATATATTAAGCTTTAAACTTTGTTCAATGATTATGTTGGTTTATACAGATATTTGTTTTTGGTCAAATCCTTCAATATATTGAAATTTATGTGTGATTAAAATTTTTCAATAAAACTTAAAAACATATTTACTTTTATTAAGTTATTTAAGTTGACATTTTTCATATAATAAGAATCACTCATTTACTACCGAATATATATTCTTATATTACCCATCAATTATTTTTATTACATTTTAAGAATAACTATTTTGCTCGAAAAACTGCAATATTATGTAGTCAAATATCAGTTTTTCGTCCTTTGAGAGATAAAAATGACTTAACTTTAATTTTTTTTTTATTTGATCAGCCATTGATGTTTTATAATTGTTTAAAAATTTAGATTTAAAGTTGAAGTTTATCATTAGTTTGGTTTATTTATACCGTAGTCAGTAATAATCTGTTTCAATAGGCTATAAATTACTTTTTTTTTTATAGTAATCTATAAAAATCTTCCATTCTGATTACTGACAATCTACGAAGGTAAACTTGCATTATATATAAAAGTATAGACATATTATTAAAGATAAGATTTCCATATGTTAGATAATACTTAAGTCAATAAAGACTAGTTTATGTAACAAAATGAAAAAATGAAGATTTCCTTAAACCTTCAATTTATAAATTATTTTATTGATTGCAATTACAAAATTTAGGTTTATTAAAAAAGATAAAACATTTAAGAAATGAAAAATTATTTGTAAAATAATAACAGTAAGAAAAATAAACTTTTGTACAAAATATCTTCTTTAAAAAAAAATATAATTTTTCCTACACTAAAATCAATAACTGTTTTATTAATATAAGTTGTATTTACTTTTATTAAATGTCTATTAAAATTGTTCTTTAATCAATAAAATAATTACAACTTTTATTTCATCATTGTTAAATTAACAATTAAGCTTGTGATTTATATATTCTTGTCTAATATGAACAAATTTAATATAAAATAACTGAAAACAATTCAGATTTTATTTCTGTGCATCCTTTTCACCAATAAATTATACTAATGTTCACTTTTAGATTTTTTGTAGTTTATAACAAAATCTTTCACAGTGCTGGTTAACTCTTTCAATTGTAATTCAATAATTTCTCTATCATCATAGTTTTCTGTTTTTAAAGATTGAACAACCAGATCTAAATTAAAAACATCAAGATGAAAATGTAAACAAAAAAATGTTTTATAAAATAACATACCATGATATTTTTGCAGTAAATTGAAGTCATTTTCATTTAGGTGTTTTTGTAAATATGCAAGTATTGATGATACAAATTTTCCTGAAATTTTTATCATAGTTGAAGTAATTGATTGAAAGAGTAGTTGTGTACTAATAAGCAAGACTTGTGCAGCATCTTCTTCTGCATGAGATAATGATTCCAAAAGTAATTGGCGATTATTTTGAAGATATTCTCTAAATAATATATATTATTTTAAAATTGTTCAAATTGATTTACTATTATAAACACAGTTAAGAATTATTTAAATTAAACATATTATATAATAATAAAATTTATACAGCTTTTAATGGGCGTATAAAGCGTTAATATATATATATAATAATAATAAAAATGTTTACAGCAAAGCCACAAATAAAACTAAAACTAAATTAGAAAACCTAAAACATTCATATGTTAAAATTAGAGCCCTAAGGTAATATGTATTTATAGATTTTGTTTAGGCCATTTTAAAAGGTCTCAAGTTTGAGCAACTTTGTTGTAGGAATATGTAGTAGTTTTGTGTACAGGCCTACCCAACACTTGTAGTGTCAACAGTGTAGGGACATCATCACTCAACTCTAAGCTGGACTTATGTATAAGGGAGAAAGATAGATAAAAAGTAAGAATAGGTACGTGGAATGTTAGAACATTAACTGGAATTAGTAGAAGTATTGAAGAGGAGAAAAGTTAATATTTGTTATGGAATGTAGTAAGTGCCTATGCACCACAAGTAGGATGTGATGAAATAGACGAAGAAGTATTTTGGAGAGTAATGGATGAGGAGGTGATGCAAGGAATCCTGGATTTCGCAGTATCATATGATCTTTCTGTGGTAAATACTTATTTCAAAAAGAGGGAAGAACATTATATAACTTTAAAAAATGAAAGTAATAGATCATAGATTGATTATTTTATATGGAAGATAAAGATTTTAAAGCGAGTAGAAGATTTTAAAGTTATCCCATGTGATAGTGTAACTACACAACATAGAGTGATGGAAATGGAATTGTGATGAAGTGGGAAAAGGGCATACAAAAAAAGAAAGAACACAGGAGGAGAATCGGTGATCCGATGGTGAAAATTGAAAGGGGATAAAGAAAAAGTTTTTAAAGACAGTAAAAGAGAAAACTGTGTGGAATGTCAAGGGAGACATAATGATGAGTGGAATGTATTTGCTAGTTGTGTAAAGAATACTGCAAAGGAAATTAGTGGTGAAAGTAGGAGAAAAATTCTAGGAAACAAGAAACCTGGTGGTTGGATGAAGACATTCAGAGAATCATAATAAAAAGTAGTTTCAAGTATGGCAAAAGAGCAAAATAAGAGAAGATTGGATGGAATACAAACACTTGTGTAAAGAAGTAAAGTATGCAGTAAGTAAGACGAAGTTTAAGAGGTAAGATGAGTTGTATGATAAGCTAGGAACAAAAGAAAGTAAAAATCGTTAATCGTGGTTAAGATAAGAGAAAATAGACTTGGTCATGTTATAAGGAGAGAGGAATCGGAAGCTATAAAAACAGTTGATGAAATGGAAATGAATGTTGAATAAAGAAGAGGTACAGAAAACCAAAAAAGAGATGGTAGAATATTAATTAATGCGATATGAGGATGGCTGATATATGCGTAAATGACATAGGAGATCATGTCAAGTGGAAGTTTAGAATATGGGTGGCTGACCCTTAGTTGGAATTAAGGCGAGGAAAAAAAAAAGTTTAATAAAAATACAAATGTTTACCTTTCTTTTTTGCGATCATTTTTTTTTTGTACAATATCTACAGCAGATAATAAGAGATCAACAGATTCATTAAAATCATCTGTACTTTTGGTTACTAATGATTTTTGTAATCGTTCAACAGCATTTTGGATTTGATTATCATCATATTGAATTGATTTAAGCTGAATATAATAATAATAAATTATAAAAATAAATATTTGATTTTCACCTGATAATAAAACTTACTTTAGAATTATGTTCTCTATTTTCTTTTATATATTTTTGAACAACTTCAATTATATCACCTCCAGTTAATTTTAATAAAAATATAGTAAGTTGACTTTGGACATCGGAATTATCTAGCTTTTGAATACCCTTAATGTAATGATGAAAATCAGTAATTAGCAATAAAATTTTATCTCTGAATTCTTGATGCACTTTCCTTCTATCACCAGTACGATTTGCCATTATTTGATCATGCATTATCTGGGCTTGTCTCAACATCTCTTTATTTAAAATTCTATTGAAACAAAATTGTAAGTATCTAAATTAATCTAATCAATAATAAATTATTTTTACTAACGGATAAAAGTGTAAAGCAATCTTTTCTATTAATGAATCTTTTTCTCCTTCAATATCTTTAAATGTTTCTTCGGCCATTAAATATTGTTTGATTTCATCCAAAGTAACAATTTCAATAATATATTGTTCATTACTAATAATTTTATTATCATTATCATCAGAATCTGAATCTTGTTGCTTGGTTTTTTGGCCATATTTTTTTTTTACAGCTTTAATTTTAGTTTCCCGTCCCTATAACATTATTCATACAAATTGTATTAAAATTTTCTCAAAAAAGTAAGAGATAGAATGTTTCAGATTTCAATAGTCATAGTATCTAGAATTATAAATATAATTAACAGAATAATTAATACTGTAAATAGCATAAACAGTTTTATTTAATATTATTTTTAAAATATAAATAATGATTTTTCATTCTTAAGCATCCATAAAAAAATGTTATATAAAATTAATAGATTTGCAGTTATTTTTAAATTTTTTTAGTTAATAAATTTTGAATAATTAAAAATATAATAATAAGTATAAACCTGAGTTCCTCCACCATGTTTACCACCAGACTTTTTTTTTCTTTCTTCTTTACGGCTCAGCTCAGGGTTTTTATCTTCTGTTATTTTTTGTTGAACTTTCCACTCCAGAAGAGCATTAGCATAATCCCCAGATTCAACTTTCTGTATGTTCAACAAAAAATCTTGATATTTATATCGTATTATAAAAAAAAAAAAAATTTACAAGATACAATAATTAAAAATTTAAGTACAGTTTACTTGGAGTAAAGATGAAGAATTTTTTTTAAATTACTATTAACTGATATCTGCCAATAATTAAAATCACTGTTTTTAAACACTTCATTGATAAATTGAAATAAATTTCTTTAAAAATGTATCAAATCTACTAATAAAAAGATGATTTACAACTTAAGAGGTCTACTACTCATAGAAGAAGTTGTTACAATATTTTTTTTTCTTTAATTGTATTGTACATTAAATAAATCTTTAATTTTATTTAATTTTGAATGGTGTATATGTTCCATCATTAAATATAACAAAATTGAACTATTGTTGGATATTTCAAATATAGCAAATTGTCTAAAAGACTTTTTTAAGAAATACAAGAATAACTTAGTATGTCAATAAATGAATAGTAGAATTTTATTTAGTAATACTATTGAATCCATACAAAAGTTTCACTGTACAAGTATCATCAGAAAAACGACAAACATTAGGAAAAGTTATTCCTCTTATAAGAGGTATGTATTAATTTTTTATATAATATATACAAAATTAATATTAATATTATTATTAAATATTTCAGTAATCAGTTAAAAATCTAGAAATATCTTTTGGAAACTCATCGAAAAAAAATTGTACTGGAAAAAATAATAAAATGATTTAAAAATACAGAGAAAAAATATCCATTAAAAGTAGTGTTTATATTTATTAATAATGCTAATAAAGCTGAAATTACAAATAGATTTTGCTGAATATCTAAAAAATAGGGTTTTCAATTATGTATCAAAGCTAAAATATATTAACAAAGTGATTCAATAGTTTTCATTCAATTTCTAATTAATATAACTAAGCAACTGCTTGACCAAGGCTATTTATTCATATATATCTAGAAAGATAAAGTTATTAGTTTATTATAACTAACAAATAAACTTAGTAAATTAATAAGTTTATTGCTGTTACTAAATGTGTCTGGAAGTTGATTATAATAATTAATATTCAAAAATTAATTTTGTGAAATAATGATCACAAACCATAAAGATTTTTTTATTTTTATTTTTAGACAGTATAAATCAACTATAAGTATTCAGCTTGATTCTCATAGAACTAATGATACTGAAACTACAATTGTTTAAAGCATTCAGTTCAAAAAATCTCTTGAAAATTTAGCTAAATATTTATAGACAACTAATATCAACTAAAACGAAAGACACAAAATGCTATCTATTGTGACATTTTGTCACAAATTAATTTTTGAATATGAATCATTTTAATTAACTTCTAGAAGCATTTCTTTGGAACAGAAAAAATTTATCTTTCTAGTAATACACAAATAATTAACCTAAGCTAAGCAATTTATGTGACATATTAATTTGTATTCAGATGAAAACTCTTAAATCATTCTGTATATATTATACTATTGATTTCTAATTACAATAGATTAAATACTACTAAATTAATATATTATTGTATAAAATCTTTCCATTTGGCAATATTACTTGTTTAATTTTTCCTTCCAAAGTATTTAGAATAGAATTAATTTGTTTTTCAATGAATTTATCTGTAACTAATACGGTTTTGTCAAAAATTTGATAGCCATTCGATAATTTTTTCTTTTTCAACAGGTATTCTAAAATAGTTACTCCATCTTTAGTATCAAAAACCATAGGTACAACATCCTAAAAATTATGTTAATTTTTTTTAATTACTAAATTTTATACACATATTTATACAATTTTGCATATAAAGATAAGATAACTTCAAGTAATTCTTATTTAAACAAAATATTTGTTTTATATAATTGTTTGTAGACTGAATAATCTTTCTGTCAATTAAGAGTAATCATTTTCTTTTATAAAGTTATAAAAAAAAAACAAAAGTTCTATTTAAAAAAAATTTAACTATACCATAATATCAATCCAAGAACTGTTAACAATGGAATCTTCAATAGCACTAGAAACATCATCTATAATTTTAGGACCAACAGAACATGATGTTAATGTTATCATTTCTTTTCCAATTGACATGCGGGATATAAAAGAAGATGGATCAGTGATTCCTACACTATTCATTGCTGCATAATCTAAAAAAATATACTAATAAATAATACAGTGATACATAAATAGTATGTAAGTAAATCAACTAACCTAAATAATTATTATTAGAATAAAAGTTTAGAACCCAGTCATTGAGAGTTTTTACATGTATGTTTGGTATGTAAGTGCAAGCATTTCCAATTCTATCAGTTAATATACCAGGTACTTGTTTTGATGCTAATAAACTTTCCAGTACACCTGACAATTTTGTTTAAATATTAGAGTATATTTTATTTCATTTTTTGGTAAAGTTATATATTTTATATAGATAAAGAAACTGTTTAACTGAAAAAAAAACTTTTGTACTCTTTGAAAACTTACTAAAAAATTCTTTTTCATCAATTGAACACTGATTTATTATAGCTGTACATAATATTGGTCTAGTGACAGCTAAAACTGCACCTTTAACAATTCTTTTAATAGAATTAAAGTACAAATCTGTATAGTACAGATATGGATTATTTTTATTCCTATGAATATTAAAAGATAATTTCTTTGTGTGTTTATGAAGTATCTAAAAAAAAAAAGTAATAAAAATATATTATTAACACCTTATTAAAAGTATATTTAAATGAAAATTAAAATAAATTGGTTGAACTATTTAATTTAATTAAAAACGTACTATACCTTAGTATTCATGTACTAAACTATAATTTTGCAGGTTATTTAAGTTTTTCTATTATGTTTATTGCAATAATTTAGTATCACAGTAGGGAAAATATTAGATAATTTTCTATTATTAGAATAAAGTCTACATTAAATAAATAAAAATAATAATGATAATTAACATATTGTTTACCATATCAATTAAATCAACAGGTAAATCATATTGTTGAGATATCTTTATTGAATTTATATGACCATATTGTTCTAATTTATCTATGATATCTTCAGCAATCTCATTTAGATAATTTGATCCAATTAATTGTCCATGAATAACAAAAAAGTCATCTGGTTCTTTCTGCGCTAATTTTTCACATAACTTAATGGCAATAACAGAATCGACTTTTAAAGATCTAGCAGCATCTAATATATTTATGCGACCTAGAAAAAATGAATACTTCTTAAAGTAAATAAAGTCATACTTTATTTAAAAAGTTTCATAAGAATTCCAAAGAATAACTATGAAAAATTTCATTAGGAATAATGATTCTTTGTATTTTTTTTCTAATATAGTGAAAAATTATAATTTTTATTAATAAAAAAATTTTCAAAAACAAAAACACTTCATACATTTTTTTATTCACAAAATTACATTAATATTTTTATATGCTGTTAACATGTAATTTAGATAGGTAAATTTAAATTATGATATTTTATTATACCTCCTTGAACATAAGTTTCATCTTGAAGTTCTTTAGTCAGATGTATTGGAGTGATATATTCTTTTCCATCAGTTGTAAACACAACATCTAATTGTTTAGAGCTAATAAGTTTTGAGACTATTTCAATACAATTACGCTCTCCTAATCTAAAAAATATCAACATGGTTAAAAAAAATTATTTATTTCATTAGATATAGAAACCTTTGAGATGAAGAAGTCAACTGAATTCTTTGAAAGTCTGCAGCAAGCAACTTCACTTCATTCCAATCACTGGATGTCATGATTTTAATCAAATTTGTTTAAATCATGAACGTTCCCTATGAACATCTATTTTAAAATAAAAAATATAGCTCCATATTCAATATATGCTAAAAAACTTAATAATATTTTGATATTTACTAAAATATTTAATCAGAAAGTAGAAAAAATAGACAAATGCAGTTAAATAAATTGAATTATTGAATTATTGAATTATTAACTATTCACAATCGCCAACGATAACACCGATTGTGCCACGATTAAATTTTAAATTTCCATGTCGCTCAATAGAAAATGACTAGTTTTACACGTCTTATGATAATAATACAGATAAAATATTATCTTTTCTGTGATAATAAGTATTCATATAGAGAGAAACACCTTTGCCACCATCTAATAATTGTTCGACTTTTGACAAAGTAGTAATTATCTGATACCATAGGTTAACATGACCATGACGGATTTTACTACAATACTAAAAAAAATAAAACATGATAAAAACTCCGACATTATCGATAATCAAACATTTTTATTTTATTGGCATACATGTTTTTATTTGAATATTTATTATCTATATAATAAGGTATATAATAAGAAAATAGTCAAAAGGTAACATTTTTTTTTGACAGTGTTTTTGTGTGTTGATTTCGTTCCAATATATTACTCGTTTGTATAAATTTCAGCTTTGGTGAGATCTAATCGATCTCGATTAGGGGACAGTATCGATTTGGAACCTTGAAAATGCCGAAACCATTTCCTTAATGACCACTGAGACAATTTCCTCAGTGGTCCAGTAAGAAAAAAAATCTCAAATTTAATGGGGACCTTAGCCAGGCAGACTATGAGAAGATAATTAATTTACAAACTTAAAAATCGCTAATTTTTGACATTTTTTCAATTTTTTATTACTTAAAACTGCCATAACTTTTTTAAAAATATCCATATCAATATAATTTTTTTTTATAGATGCATGATGTCTTTACCTTTCATTTGGTATATTTTTATTTATAAATCTGACCCTTTATCTGCCCACAGGAATTTAAATGACAACTTTTTCTCACAAAAAATTAACTTTTTCAAATTAATTTTTGAAAGTGTTCCAGAAAGTCTGACACTTTTATACATACTTTAAATTAAAAATAATATAACATACATAATCATGAACAAAAAAATTTAGGACTTTATTTTGTCTTCATGGTGAAAATGGCTACCAAATGCTATTTTTGTGTGAATTCTCGATATTGTATTTTACATTTTTAACTTTATAATGTTATAACTTATTGAAAAGTGTATGGATCAATACAATTTTTGTATGAGAAATAATATTTATATCCCTCTTTTATTCGACAAACTTTATCTTAATCAGGATATTAATAAGGAACTAGCAGATCATGTAGCTTTTGGAATAATCCACCAATTTTTTAAAATTAAACACTAATGATTTGCATCGAAGCGTTTTTTTTTTTATAGTGATTTTAATCACCGTCAGATATCATTATACTTGACCGAACAACACGTCACCACTGTGGCACGACCCCTAGTGCTGAGTCTTTTTTAACTTGAGTTAGTTAAGTTTAAATCTAAATATTTTAATAGAAGGGTTGAGTAAGTTTAGGTATAGTCATAAACTATTGTGCACTGTTAACTTAAAACTGTTTGTGTTCGCTTGATATGCCTAGAGTATAGACATATTGTGACATAATATTTGGGAGCTTTTATTACATAATTTTTTACCTTCTCTCAAAAATATATATATATACAACAAGAAATATAAATTTTTTTATTAATATTTACTAAACGTAAGAGGTTATAACAGTAGGCGATAGTAAGGAGATTCAAAAAAGACTTAGTCCGAAAATTGAAATCGCTCTTCTATCCCCTAAAAATAATAAAGAACTTTTTGTTGACTTATGCCAATTATATAACTGGGATGTTTTTATTTTAAAGCCCCCTTCTATCTTACCTAAATACCTATTGTTTTGAAAGTCAGATATACTTTGAGAGCCTTAATTGTAATAATTATTTGTTAATAGGCAGTAAACAATTACAACACTATTTTATGTTAATTATTTATTTTGCTACGATATTCATAAAATCCTAAGTTTAATAATTTTATTAAACGATTTTGCGATTATCAATATTCGGAGTAAATTTTATACGAAGCAATCAATTAATTATTCTATTCGGAGTAATCATCGTCGTACTGAAATCCAAATTTTTGTAACCAGGTATTCGCAGTAATTGTTGTCGGAGTAAATGAATTTAAAGGACTTTTTTACAATGTCAGAATCAAGATTATGGATAAGACTTATCTATAATTGTGGTCGGAGTATCCGAATGTCGAAACATTATCAGTTCGCGGCATTCCCCATAACCCATCACATAGAACTATATAAATTTAACAGATTTATGCATTTATACGAATTTTGATTATATTTTTGAGTGCATTGCTTTTTGTTGTGCTCCGTATATTTTTGAATAAAAATGTAGTTGATAATGATAAAAAATGTAATAAGTTAAATTTTACTCACATGTACATTGAAGTATCTGTGGTTCCAAATTATTTGAAAATTTGTTGATTTATTCAGATGAATTCCGTGAACTATAATTCAAATTAATAATAAGCTATTTTCGTTACATTTTTAAAAGTCAAGATTTTATATCGATAAGTTAATTTAATTAATGAAATAGGTATTCATGTGTTTTACAAAACTTAGTTTTGTAACTTTTATATTCGTTTTATTTTAAGATATTATTTTTAACTCCTAATTTTATTACTATTGCATTTAAAAGTATAATTGAATATTTTCTAATTATTAAAAGAGTTGTCTAAGACTATTAAGTACAATTTTGCTGATATTCACTGATATCTACTTAATTTAAAATTTCTTTGGGAAATAACTTTTTTAAAGTCTCTAATTTTACTTAAAAATAATAACTGTTGTATTATGTAATTTTTATTAATTTTATTGTAATAATTTAAATCTAAAATAAATTTAAAAAAGCTGTCATAATGATATCAAAATAATAACAATAACAAATGAAAATAAATAATTGGACTTTTTATTATTCTTGTTCATTGTTGAATGGTATTACATGATAATAAGTATAACCTTTTGATAATATTTTTTTAGAAGAAATTAAATCAAATTATGGCAGAAAGTTTAGAAGAATTAAAAATCAATATACGGAGTTTGCTAACCAGTTCTCCAAAAAAACTTAGTATAGAACAGCTACTTAAAGATTATTATGCACAAGAAGGTGAAAAAGTGCCTTATGTAAAATTTGGATTTAAAACAATTTTTGATTTACTTAGAATTATGAGTGATGTATTGGTGGTAAGTTTATTAAGTTGTATGATATACTAGTAATATATTAAATTTATTATTTTAGCTACCACCTAATCCAAATAAAGATACACTTTTAACTCTTGTTGTGGGAGATAAAACTAGTCATTTGAGAAATTTGGTTGTTAAACAAAAAATTCCTAAGAAAAAAAAATCAAAGTCTGGTCTTAAAAATAGATTTAATGTGCGCATATCTAATGGAAACAAAATACATGGTGGAAATAACTATAGAAGGAATCAAATTAATTATGTTGCTAACAAAAATCAATCATTTAACAATTTTACTTATAAAAATAACAAAGATTACCAACACAATACTACTCATTATAATAAAACGTACCATTGTCAGCCAATAAATCAACAAATTATAAATAATGATAAAGTAAACAAAAATGAAGTGTCTACTAAGTTCAATTCTATTCAAAGTAGTTTTAGTAATACTACTGAAATTAAACCTAAAATTGTAACCAAGAGTCTTAATGCATCTTGTTTTGAAGATAAAGGAATTTATTCATCATCTTTATCGAGTAGTTTTTCATCAACATCCAGTGAAACTATGTTACAAAAATCTGTCTCTCATAATTTGTATAATTTACATTCATATATACGACATTTTTTGTCAAAAAGTGAAACGGTGATTTTATACTACTAATTAAATAAAATATTTCTATTTTATTGTTATATTTATACTTATTATTTAAATATTTTAGGAACATACATTAGATTCTTTAAAAAAACACATTCAAAGTAATCCAACTTATAGTAATATAGATGAAAAACTAATTGATACAGAAATAATCAATTTTAAAGACTTAATGGATTCAAGAAATATGTATTTATATTTGGAAAACAATAAAAAATTAAAAGATTCCTCTAATATATCAAGTATGTAATAAAAATCAGGAAAAAACTTACAGTGCCAACAATATTTTAAACAATTATTAGTATAATTATGCTGTAATGTTGTTTTTAATTTGTTACCAAAGTATAGCAGTAAATTGAAAGTAAAAGGCTCACCAACATTTTTTACTTAAAGATGTTTGTTTATTTGGATAACCTTTAAACTTATAATTTGTAAATAAAAATAGGCAAAATATCAGATTTTATAAAATAGTCAAAATATAATATAGTCTGAACTAATAATCCCAAAATTAATGTCCAGCCCCATGTTAAGAAAGTCCACTGAGATTTTCTTGTTTGCACATCTAATCAATCTAAACATATCAAAATTCAACTTTGAAAGTCTAAGAAAATTTAAGCTTAGATCAAATGTAAATTCTGCATAACTTTAAGTCAAAAACAAAAAAACATGTTTATCAAATATAAACATATATAGTCACTTAGTTTATTAAGTTATTATTTTGTTCATTATGAATATTAAACAATTATGTCATATTTATTTCAACAAAAATTTAAATAAAAACAAACTAGATGTCATATCACATCTAAAACTAAATTCATGGGAGGATAATTGATAAAATATTAGAGGTTTAAAATATAATACAATTAAAATTCCCTTTATAAATACCGAGTATTCTAAAAATATTCTTATAGAAAATATATGCACTAGTAAATAATAAGTAAAGTGCAAAGTAAATGTGTGTACAGTTTTTGGTATAGTCTTCTGATTTTTCCTTCAATTTTTAGATCAGTCAACCAATATGATTAAAATTGTTACAAGTACACCAATTGGATCACAGACATCAAAATTTCCTCACAAAAAAGAATGTAACCAGAATAGCTCATTTAAAAAAAATTGTTCTATAAATCAAAATGATCATAAAAAAGAAGTAAAAATATCAAAAGTAAATAATTGCAATCTTGGGAAAAATAATTTTGGGCCTAAAACCATGACTGATTATGTGATGAACCGTGTAAATGCAAATTCAAACCTTAAATTAGATCATAAAAGTATATCTCTTATTGATAAATCTAAGTATCTCTGTCAAGTTATGCAATCAAAGAATAATTCAAATAATGTCAACAATTTAAACAAAAATGCATTAGTTAATGGTTTAAATAATGTAAGTATATTTTATGTGTAGTAATTAGATAATAAAATAATGAAATTTACTCAACATTTATATATAACACTTAGATTTTTAAAATTTGTAAGTATATTATTTATATAATTTTTCTAGATGCAGTCTAATTGCAGTTTGAATCATTCTACATCACTTAATAATTGTGGAGAAACTTCAAATAATATCTTTGGATCAAAAATAATTTATTGTGATAATGGTATGTAATATTTTTTAAATTTCATATTTACTATATACTTGTAAATAAAAAATAATGTAATTAAAAAAAAAAAAATATGTTTTCAATATTACAGAAAACTTGAATAAAATATTTTATAGTGTGAAAGATGAACTCCATAAAAAACTGTTATCCAATATGATTTTTCTGTTAAGAAACTATTTTTGTGCAATTCATTTGAACAACCTAAAATATATTTATAATGTAAGTTGTCAAATCTATTTACAAAATTGTTTAGTTCTTCTGTTTGCAGAATTCAAATTTTTTTTAATTGAGAAATTTTAATATAAGTTTTTTAATTAGAGAAATTGAAATATTACTTAAAAAATATAACCGTAAGTTAATAAGATGTGGACAAAAAATGTGTGCAATCATTTTTATTTATCTCAGGCTATTACTGTATTTGACTATTACTGTATTTTTAGAATGAAAATGTTATTATTCTTATGTTAAAATTTCTGGTCAAATGAGTTAGTGTTTTGTTTGTTGAATAGTTTTTTAAAAATTAGCATTTCCATGATTTGTGGAATTTGTTCAAAAATGAACTAAAAATATTTTAAAGAATAAGGAATTGATATGAAATATTTTATCCAGCTCAACAAAAATGATTTTTTTTTTATTAAATTTTCTCTACTATGCGAGGCTTGTGAGAAATGAGAAATTATTCAATTGGATTGATCGTTTCAAAATTACATTTAAGATGAAAAAATGGATGGTTGGCCAAAACATCAAAACTGGTATAAATAACCTACCATTGCAAGATTTTTTAATGTTCAACTACATTTTTACATAACTGTATTGATATTTTAAAGCAATTCTGTAAACATATGAATTTAACACAACCAAAGTTGTGAAAGATTGAAAGTTTAAACTTAATCAGATATACTTTAAACTTTTCATATTGATTGTCTGTAATTGAATTACCAAAAACAATATTTAACATCTTCTCATCTGCTGTATACACTAGATTTATGTACCAGTAACTTTTTAAAATATTATAAATGTCAATGAAATCTCTAATGAACCTTTTAGAAATTATTCAAAATTCATTTGATCATTAAAAACAAACTCAGAAAAAGTGTTTAATCAAATTATGTTTATTTTTAAATGTATAAGTCTTAAAGAATAATATTTTTCAAAAAATGTTTGTTCTTACATTATATGGAATATAACATTGTCATGAAACTAATTTATGTATCTCAAATTTTGTAATATATCACACTGTTAGTAAAAAAATATATATAGATTGAAAAAAATAATTTCAATATTAACAGCTTCATAGTTTAATGTTTCAAATGACTTACACTATGCATTTTTTTTAACTATTCTTATTTAGTCCAAGTTAAATTTTAAGTTACTTGCTCATTTAGATAAAAAATAAATTATGTAGAATTATATTGAATTATATTGAAAGGTCAAATACCACAAATGTTGTCATATGATCTTCCTACAATCATTGTGTAACATACTCTAAAAAGGAACTTTTTTTCTTGTTATTTTAAACATACACACCTCAATATTAGTTTTTTCATACAATAAACTAAAGGACCATTTAAAAATGTTGGCAATTATGTTGTAAATAAAATAAAAATTATGTATTTATTATCATGTAAACAACACAACATTATCAATTAATAAATAAACTAAAACAGTTAAATTGATAAAAGTATTAATATTCTAGAGATCTTTTGATGACACACTTGAGCCAAACAATTTTGGTTTTTCATCTGATGAAGAGCTCTTGAAATTTTTTGATGGAATAATTAGTATGAAAATCAATATAATTTATCCAAAACCTTCATTGAAAAATTCAAATATTCATGAGGAAATTTTTAACAGATATAAAAATAATTTAAAAAATATTTCTACAAAAGTAATAAATAACTTAAATTTTTTAAGAATAAAACATGATGTTACAAAATGAATATTATACATAATGTTTCAAACAGTTATCGACATTTTAAGAACATAAAATTTATAAAAATTTCACTTTTATTAAAAATTATATTTTAAAACACCAATATTCATTTTGTAACAACCTTAATTTGTTAGTCATTTCTCTTCAAAATGTTTTTTTTTTTTAGGATATAAATTGTAAGTATTACTCAGAGAAAAATATTGAAGTAACTTTTAAGTTAGATCAGGAAAAACTTCCTATAATTCAAAATTCAAAAGATAGAATGGTGTTATCTGAAGTGTACAATCCAACTTTATTTTATCTTCGTTTGGCTTATAAAACCATACAACTCGAACAGTTATCAACTAAAATACAGTAAATATTTTATCTCATATAATTAGAAAAGATAGTAGAATAAATATGCTAACTATATAATTTTTAATCTATATGTCTAGTATATTCATTAGGCTGGCTCTTATTTTATAAATTTTCATTGATAGATCTCCGTTTTTGTTGAAGCAAAATTTGTTCCATCGTCTAATCCAGATTTATCACTTTTTAAAAGATTTATTAATGATTGGCGAAAATAAATAAAACTGAATTTTCCATTTAGTCAAATGACACAATTTTAAATATATTAAAAATCATTCAAAGACATAGGTGATAATAAAAAACTTAATTTAAAAATCGATGATGTGTCACATTTTTTATCGAAAGACTTATCAGTTGACTTAATTACAGATATGTCTTCACAAAATTTTAGACAATTTAACATAAAAATAGACTCATAATTTTTATTAACTAAATTATGTGATAACTAGTATTTACTTTTTGCAGACCCTACACAACTATAGGAGGAAATACCCTAATTATTATCATAATACACTGAATAAACAGTTTTAATCAATCATATTTATATTGTTAGTGTTATAAAAATAACAAAATTATACATCTGACTATAATTTCACATAAGACTAATTTTGTAGAAAATTAAATTTTACATATTTTTTATACGAATCATTTTATTGTAAAGTGATTATTTTGAAAGTTAAGAATGATTTATGTTAAAAAAGTGAATTTAAGCAAATTTTTTTTCATTTTTTACTTTATTTGAGCTAGTAAAAATAATTTTAGAAAATTTCTGTAAACCCCTTTTTCAAAGAAAATATTAAAATATATAATTTATATTCTATACATTTTTATGTTAGGTGTGTTAGTTTTAGAAATAATGATCAAAAACTAATAAATTACCCATTTGAGTGAATTTTCAACCCCGATTCGGCACCTGGAGGGGATATATTATCAAAACCAAATTTTACCCAATTAACTTTAATATAATAACGAGATTGATCAATGAAAGTTTATAAAATAAGAAACGCCCTAATATTCATTAATTTTTTCAAACAAATAATTAAATGGATTTTTTTGCTATATAATCTAGTGATTAATATGCTAATTCAATTTTGCAATTCATTATTACTTAATATATTCAAATTTAAAATTAAAAAAGGGCATTATCTTACCTAAATATTACCTGTTATGTGAATGTGTTATATTTAATGTCTTTTGTGATTTATATTGTCTTTTGATAAGTTTATATTATATATTTATAGATTGATTGGTTTACCACTTGATTACTCATAAAATAAATACAATATTCGAAATAAAGCTTTTTGTTTGAAGTGAAACTTCTTTATAAAAGGTTCGAAAAATAAAAAGGTTATTGTGTATCATAGACAGATTCTATTATTTTATTAGACATACGGTCAAAATTCTTTTGTTCCATAAACAAAAACATTTGTCAAATACATTCTATTGTTTTTTTTAAGTATACGCTCAATATTTTATGAATGAGCGTATAAATTCAATAAACATATACATTTGAAAATGTAAAATGCAGTCTATTATATTTTAAAATACTAATAACTTATAAAGTGCTGGTTTAAAAGTTTTTATCAACCAAACATTTTCTTAATTAGAACATTTTATATTTTAGAAGATAGTTAAATATATATGTAATCATTAACAAAAATAAATTTGACACCTTATAAACTATAAGGAATTTATCTAAAAATTAATTCATACCCGATAAATCAAAAATATTTATACAAAACATTTATTTTTTAATATTGTAATTATTTTGCAATAATCAAGTATTTTGTGATCACCCTGTAAATATATTATAAACAAGTCAAGCTTAAAAAATTTAATTCTTCCCTATACAAGTAATAAGAAAATGTGCTAATTTAAAATATCAAATTTAATATAGAAATGTAACCAAACATTTCTAAATGATAAAAATTAATCATAACTCTAAAACCCATACCCCATTTCTGTTATATATTCAACTACGGGATGAATAAAATCTATGTAGTTATATTGTTGACATATTTCACTAATAATTATTAATTATCCTTTTCATGATATAATCAGGAAATTTTATGGTCAAGAACAAGAAGAAAGTAGATATTTAGTTAACCCAGAACACATAACACCAGGAAGAGTATTTGTTACTTCTTATTTATCTTACTCCAATATTAAACATTGGAACAGAGTTAAAGTGTTAAAAGAAATTGATAAAAATAGTGTTGAAGTAATTAATTATTATGATATAATTTAAATATTATATTCTTATATATCATTTTTTTTAGTAACAAATAATATATTCAAGTTTTTTTGTATTAGATACTTCAAGTAGATTATGGGACTGTTGATTGTATTCCAAAATCTGAATTGAGGCTGATGAAAACTGAATTCAGTACTCTACCAGGTCAAGCTATTCAATGTTGCTTGACTGGATATAATGAAATTTGTACCATACCTGTAGATGTTACTGAAGCATTTGTCAAACTTACCAATAATATAATACTTGATGTTCTTATTGATCATCTTTACCAAATTGTAAGTTTAAATTTCACATTAAGATTTTATGATTTTTAATTGTTATTTTTTTATAATTGGAATTTCAGAATAATAACTATCAAGTAATCCATGTTACATTATTTTTCAAAAGCAATTTTAAAGAAAAAAATTTAAATCATGAATTGTAAGTATTAAAAAAAGAAAATTTTTTTGTCATAATATAAAATATTTGGTACCTTTTTTAAATACAAAAATTTATTTTTCTTTAAATTACAAATATCTAATTCATATTGTCATGTTATTAAAAAAAAATCATACTAGAGTTTAAAATTCTTTATAAAATATAGAAAAATCAGAATTTTCTATATTGAGGGTCAACTTAGCCTTGTGAGTAGAAATGTATATGTGTGCACGGAATTCCAGGTTTGATCCCCAGGGTGCCAACGAGATTTTTCTTATTGATGGTGTCTGATTTTTAGTGTAAAGTAGCCATAATATCCAAACTGCCCATCATTGGCTTAGCCAAGAACTATATTTGACTCCTTAATATTTAAATATTCTTTCACCGCCTTTTGTAGAATGTTATTACCAGGAAATGGTAGGATGTAAAACTGATCATTTTTCAGAATTTTCAAGATTATTAACCTTTAGGTATGGAACAAATAGAAATATGAATTGTCATCAGTTGATTAATTTGATGAAATTTTAATAGAGTTTTTGACATGTACATATTTGCAAGTTTTATATTTAAGTATATGCTTTAAGTTTTTCCTAAAATTTAGATATTGTGTCTAAAAAAAGAAAAAGACCAATACATTTTTTATTTAATTAATTATAGTCCAGAAAAGTACATCTCAAAATATGTTACATGTAAATAAATTGTCTGATGTATTAGATAATTTGTTATATATTTTTTTTACATTTTCATGTAAAACAAATATTTTTGGTTTTCTAAAAATTTTTGTTTGTGAATTAGTTTATAGTTTTTTTATGATTCCTTTAATAATTTTTATAGTGTATTTATTTATTTAAAAAAATTTTCTGTCGTTTTTTTTTGAAATGGTATTCAATAAAACAATTTTTAATTCAATTATAAATTCATTTCCGGCCAAGATTTTAATTGAGCACTTTTCTGAAATAGAGGTGTTAGTTACGTTCTCAACATGTAGGTAGCGTGGCCGAGCGGTCTAAGGCGCTGGTTTAAGGCACCAGTCTCTTCGGAGGCGTGGGTTCGAATCCCACCGCTGCCAAAAAATTTTTTCTTCCTTTTTCATTTTACTTTCTATTAAAAAAAAATTCAAACTTTAAGTTATAAAATTACTATATACTTGTATACGTGAAATTTCGGTATTGTTGAAATGATTTCCTGGTTATTAAAATGATTCATTTGATTAATCACCTACTATTTTTTAAACTATTGTTTGTAATTACATTTTGTGGCTGTATTTAATAGAAATTGAGTATCCCAAAGACACATTCATAGTGTAACTCACGATTTTAGGACAGAAAAGGGGTAAGCAATACTAGGTACTGCAGATATGTAACCAAAATTTCATTTCAGAACGGAAGACAATTCTAAAACTAAAATATGTTGGGGTAAAAAATTATTTTTCCAACTATATATTTATTTTATTAACTATATATTCAGGGGATTCAAACCTATGAATCTAGTTAATTCGTGTATGAAGCGGCGAATTTTCAATATTTTTCTGGTGTTCATATTTCAAATATTTCGATAGTTATCTCATTTCACATAATGTATTAAGTATACTATAAATTTATTGATGTCAAAACCAATTGAAACGTACACATAAATTCGACACTAGTACCTGATGTAGTGAAGAAACTCCAGATTATTTATTTTATATAGACTTAGGAACATTTTTAATGAAAGTCTTCGAATAAAATTTGTTATACTTAAAATGAATTTTTACATTATATGGAATAAATGTATTAAATTAAAGACATTTTACACCATAAATACTTTCGTAATTATTTGATACGTCGATTTTATACGCATGTAGTAATTTTTGTCTTTATTGTTTGTAATTGTTATAGAACTCTAAATTATTTGTAGCTGATGAATTAAATAATCATGTATTTGTGAAGACAGAATTTTAACGTCAACATTTTTATAATATACCACTATGAATACAAATATTTTTTATTATTATTGGACTTTGCAAACATCGATAAAATTTTAAGTTTGGACTGTTAGTTTTTTATAATGCGTTTTGAAATTATTAGCAAAAATAAATGTTGAGTATAGTTTTTGCGTTAATTACAAAAACAAACGTTTGATTACTTTTAAATGTAATGAAAAATGATTTTATATTTTGTATGGAATATAAATATTTGTTATGATATTTAATTTTAAGTTTTAATTAATTGTTCTTAATATTTTAACAACTTAATAAATGAAACTCAAATTGTAACTGATATTCAAATCTTAGAAATATTTTTTATATCTCTCCAATAGAAACCATAAAAAAAATTAAAATACAAAAGACTTATTGTATTTTAAGTTAATATATGTCAATATATACCTTTTTACTTATTAGTTATGTATTTTTAAAGTTATTTTAATGTAATTTATGAGCTTATTAATATTCTCTAAACTATAAATATAAAAATGTTCAACTATTTTTTTCATATTAAATTTAATTATTATTTTTTATGATATTTTTCTAAATATATACAATTGTTTCTTCTTAAATTTAGAATTTTTATTGTTATTTGTTTTCGTTTATATTGTCTATGTTAAGAAAATATGTTTACTTTTGCTTAAAAATAAAATAATAACTATCATGTATTTGTAAATTATTTATTTATTTATACATATTATTTTTATCTAATATTTATGTTGTATATGAAATTTTCAGCTTATAACAAGAACCTTTTAAAATCGGTTAACGCATTTTACACTATACGGAAATATTGTAAAATCCCCCCCAAAAAAGTACTTCGATGGCGATTTATTTTAATTATTATAAAAAGTTCCCCTATGTACATTATGTGACGAAGTTATTTTAATAATTGATTATAATTTTTTTACGTATAACTACGTCAAAATGTTGGTGGTTGGGTATTTATATATCGATCAGGTAAATGAAATTTCAGTTAAAATCGTATACAAAAAAAAACTAGAAATAATTACTTATAATTATAGTATTTCTAGTGACCTAAAAAATAAAACTTACTCAGCTAAAATATATCATATTAGTATAACATAATTATACTTATTGAAGAATGCATTTAGCGTTATAATTAATTATTATAATTAAAATAATTTAAAAAATATATTCGTTTTATATTTTTTTTTGTCTGACATTAGTTTTTCTCAGTTGTCACTGTATCGATTTTACTTAAAATACATCAAAAAATCACAAATTATATCTAGTTGAAAACATTACTCTTAATATTTAAAACATATCTTTTGTTTCATGTAAATGGGAGGAAATCACTCAACAAATTATGATTTTTTATTATAATTCACTAACAAAATTTTTTGTAAAATAGATGAATCAAAATAATTTTTCTTTTATATAAATACCTTAGCTATTTTTCTTACATTTAGAATATATATTTTTGAAAATTGATCGTATAGCTGCCTATAGGGAGAATTAAAAACAACAATTTTTGTATGAAATGATTACTTATTTAACATAACTTTTGGAAATGTTTCGGAAATACTTAGAATTTCAAATATATGTAAAGTTTGAGCTTATGTTACATACTATAACTAATAATAAAAATTTGTCTTTTATAAGTATTTTATTTTTAAAACTATCAAAATTTAAAGAAGATGTCGTTTTTGTTTAAAAAATCATTGTTTGTGCAGTTATAATACTTTACATAAATTATTTTTTCAATTTATAATTCTTATTCAAGTTTAATATTAAACTGAATACGTAGATAAATTGATTTTAACCCATAAGGTTTGTGGTCTTATTAAGAAAAAGCAATCCAGTGAAAGCTATTAATGTGAACAAATAGATAAATATACCATTTGAAAAAAAATGTTGATACCATTATAAGGTATAAAAGATATTTTAAAAAGTATTATTATTGATGAATCAAGAAATACTTATTATTATTATTTATTACTGTAAATAATAATATGAAACAAAAAACATTAAAATTGATTTTATTAATATAATTATTGTTTTAAAAGAAATTAAGTAGATATGAGAGGTAGTTCTATTAATAGAATCATTTTGTACTTCGATACCTTAATTCATCATAATCTAGAATATTCGTAGCTAGAACTCTTTTTTGGTAAAGGAAGCCTCATTTTTTAAGTATAATTATTGGATTAACATTAAAAGCTGCAAAATATTTATAACTAAAATTTGAATAATTTATAAAATATATTTTTTTAATGTAGGGGCTTATATGAGGTTTTAACCCTTAAGCATCTCATATAACTATACCACTTGACTTAAAATATTAACACAAATAACCACAAAAAAAAAAAATTTAAATAAAAAATCATAAAGACACAAATAACTGTAATATTTTTAAACCAAAGT
The DNA here is from genome assembly GCF_025091365.1 of Daktulosphaira vitifoliae. Taxonomy (NCBI): domain Eukaryota; kingdom Metazoa; phylum Arthropoda; class Insecta; order Hemiptera; family Phylloxeridae; genus Daktulosphaira; species Daktulosphaira vitifoliae. The sequence goes on along the minus strand of NW_026099574.1, from coordinate 14,266,149 downwards.
AACATTTTTTTTTAACTTCGGATGCTATATACATAGAGAAGATAATTTATTTTTAATTATAGTACATAAAAAAAAAGTTTTAATTTAACATATATTTATAACTCAGCGTATTTCCAGAAGACTTTCAAAAGTTATATTGAAAAAATGAATTTTTTGTGCAAAAATTGTTATTTCTTCTTGTAGGCAGGTAAAGGGTCAGATTAAAAAAATATTTATTATAATTTATTTATTTTTCAAAAAGTTATGACAGTTATAAGTAAGAAAAAGTTTAAAAAATTTCGAAATTTATCTATTTTGAAAATAGTAATTTTTTTCATATATATCCGCCATTTACAGGGAATGAGGCAAAAGTTTCAATTTTTTAAAGTATCATCAACTAAATACGATTTGTAATATTTTGACATATGATTGATAAAAATCGGTCTAGTGAGAACTGAGAAAAAGTAGTGGAAGGTAAAAAAAATAAACACATCATAGTAAAATTAATACTTTCTTAGCGTTGCATCGAAACTAATACATATTATGGTGAAACAAATGCTTTCTTAATTACATATCAAAGTTTAAAAACATTTGTATTTTTAACTTTATTTTATATTAAGGAAACCTTTGACTTTTTATTTAAAAAAAGATACTATTAATATAGTTTTATAGTATAATATATTTAAAAGAGCTATATTATACACTCATTTTATTGATAAACTCAAGAATGTGCGATGTATCCGTCGATGCTTAGAAACTTGATGTTTTATAGTTGAGATAAAGCAGACTGTTTTATTCATTTAACACTGGAAAGTGAGCCTGTATACGATAAATATATTTGCAATGCTATTTTGACTGTATAGATGCCAATGATTTACATAAACATCAGCCTCTTTTATGAACTGAAACATTTAAATGTCTATACCTGTATGTATAACGCCAACGCATATCGTCTGGTGATTATTATTGTATACAAAGATATATAGACACTTTATTGTGTTTCTTTACAAAGGCTTTTTTTTATGTTGACATTAAATGATTTATGGTTAAAACCACTGTAGTTGTCGATCGAGTAATACTAAATCATTACGTAAAGGTTAAAGAAACTCCCACAAAAAATTCCCAACTACTTTTTTTTTAAATTCAACATTGTGGTTACAGTATAAACATAAGTGTAGTTACATGCCATTTATGAGTATAATACGACTCATAAAACCATTAGAACCAGTTCATGTTTTATGTACTAATATTTTAACATATTGCTGAATTGATACAAACATTACTGCTAAAATAAATCTTATCAACTGGTCTGTATTTAGGAAGATAGTAAATACTAACTTTTACCTAAGCAACAAATTTTTAATACATCATTTTAATATTACTCCCACTCTATTTAAAAAATTGTTTGAACTGATCTTGTAAATGTAGTCTCCACTGAAAACCCAATGATCTCTATGATTATATTGAATTTTCTTTATTTAAAAAATGCACTCTTCAAATACTTTATTCTAGTTACGTCTATTCCTTATAGCAATTTGCTGATAAAATAGCATCACTGTTAAGAAACTAAAATTACAAAGAAATGTAACTAATGACTTTTTCAATTCTACATTTTTTTTTTTTTTATGTTTTTAATGTAATAATTGCAATTTATGAATTTTAAACAAAAAAAAAGTTGGCAGCGGTGGGATTCGAACCCACGCCTCCGAAGAGACTGGTGCCTTAAACCAGCGCCTTAGACCGCTCGGCCACGCTACCTTAATGATTGTCAAGAATTATTGAGGTAATTTCGTTTCAAGCATAATGATTATCAAAATGGATATAGATGCACAGTAAGAAAAATTAATTAAAACATAAAATAGTCTCATGATGGAATCATCTTATTATTTTAACCTCTTTGTCTATAATAATAAAAAAATTGTATAATTGGATAGACTCTAATACACTCTAAAAAAATATATCATATTATTTAATTTTTATATATTTTGTTGAAACAAATTGTTTAAAAATATTGGTATTTTGATTAGTGATATATATGTAAAGATTACACTAATAGCACGAAAAATATTAAAAAATTGTAGAAAACTACAATTTTTCAAGTTATTACAATTTATTCAAAAGTTATCTTTAGTTATTTACTATTATCAAAAAAATATTTTGGAAGATCTAATTTTAACCTCTTTCTTGTTCAAAAAAGAATATTTATATATTTTTATGAAATATTATGTTAGAAAATTTAAAGGGACTTTCCAAGTCTACGCAGTGCTTGCAAAATATATTTTATTATAAAATAATAAATTATAATAATTAATTAATTAAATAAATAATAAATAATTTTATTAAAAACTTTTTAAATATTAAAGATTACTTTTTAAGTATTAAAGATCACTTTTTAAATATGAAAGATCACTTTTTTTAAATATCAAATAAAATTGTTAAATAATGTTTAAATGTAAAATTGTATTGATGGACTTTGTTAATTTGTTAATTTACTTAGTATTTTAAGACACATTTCACATCAACTTTTAGTCATTCAAGTCATCTGTAATATTAAAGGGGTTTCACTATATTAGAGAAAAAATCGATAGCGTTGTTTTAAATAGGCAAAATATAATTTATTTGTAGCATTAGCAGTATTTTAAATTTTCAAATATTTAATTCATAAATAAATTTTATTTTTTATAAATAAAACATGGTTTTCTCACGTGGAATTATGAAAAAGAATACATGCATGACGAAAATAGATGTATTGTAAACATATATATTTTGGAGATGGCAAAATTTTTTTTTTACATATACTTTCAAGACATAACCATGAGAAAACTTCGATGGCATATAATTTAGTATAATGGTTAATTTAAAATTATTACAATAAATAATTGTAAGTAATATATTGAAATAAATTAATTTTATAGAATTAATTGAAAAATTAATACTTGTAGTAATTGTAAAAATATAATTGAAAATTATAAAAAATAAAACTATTTATAGAAAATTATTAATTTAAAAAAAACATTTCCATGGTTGGCACTATTTGACTGTTGTATTTTAGCAAAGCAAAATCATTTACTTGAATACCTCGACAATTACAGTACAATATAATAATTATATTGTAATTATTAAATTATTTAACAATCATATCTAAACAAATGAAAATTTGTAATCAATGTTACTAGTATCATAATAAAACATTTATTGTTTGTATCACTCGTTCATTTGATATTTGAGAATAGAATCAACATGAATATATGGACACTATGATTTGATGACACGGCAGGGTGATTTATTTATCATGAACACTTAATTAATTGAAAAATAAAAATAATTCTGTGAATATTTAAAATGAGGGAAATTTTTGTGAAAGAAGAAATCGGTCTGGTAAGCGCTGAAAAAAAGTGGCGACAGACTCAAAAAACACATCATAGTAAAATTAATATCTTTTCAGCTTCGAGTGGAAGCTAAAATATTTATATATGTTTTTATATAACTGAAGTCTGATTTAGAAAGAGTCACAAAATTTCATTCAGAATTCGCCTAAATATCATAGACAAAAAATTGTCTGCTGATCTGTATAATTAAAAGTATATTTATATGCAAAAACAATGAAATAATTGTAATAACCATGATATATGAGCCTTGCAAAACCTTTGCATTTTAACTAAAAACAATTCATCAATGATTGGTAAACAGTAAAAAAAAAAACATTTTTTAAAATTGAAAAATTCTATTGTTAGATATAACTAGCTTTGGCGATTACCCACGGTCAGTCTCAGGTAGGGAAAGACCGGGCAAAGTAGGCTAAGCTTAGGAGAAAATGATTACGAAGTATTGTTGCTTAAGGTTTTACAATGAGTAATAATATTTTGAAATTATCTAACATTTTAAATTCTACCCTTGAAATTACTTTTATATTCATCAGTAATAAGTTTAAACAAATTTTGAATTATTCGAATCTTAAAAACTACTATACTTTACTTTTTTATATTTACAAGCGAATAACTAACTTCCACAATCCCAAAATAGTCACTACTTGGGTATTGTTTTCTTTAATAATGTGGAGATGTCCAAAATAAAATTTTAAATGTGCCTTAGACGAAAATTGTTTTAAATAATTTCATTAAGTGATACTTCTGTAACGGTTTTAGCTTAACTAACAGTTTTAACCCAGTATATTGTAATTATTAATAATCACGAACTGATTTTTTAAATGATACTGTACTTTCAGTCTACGTTTACAAAATGAATTTATGACATTTAAAATTTGAAATATTATCATTGTGAATTTTGCTTGGACATACCCTACCACTCTTTTCACTTGTACTTTTTATAATGATAATTTATATGAGAGAGTAAGTGAAAATAAAATTTGTGTATCGTGACATTGAACTCCTTTCGCTTCATTTAACTCAGGTTCAAATATTCTAGTTAAAGTTAATTAAGTATACACAGAGACTTTATCTTTTTCAAAATACATTTATTCCCGTTATATTTATTATTAATCAAAAAATTAATAAGACCATAACTTTCGGATTTCCATTGTGTAAAGACCACAAAACAAAATTCTTGTAGGTACTATAATACAAACCTTGCTTTTAAGTATCGTCTTAAGATTATTGTGTATAAAAAAGATATTTTTAACATTTAAGTGTTTTATGGCTAGATACACTCCTAAAGTTTACGTCACGATTATTTGCAACGCTAATGTTTGCAACCGTTGCTAAATGTTGAACTGATTTTTTGATATTTTATCTTATGTATTTGCTAGAATTTCGTTAGATCTTTCCAACCTAGTGTTATGTTCTGTTCAATAAATATTCGCATGTATCTTTTGAGCTTTAAACGAAATATTTTTATTGATTATCGTTAAAAACCTGTCTAGTTCTCTGTGTCGTATTAAACAATTGAAATCAATATTCCAACTTTAAAATAGTATTATTGAAAATCAATTCTATCAATATTAGAATTTTTATTTTAAGCTGAAAAATAATTTAAAATTCAAAAACTTTCGGGTAAGTATTTTGTTCTATAAGTTAAATACAGTAACCTGCACTAAAAGTTGAGACGTACTTACACAGGCACATTAAGGGAGGGAGAATAAGGGACATTTGTCTAGGGTGAAAAATTGAGGAAGCGGTAATTTTTTCTTTTTAAATTTATTTAACAAATATTATTACTCAAATTTAACAATAAATATTAAAATCCTTTTAAAACACTTTTTTCTTCTATTTAATTGTAATTTCTTTTACATATCATTTATGATTTATATTATATGTGTACAGATTTTTATACATAAGACGCTGGATGTAGCGCAGAGGATCCATCGTCATTTTTGAGTAGTTAAGAGAAAAATGTTGGCCGTCTAAAAATTATTAAAATTATAAATAAAAACAATCTAAAAAAATAATTCATTAAATAATTAGCTTTCCAGTACACTTTTTTTCTGGACACAAGAAAAAAACAATGTAATTATTTATAATCAGTGGGTAAATCAGTTTCGTAGCCAGAAAACTATATTTGAAGGGACTAATAAAAAGTTTTATGTTTTTATAAAATTTGTTTTTGCTTAGTAGTAATTTTAAAGTACAAAATTTAGTCGTAACTAACTATGGCCATCACTTGAATTTCAAAAGGGGCAGCCCCATTAACCGCCACTTAATTGTTAATTCTACTAAATACCCCAAAATAAGGATTGTTTAAGTAATATTTTATTTTTATTTTTCCCCTCAAGTGCATAAGCATAAGATAGTCAATTTTTTTGGAGAGACTAGATTAAATTATTTCCCCTCTGAAAAATAATTTTAAACAACAATGTATATAATTTAGTTAAATTTCCGAAGGAACTAAATTATAAACTGGGGATAAACCCTTGGTTCTTCTCCACCTACGCCCACTCACAAGTGCTATCATAGTTTCATATTTTTAAAATCAAAAATTTAATTTTAAGAAATTTAGTGATAATTTTATGTATATAAGTTGTAATAACAAATTATAGCTATCGTAGTTGTTAAAGTTTTATTATAATTTAAAGCACCCTAACTCTTAGGCTTTTAAATAGATTAATTAATTAATATATAATTCATAAAAAAGTAAAAAAAAATTAATGTAGAGTAGATAAATCAGATATTAAATGGAGAAGCCTCGACGTTAACTAGTTTTTAAATTTTAATCCAGTAGCTGTGAAAAAATTTACATTAAAACTTACAGAGTATACAAGGTCTATACCTCCCAAAACAACAAACATTTAGTCTTACAGAAAATTTTTTGAGATTTAATTTTTCGGCTTTTTGTTGAGATACTTAAATTTTTTTTTTTAAGGCCGCGGCAGCAAAGGCTATTGGCCGTGGTTATATATATATTAATAGTATATCACAGTAAAGTAGTTATTTAAATAATTAGATTAGGTTGACAATGGAAGTGATTAACAGTTATTCATTAGCAAAGATGCTTAAAATTTAAATAGACTTTAAGAATTTTTAGTAGATTCAAGAAGTTCAATATTTGAAAGCAATAAAAATACCAAGATAATAATATTTTAAACAATATTCATAGTTATGCCTTAATTACAATTTATTTTTACGGAGAAATGTAGTAAAATAATTTTATTTTTATATAATAATCGTAGAGTTAAATCAATAAATAATTATGAAGTAACTATACAATTTTTTTTGAAGACTTAAGTCCGATATTGAACCAAGTCTCTAATATTCAGTTATATTTTTTTGTAAAAATTTGTACCCTTTTCTGAATTTTTTTATGTCTTGAGCCCCAACAAGTCACACTTATTTCTTACGCTTTAAAATAAATTGTTGAATCAATGTAACGAGAGATTATTTGAAAGCATCGTCCGAAAATTCTTAAACAATAGTGTTAAGGGTACAATATTTTTTGTGATTGGAAAACTCGCTTAATTTGTTAACTGTCAATATGCTAGTCGACAAGAGATTTAATTTTAATTACAAACGGCAGGGTTACTATTTGAAATCGCTTAAAATTATAAAATGCCCGTTTACATTGTTTTTTCACTTAACATTTGAATTTGTTTAGAAAATTAGAAAAATCCGAACTCTAATGATATTCTATTAGTCTACATCCGTCTAATAACTCTATGGAAATCCTCCAAGTTGCTCAGTATGGAACTATTTGTATCGACAATAGTTCATGGCAGCGGTTAATATTTATCATGAGGTAGGTAAGGGCTTTCCAATAGTCACAGTCGACAGTTCAACCGCTAGGCGCCGGATTAGCGCTGCTGTCCAACTCCGCGTGGTATCCGGTCCGGTGAATGAAGTGTCTCTAGACAACGGGCGAAAATAAAACGACGGAGGGGAAATAGCAAAAAACAATAAAATAACCACTCGGCGCGGAATCGTGTTGCAGCTGCGGCGTCTTCTTTGACACGGCTAACGTCTGCTTAATAATTAAATAACAATAAAATACGATTGTACGAAAGAGATATGATTGTTGTTCTGGAAGAGGCGGTAGAGGAGTCGCCCACCCCGTCCGAGTACCTATACTCTGATTGTCGCACACGCGCGCGAGCCACAGACCGAAAAAGACACACACAAACCGCTTGTGCGACACCACATCAACATCATTACGGCAGTTTTCGTTACGTTTCATTGCGCGCACCACACGTCGCTGTCTTATCACTGGATACACGCGACACACGTGTATATTGTTATGGTTTTTTTTGTTTTCCAACTTTGTTTCAATAAAACATAAAAAGGAGTATTCGACTTCGCCACGCTGCCTACTAAGGAAATTGTTTAATACGTTTTTTTTAAAATGCTGGTAAGTATCACTGAGACGAACAATTACTATACAAACCGTAGTTATCAAGGGCGACCACGGGGCACAACAGTGGGGGATCAATAATCACCGACGAAACGATTACGTTTTTTACGTTGTTGTTGTTGTTGTTGTAGAAAAATGTGTTTGGATAAAACGGTGTCTACTTGTGCCTCGATTCTGAGGTAGCTCTTGGCAGTGGCGCCACTGTCATATTTTATATGCATCCCATGATAAAAAAGATTTTTTATTAGGTCACCTCCAAACTTTTTACACGTTCATTACTATTTTTTCCATCGAATCGCGGATATTCATTAGGATTAGCACGTCTCTCTACATACCAACAATCCTGTACGTGTATTACGACCGCACAATACGCGTGTTTAGGGATTGGAGCTCACGGTGAAGTGAATAGTTGTTGAAATAGTTTAATATAAAATTTAGACATAGAAATATATTGGTGGCATGTTTTTATTTCAAAACTTTTTGACCTTTTTTTTAACGGAGGGTGGTGTGTACTGTTTTGAAACAGCCAGTCTGCGTGCGCAATGCTTACGATTGTTGCGTCATCTTTCAGCTGCGGCGGCGTAGGAATCCCTTCGTGCGACGCGGGACGCCGCCGCCGTCGTCCCTAGACAACTTGGGCTGACACAAATATTGGCAACAAAAAATTATTAGGACACGTTATCGTTGTCGGACAAACGACCTGTGACGTTATTTTTCAACATTTTTTCCATCGCTGGATTGTCGACAAGATTTAATGAATGAACTTTTTAAATGTAAATGAACTCTTAGTAGGGGTTTTTTTTTCTAACGATTTCTTTCGAAACGCTTAAATTATATTCCAAATTTAATAGTGTTAGTCTATTCTTTACTAAATGGAGGAATAACATCTATGGCCTCTTTGATTTCCTTTTGAAAATATCATCTCCCAACTTTCCAAAAACTCTTAATCACCCCTATCTAAATTTTCTCAGAGTACCTATTAAAGAATTCTATTCTAATAATTACACTATACGTTTTTTATTTTTATCAAGTAACTTAAACATAGTTTAAAAAAAAAAAAGTGTTTTTTTTTATTAGGTTTTCTAAATAATGTAATTGTTATAGTCTATAAAATATCCTCCGGGAATCTTTCAAATTGCTTTTTTTATCGTACATGCTTATTTAATACCATAAAATATTTACACATTGCATAAAAAGAAATAAAACTTTTAATAATTTTTTTTTTTTACTGTTCTACTAGCCCAATTACACTAAAAGTGAGAGATCCTACGATGCCAATACTTTTCAGTGAGCTGCATTACAGTTTATTTTTAATTATAAATAATATCGTTAAATAATTATAATTACGTATAAATATTATTTAATCAATCAATTTTTGTAACATTCATACGTTACATCTTATAGAACGGATCAATTAAAACCATTCGGTTATTATGATTATGGAAAACTATCATTGATTACTTCGAGTATAATATTACTGTTATAAGGAACATTAGAACAAATATAATTTTATGAATAATAAAATAAATATTATCATTATTAAATTAAATTAAATGATTTGTTGATACCTTTATGCATGATAATAATATTATTGATAACGACAATTCGTTATATTAATAGGTTATGTATAACTTATTAATTGTATGTGCATTTTATTAATTTTGTATAGTTCAATTTCACCAAAATTCTTAAAAAAAATTTTACTTTGTTATTTATTATCTTTTTGTTTTAACATTTGTTTTATTTGTTATCAATTTGGTCACTAAACACAGCCTCTCAGAAACCAAATAAGAGATGAAAACCCTCCTCTCTATAAAGTGGCCCTGCAATACATCGCTGTATTAGTGGTTTATAGATATTGAATTTTAACGAAAAAATAATCATATTTGATTAGTTTTTACGTAAAAAGTAATCGAATAAAATTAATTGCTAAAAATTACATAAACGAAGTCTAAAAAAGAATTAGAATTAAAGATGTAACTTAGATTTACTAATTAATAATTTTATTACATGAAAATCGGAATAATTTAAAGACAGCATAATTGCATATCAGCATCATTTGAAAAATATTAGGTAAATTTCATTGTGATTTATAGTTAAAGTTTGTTAATAAAAAACTGTATAGCGACTGAAATAAAATTGAATTTAAAAATTATATAAAATCGCAACGATATATGGTATTACTATTGTACAATATATATTTAACAATGCTTAATAAAGTGGAAGTAAATATAAAAAAGTCGTTAATGAAGACAAATGTTTTATAATATTTTAATATTTCATATTAATAAAAAAAATGTTGCTACATTTAATAATCAAACTCAAAAAAGGTCTAAGTTTTGAAATTTTATTAATAAATAATTTTTTTTTTCTACCAAAGGTCTTGCCTTGTCGTTTTACCAATGGTATATACTGGGGAAATTAAGTGCAGTGGTTTGCCGTTGCCTTTTGCACTAGGATTATGGTGCTTTTTAGCTACCGTAGAAGCGCACGCATGGTCACCCATCCGTTCACCCACGGCGGTAGGCGCGGCTTAACATTAGAGTTTTGTCAACAACTAGTGTGACCACCGCGCCACACCATGCCCCTCAATAAATAATTATACTTTAAAAATAGTATTGATTAATAAATATTTGTCAAAAACAATGTCTTGTTTGAGTAGTAAACATGATGTGAATAGAATAATTCGAAGATATCAATGAAATTAATTTGTTTTCGTATTTCATTATAAAGACTTAAAGCAGAAAATATAAGACTTGAGATTATAACTTAATTTGAAATAGTATAACTTTATGCGTCTCAAATTATTAACATACCATATAATTATTAACTACTGGCGTTCGCAAGAGGTGGAGGGTAACTTTCACGAAAGTTTGTAATCAATACCTAAGTAATTAAATATATTCCGCGATCTATTTTTAATAGTTTTTATAGAAATGATTATTATATACACAACAAATAAGGTACTTATCTGACTACTAAAGATATCGTAAAAAAAAGTTCAATATTTTAAACGCGCGCGTTAATATTTTCAAGAAGTCTAATTCAAGCTAACATTTTTTATGTAATTTTAAAAGTAGTAAGATTTTAATTCACATACCTCGTCGTCTAAAAATAGAATTTTTTTGATTTATTATCATAATCGTTGGTAAGCGTCAATTTACAAATTGCGTTGTTCGTACAAAATACATTAAATATGGATGACATTTTCTTTATTCTTTGGCCCGTTCAAGTATAATTAAATATTTCAAATTTAATGTAATCGTACAAATTAAAAGAACTGTGTAACAATGGCACACCGCTGTTTCAAATGCTTAACTAATTTACCCGATCCGCAGCTAATTAATCCGATTAGCTACCGAGTGTGTGCTTAGTGTGTCTAGATAGCAACTTAAACGAGACGCTGAAAGTGGCACGATTTTTATTTAAACAGATAATGCGATTTGAGGAGCGCACAGTAAATGTAGGGTATTGTAACGGCACAGGTAAATACCTAAACAGTATCCACAAATCAATTATTTGTATAGTAGGGATATACTACATCATTAAGACCATAGCCGTCTAGACGAGTGGGGATTGTGTGATTGAGATGATCAGGAGAAAATATAGCACCAACAATAAGTAGTAATAAACTAAGTTGTCGTGAGATTTATCACCGTACTTGGCACATTCGAGTGTCGTTTCTTTTTTGGAGTTTGTGTGTTCCACGTCTCTTCACCAGGTATTTATTAGTATATTTTACAACCTGAGCGGCAAAAACAACAAATTTTATTTTTTTTTCATACCTCCTTATCTATTGATTTCCATTTATTCTTAACGTCTATTATGTGGCAACACTCATTTTATTAAAATTTTAACTAATGCGAAGGACTTCCCTCATAAATGTTTATCGTCTATTTTTTAAGAATGACTTTTTGCCAAATATCAAAATTTGCAATCTTTTGTTGGCTTTGTATAATATTATTGTTATTTTTATCAAAAATATTAATTACTAATAATTGTAAGTATTCAACAACTGGGATACCGATAAACAATAATAGAAATTTGATTTATTAAAAATAATGGGTCTACTGTAAAACCGTTTTTTTTTTCTTTTTATTCCACGGCCGACATGGTGTTGGAAGCCTATCGAATTATCGTGAGGTATTGCTTCAGGACGACTACTGTAAAACCCTAAGGCTTAATCTTTACTATACTCGTAGTTTTTATTTCGTTTAATTGAAGTTAAACATGTTATTATTTTTTAATATAATATGACACGGATTAATCCTCAAAAAGCAACACATTATATAGAATTCAATGTATTCTTGTCGTGTGTAATTAATTATTGAAGCACCATAATTGCATAATATTATTCAAGTTTTCATGAATTATTTTTATGTGTATTCAGTGTATTCATAAATTTATATATTTATTTTATAAACAATTTTTTTCTTAAACGTAAATAATTACATTTAAAATATTATTTATCATATTATACGTGAAATATGTAAATTTAGTCTTAGAGTAACCCATACAAAAACAAGACTTTTGTATCAATTATGTGATACAAAAACCAATATTTATTTTCATGCGTAAATGTTGTTTACATTTGATTCATAAAAATTATATTTTAAAGTAATTTAATCAAAACTAATAACTATTTATAAAATATCATGTACAATAATGTACTTACTGTACATTATAGGGTGTGTAAAATTAATACACAACATGTAAATAATACATTATCAACTTATACTAAATAGTTATTTGGTGTGAACTTATGTCATTTATTTATAATTAACAATACAGTAATTTTATAATGACCATATTTCTAAACACTTATTCACATATAATTTTACAACTTATTGAATCTTTAGCTTGACAACAAAATCCAATCTATATTGATATTATTAAACGAATACTAAGTTACACAATTAATATTTCTCAGAAAAACATTGAAATAAATCCTATTATTTGATGCATGTTTAGATTTATTTTTGTTCAAATATTTACTATAGAAATTTGATTGATTTTAATACTGTTTTTAAACTAAATGTATGTGTTTACAAAATATTTGTTTATGTCTAAGTTAAATTATACAATTTTAATGAATAACTCGCAGGATGCCGAACATTTTATGTTTATAATTAAAATTTTGTTGTTTCGTGAACATTTTTCTTTTTAACAATATGTGTTAATGAATTTACAAATCATTCATAACTCATGAATCATAAGTATTAGCAATCAGCATACTAGTATGGGTTTTACTTATTAAAATTATTTACTACTCGGTTAAAACAATTCTTAATTTTTTTAATTATGTTTATTTAATGTCATTTTTGTACATTTTATTCTTGAAATAATGTAACATTTTCAAAATTTATGACAAAAAATTTTCCGTATTTTTTTTAAATTAGATTAAAATTCTGTATTTAATTACTTTTCACACATAAGAAAATATCTATTGGTTAATTTTAACATGTTTCTTTTAATGTAATATATAAATGCATATGAATGGCTGTAGGATTTATTTGTGTATGACTTTATTAAAGGGTTGTAAGTTATAACTAAGAATTTCATTAAACTATTATTTATAATGAATCAACTTTTCAGATTTAAATTTTTTATACATATTTGTGGAGTTACATGTTTTTATTTACCAAATGTCCGCCATAAAACAAAAATACCATCAGACATATAAAAACACCTTTGCGGTATCTTGAGGCAAAAGCTCACCTTGTCTTCTTCCAGATATATCTGAATATACTTAGTGACATTTTTTTTTGAAAAGATATTTATTTTTAGTTTATTCTACGATTAAAACCATGGGGAAACAAAACTTTATTTTATTTTATATTTTAATTATGTTTTAAAGAAAAAAAAATGATAAAAATATAGTTTTTCGTCAATTTTCTTTTTTATAGTTTAAACAATGTAATTTTTTATATAAAACTTAAAATATAGAAGTGTTTTGTATAAGACTATACACTTTATGTACATGAAAATTTTTCATTCTGATCGCTCTCTACACAGCAAAAAAAACTTAACTTGTAATCTTAAAATTATACTTAGATTCAGTGGTAATATATAAAACAATCGTATAAAATAAAAATGATATAAAACTATTTTTGATAATTATAATTATTATCAGTCAAAATTATAGTGTAAAAGTTGTAAATTTTGTTTAAGTCACTTTTAACATTACTATATATTCAAATGAATTGATAAAAATGTGCAATAATGAATTTATAAAAGCATATGTATCGGCTTAAGTAATAATACTGTTAGTATACAGTATATAGGTAAATAGGTACATTATAGCGAGTATAGAGGAAGCTTAGCTCCCTCTAATTTAGACACAATCCCTACCCCAAAATGATGACAATTAAATATATATTCATATAGAAATATTTTAAAGGGAGAGAAAATTAGGTTAGATCTCTGAACATTTTTTCCATATTAAACCTATGCATATGTATTTATTATCAAATTCAAGGCTGTATCTAAGGGGAGGTTTAAGGGGTCCGCTCCCAAAACATTTTTTAAAATATACATTTATTTATATTGACCTTTTTTTTCCACACGCTGGTTTTATTGCAGGCCACCCTGGAACTGCTGTTAGGAATTACTTCATTGTTATATATATAAACCCAACAAAAACAAATCTAAACTTCTATGTATGCATTCATATTTTGAACTTGTACCAAAATATTATTCTGGATACTGCCTTAGACAAATTTTATCTTGGGTAAAAAATAATTTATACTCTAATTCTTTTAAAAGAACCACTTTTAGGATGGCATATTTTCCAGTGGGATGTATCCCTTTCCCCCAAATGGGCGTCTATATTATCACTAAAATTATTCAAGTAGAATTTTAATTACATAAGTAAAAAAATTGAAAAAAATGTTTAATATTAATTACTTTTGATAAGCGTGGTTAAGAAAGTATATTGTTTCTAAATTGTTAATATTTATTAACAATTTATTTTGCTATATTAATTATATAAAATAAGTGAAGATGACGTAAAAAATATTGACGTATTTTTATGTATATTTTATAGGTATTACGTATATGTATATACGTATGTATATTTTATAGGTATTCAGAACAATTGTGTTATTTTTTTTTAATTTTTAAAGTTTAAAGTCTATTGAAAGTGTATTTTTAATTACTTTTGACATGTGTGTTTTGCCTTGGGATATAAGAAAAACATAAAAATAAAATAAAGATTTAATTTGAACGTTGATAATTTCATTATATTCGGAAGGTTTCTTATTAAATAAATGCTATTAACTTTATTACGTGAGTAATTCTGATTATTAGTAAGGAATTACCCATTACGTCATCATAAGATTTATTAAGTCGATATATTAAAAAATATCAGTAATTTACATTATATAAATCGCTTGTGAATTTTGCATTGAAGTGTCAAGTATCATAAGATGTAATATTTACATTACTTATGATAAACTTAAAAAGATTTTAACAAACGTCAAGGGTGTGTTCTGATGTTTTATATAAATTTGAATAGCCCAATTACTTTTAAGAAAATTTTTTACATATCCAGAAAAAAAAATTATTTTAAAGTGCTTGTCATGTGCTATGGTAGTAATGAACATCCTAATGGAATTACTAAATTTCCAAATTTATTTTATATATTTGAAGATTTTTTAAATATTTAAAAGTTTCATTAAGTTCAAAATGTGATAGTATTTTCCTATATAATAACATATATTTGGTTTGGTTGAGTTCGTTTGTTTTTTTAATTTGGTAAATTCTTAAAATAATTTTCACCATTTTTTGGTTGAACCAAAATAAGAGTTACCGTTTTTTCTCCTAAAAATACTTAATTATTACAACGTTATCATGTATTATAACATTTATTCACAATCATTTATTATTAGCGTTGAACATTTTTCGTACCTTTAATTATTGTTTGTTATTTGTATATTTGTCAAATTGACGAGAATGTATTGTCCAAGGACTTAAAATTTTTAGCAAAATACACATAGTACCATTTGTTACATTGATATAATTCAACATAGTATGTAAATATGTCAAGAGACTATTGTTTCTTGTGTTTTACGATCAAATATTAAATATTAATTATGTAAATATGCATAATATATAACGGTTAATATAAATTTCATTGAAATACAATTAGTATGATGTCAAATTATGAACTTAGTTTAAATAACCTCGAAATCTTACTTTCAATTACTTAGGTCACAAATTTCATTTCTGCTCATTGTGTCCACTGAGTTTGTTTAGCTCTAAGTATTCTATTGCGGTTTTTTTTAAGCTATAAGTTATTTATTCTTATATTAATTAATGTAATCATATTGCAACTATTCGCGGTTATGACTATTATTGTAAAGTTTTTATGAGAATCTTTGTAAGGTATGTATCATTCTGATATATATATATTTTTAACTCCTGATTAAAAGTTGAACTTATTTAATAAGTTATCATGTTTTAAATAAAAAAACCCTACTGTCAGTTGATTATTCGCGTTAAAAAAATAGTTTCTTTTAAATTATAATTTTAGTATATTTTTAATTCTGATTTATTATAATTATAACTTCTTAAATTATTGATCTAAGTCGTTAATATTACCATTCATTTATATGAAAAAAACAAGTTTTGTGAAATACTTGACCTCTATTTTTGTAATGAATTTGTTTTCCGTGATTTAACTTAGGCATTCACAATAGTCATTTCACTAACTTTGAATAGTTATATTTAATATTGTAGGCGCGGTAAATTATTGTAGTCTAGTTAAAATTGTTTTAAACTTTAGTCTGACAAATTTTTTTTTTTAGATCCGGTTACAACCAAGTCTCTGGTTCTGTGTAATTTTGGACAGTTGACTAAAATATATTTATATTATAATATTTTAGTACTTTCTATATTATTTTGCTGACTAAAACTGAAATGCACGTCATCATTGCCTAATAATAGAACAATGTTAAAAATTAAGAATTTCTAAAATTGTTTTGTAGAAATACAGTACTTAATATTGAATTGTCACCAATTTTTTTTTTTTTTTTTTAATGTCTTTGTTACCTGCCAAAAATTGATTTTTTTTTTAAGTAATACTGCAAATATTACGGACAGTAAGATCTGTCGGTTGGTATAATTACTATATATTATCGTAGTTTTCATGGTGTTGTGGGGTATCAACTCCAATAAAAACATTTGCAGCCCTTAAAATATATCTAATTATTTGGGGAGAAGAGGATTTAAAGAAATATGATAAAGGAACTTCCTATCACGTTTATTATCCAATATTATGAGATAGTCCCAAAAGACAATTTTTATAAGCTACGCCCATTACACTAGAATATAAATAAAAAAATTATCTAAATAGAGGAATGGGATTGCATCCTCATAGTTATTTATTTTTATTTCAAGTTCATGTTTCAGTAATCTATGAAATATTTTATAGTACGATGTAATATAAAATTTAGAGTAATTTTGACATAGAACTAAGATCTTCAAAAAAGCGCACACATTCATAATTTTTCATTAAGCTACTAAAATCAAAATCAAATAATGTTCACATCAAATTATTGTAAAACAAAGAAAACAATAACAATAAATAATTAGTACAATATTGGAGAATAATTTTCAGTTTTTGCATAAGCCATATATTTAAATCTATTTAAAATTGTTTGTAACCCAAATTTATTATTTCAGTAGACAGATTATTGAAATACTTGGTCGACTAAATAAAAAAGAAGATAGAATGATTTATTTATAAATTTTTGATTTTAATACATTGGTTAATCTAAAACTAGTGTTAAAGTTATATACAGGATTTAATTGATTATTTTTTATAATAAAATTGATAGTTGTTTTGTAATAAAATTTTTTGACAGATAGTACAATAAATTTTCAGAGTGGATATCATAATCTTTATTAAAAATTACTTCCAATATTTTATTTTGCTCTACTTGCAACTTTTTTTAGATGGTTTTACTAGTTCTTCTATATAAAATTATTTTATACGTTAGTATGGATTCTATTAATGCCTTATAAACTATTTTTATAAAATTAATACTTTGTATATTTTAAATTTTTTAAAGATTAGATAGGTTTCTAAATTTTGTTGTTAATAAATTAATATATCAGTCAATTTTAAATTACTATTCATTATTATACTCAAGCTCTTTAGAAAATTACCTATTTTAAATTAATTTTTACAGAAACATGCAATACGTGACTCGAATTTTAAGTAATCTTCCGATTTAGAAATCGGATATATGAAAAGATATGTTCTCTAAACTAATTATTATTATTGATAAGAAAGTGCGGTAAAAAAAGGTTTTCCTAAGTTTAAAAAGAGATTATTTTCTTATAACCATTTGAATATGATCTTAATATCAAACTGTATTTTATTGAAAGTTTCATTCCAAGTGTCACCTCTTATGTCATTAATTTGTACATTGAAAAGCAAAGGTGATAATGCACCGCCTTACAGGACTCCACTTACAATATATTCATTGTGACTTAATGTGGTGTACATAATGGTTCTCATTGCTAAGTAGTATTTAATAAGATTCCGGACTTTATTTTTAATTAAAATTTTATCTAATATTGTTAGTAAAATGTTTAAACGTCGAATGTCTTAACCAAGTCTAAATATAGAGTACATATTTTATTGAAATCTATTGCAATATGCCGCACTATGAGTGCAATAGAGTCATATTTCCAAATTCGTGGTGTTTGACATTTTTATAAAATTCATTATAGTTTATTATTCTCTATATAAATATGCTGTCAATTTGTAAAATTTGACTTGAATTTAATATAAATATAAACAAAGTATTGCACAATGTGACTCTTATGGTAGATCAAAACTTTAAAACTCATTATTTTGACACGTCTTTTTTCGAGATACGGTCCTCTTGTACTCATATCGCGGTATGTTCAACTAATTTGGCAATTGTAAAAAGTACTTCTGTTTAATCTAAATCTATATTGTATGTCAGATAACACATTAAATTTTATTATTATTTTTATAGATTTCTATAACAAAATAAGATATGATTGGATAATTTTCAACATTGTTCCTATTGCCTTTTTTAAAATAGGTGTTACTATAATCGTTTTAAATATATTTGGATATATACAGATATGGATAGGTTAAATATATATGATAGTGGTTTTAAGAGTGCTGATGAGTTCTTTTTTTATACATTTCAGTAGTTATGTTTTCGTGTCCTGGTGTGGTATTTTTTTTTTTTTTTAGCGAGTTAATATGTTTAAGGATTATTTTATTAGTTATTGCATTAATTTGCTTATAAGTACGTACAGAAGAATTACTTGGAATATTAGTATGAGATGGATGTTGCGATTTAGATTTCTTACGTTTTTTTATTATTTTGGTCGAGTTATTTGATAACTTTAATAAGAAAATTATTAAATATATTTGCTACTTTATTAGAATTTGTTTGTATAATGAGTAAACAGCCTTCGTTATTTTTAATATTTGTTTGTTAATTTTGGTTTGATAAGAGGTTTGTTTATTATATCCCAACGTCTTTGCTGTTTATTTCTGCTATTAAAAGTTCAGTTTTTTAATGTGTGTTTGTAATATAAAATAATAAGTCAGATCAAAATTGGAGATGAAAGAAGATCATACGAAAATACTCGAGGGGTCTGACATTTTGCAACCAAAGTAAAGATGTTATTTTACTACACACAAACAAGTATAGTACATCGGGACATCTTTGCACCTAACAACCCTAACAAATTATTTAATATTAATAAAAAGATTTTAAATAAATATCTAAATTTATGACTTCAAAAGTCAAAACAAGTAAATTTTAATGAAATTTTTTGTAGTTTCTACAACTATAGAAACCAAAGTGCAAATTTTGTTATTATTCCTTATATACTCGAAACAAAGCATTGTGCTTTTTTTGTCCTTCGAAAATGTTTTTTGTTTCAATAGTTCACTAAACTCTTGACTATATTTCATTATGTTTAACTCGTCACGGGTGGGCTCCAATAGAATTCACATGTATTGTGGTCACTAAAACCTACAGATTATTGTTATTAAATTTTCCACTTGGATTTTGATTTAATTTTATGATGTGTTTATTTATAGTATAATATTTTTACTGCAGTTAACTTATTCTTATTTTGTATAACATTTAATTTTTAATATTTCTTAAACTAAATTAAGTAATTCTTACTGTTTTGTAAAACTTTAAATGTAAGATAAAGCAAAATAATCTAGCATTGTCTGTACCTATAAAGAGGAAGAGGTATTAGAGAGGTTAATTACTTACTCCTAAAATATTTGGGAACGAATTATTGAGACTCTATGAATCTTAAATTCAATTGTTTGTAAAGTAAACCGTTTAGAATAGCAATGTGGGTCACATTTAGCAAATTTCTACCCCGTACCCTCTGTCTGCGCACGCCTACATTTTTAAGATACTTAAACATTTTCCTTGAGCTGTTTATTAGAAACTAGAACTTTGTGTTAGAGTAATCCAAAAAGAAAATTGACCTGTGTTTTCAGTGATTTTTATTTTATTATTTGTCTCAAATAAGAAAAAAGAACATTTTCAAATTTTCATTACAATTATTTTTTAGGGGGTTTCTTATAAAAATAAGTTGATTGGGCGATAACAACTTTATTATTTTTACTTATTATGTTTCAAACATTTTAATACATCGAGTGGTTATGTACTGCGGGCGGAGTGCACAAACATTAGTAACGAGCTGTACCCATCCACTTAGTGTAGTAAATGCTTGTAACTCAATAAGTAATAATCCAATAGTTATTATCGTTATTACCATTTTTAATTTGTAAATTTTTTATTATGGGAAGAAATAAATTACTATTTCAAAAATTCGAAACAAATAAGAAAAAATGCGTGTTTAACGTAGTCCAGAACTTTCAAAATATTTATTTTTTTAAAGTAACTCAAAATATTTACTGGATCAAAAGTTATTAAAGATGTCAAAACATATTTATATATATAACAGCTGTATGCAATGTTCATAGGAGATAGAATATTTTAGTTTACATTACAAGATTTGTAATTAAAAATAATTAAACAAATGTAGTTATTGCGCATTAAAAAAGGTTTGTATACTTCTAATCAATATTCAACGAAATTTCTATAAGATCATTTATGGATAGTTGTAATAATAATTATTAGGGCGGATGCTAATGATAACTTTGGCAGGGTCCTTTATGAAAGTTAATGATCTTTTTTTTTTTACTCATAAAGTAAAATAAGTAAATAAATCGATAAATAATGGTTCAGTATATGTTTATTGAAAACAAAATATAAATGTAGTATTTTATCATCTGCTAATTTTTCGAGCTTTATTATTTATATTAATATATATATTTTAATAATTGTTATTTTAACAATATACTTGATTTTATAATTGTTTTTTACTAAATAAATATCATCAACGATTTATTTGGCACTTATTTACATTGAAAAGTGTTTAAAACTATATCTTGAGAATTTTCCTTAATTTGTACTCGGTATTTAATCCAGGTATACTTTATAGAGCCCATCTGATATGTTGATAGCCTCTCTGATTATCTCAGTATGACAAGTATAATATAGTTATTTATTATGTTTATTTACATAATATAACTGTTTTGTTTAATATTGAGTTAAAAACTATTTTTTTTTTTGTTCACCGACCTTTTTTTTTTTTTTTGTAATTTTTTGAAATTATGGCTAAAAAATGTGTTTCCCTGCTTCACCAATTCTTAGAGCTCGCTAGAAAAATAATTCTAAATTTAATACTGTTCATATATGTTTATTAATTCTAATTACTTCAACTTTTACAAGATGAAAATTTATAAAAGATAAAAGTCAACAAAACTTTTTAATAATTTTTCAAATACCAATAATATTATTTATCGTCATTATTATTTAAGTTATTCTGTGTAATTACTTTTACTGTATTTATTTTAATTACTGTAATTATCAATTGAAATTACTGGTATTTGGTTGACGGCAAAATTTATTTTGGAAGTAAAAACATAAAAAAAATCTCTACATACTAAAATTATACGTCATACAATTCTCTACTGTCCAATGACAATTGTTGTTTTCAATTTTAAAATACTGTTTACAAACATAATTGTTTTCGTTGGGACTACAGTAATTAAATGAATTAATAAACAAAATTTTAAGAACAATATTTTGGATGTCAATAGTTCATACAGGGCATTAACAAATAATACATGTTATTTTTTGCTAGATTTTAACATTTATATATTAAGATATATATTTGAATCTAATTTTTATCCAAATGGTTGTCATTTATGAAATAGATTACATAATAATTATCTTGGATGAACATTTTAGTAATTATTTATCTGTGAATGTAAAGTAGAATTACTTTGTATGAAATGTATTATTTAAAACGCATAGTTGCGTTTTCATAAAATTTGCATAAATAGTAATTTGGATTTAATTTTACAGTTTTAATAATCAATGGACTATGTTATTCATTATTTTGGAATTAGCTGACTTTGCAGCAAATAAAAAATACTTAAGGTAGAAGTGCATCGCAAAATGCTTGTAAATGTGCCGATATTATTGTGACATGTGTACAAAATGTTCTCTATACATCACACAAATGACCTTGATAACTACGACTAAAATGACTAACATGCGTATAATATTCATTACATCTGACATACTTTCGTTTTCAATTGTTTTTAATCTTTTATTTAATTACGGTTAAAATCCGTTGCATCTCAATCAAATCGTTCAATGATATTAAAAAAGTAATTATAATTTACGTCTACTAAAATATCCTATTCCAAATTATTTGAAATTGAATATTGTATTTGTGATGATATCGGAAACATACAATATTAAAGAAGACTATTTTTGATAATACATGTATAAATTTAAGAATTATCATAGATAATTAAGTCATTATGGTATTACTATTTATTTGTAAAAAAGATTTTTAATGTGTAGAAGAAATTAGAATGCAATAATTACTAGGTTTTGTTTATTAGACAGTGTTTCATCTATAATAGTATTTTTTATCCCAAGATAATATTGTATATTTTAAGAATAAATATTAAATAAAATGTTTTAAAAATATTTCTATTTGATTTAAGAATTTTAAAATATCTTTGATATTAATTATTCTTTCCTATCGGGTCATTCCACTTTAATCCGTGATTGGTATTTAAAAATAACATTAAAATCGTTAATTAAGATAGTTATAATTGGTTATGAATTATAAATCTTTAGTCCTTAATACTAAAATTAAAATAATTTTAATCTTTAAAATTAAGAACTATTACTTTTATAAATAAAAAAAATTATATATTTATTCCATTCAAAACTTGAAATTATTGATTCATTATAACAACATTTGGTTGTATTTTAATAACATGACTTTCTCAAAGTGTTCATCACCTATTAAAATGACATTGCTTACACTAAATACTACAACTGGGGCACTATTAGGTAATGATGTATTGTGTAGTATAAAAACCCTTTTATCATTCGATTGTGATTTTTTTGTTGATGCACTGATGTTAAGTATAATTCATACCTTTGAGATTCTATAAAAAGCTTTATTCTTTAGTAAGTTCCTCCAAATATTACAAAATATTACGCATATTAATTGACAAAGATTATAATTTTCATTATTTAAGGAACCATTGTGGATAATGCACGCTACACTAAAAAGTTTAATATTCTAATTACAAGTATATCTCAAAAGTATTCAAATACATTTACCTAAAAGTATTTAAAATACGAAAAGTATTCGAATACTTAAACAAGCCTGATAAATGATACTTATTTTATAAATAAATTATCATCAATACATTTGAAAATAAGTTGAAAATAATTAATTGACATTTGGCGCATTGAAATACAATTTAATTTTATATTTGAGTGAAATTTATCAGTTTTAATTAACTTATTAATTTTTGAGACATTAAATAGATTATCATAAATTACTAGAATATATATTTTTAGCAAGACGAAGAATCGACTGATGTGATGGACTTGGACGAGATTCTTGGTAATTTCGGACTGGGTAGATATCAAGTGACAGTATGTGCACTAATGGGCTTAGTACTTATGTATTCAAACATATCACCTCTAAGTTATGCTATAACTGCTAGCGATCTCAAATACAGGTAAAATATGTTCTTATTAAAATTATTAATTCACATTGATTCATTTTTAAATTTATAATTAAGAAACCTGTATTATTTTAATGCATTGACAAATTTTACCTTGCAACTTTTTAATTCTACAGTCCTATAACTGAGTAAATTTTAATTTTGTACATTTTATATAAATTATTCCCTCCTGTATATCATACGTTTTGTTATACGTTTATACTTTTTAGTACAAAACCACGTACTTAAAAATAAAATGTTTTAATTTTCATTTAGAAAATGTTTTCTTAGTATATACTCCTTTAAATGTCTGATTGGGATTATTTACTCGTTTTTATTATTTTCTTTAAACAATTAAGATCCATATAAATACTTTTTTGACATTTGACACGGTCATACAACGTGATTCTTTTAACACTAACCACTCAATTTCTCTTATAAAAAAATTTTTTTTTTACTTTTTTTAGTAACACATGTATCTTTATTTATCTGTTATAAATTTATTGCTATGTGTCATCCATTGTGTCTTATAGGGGTGTCAACTTTATTTTTTAAATGGAAACATTTAACATTTAACTAGATTATTAGCGAATATTATGTTATTATCAATTTACACTTATGGTTGAAGGTAAGGAGTGAGTTCTGCTATTTTTATCATTGGACAATTCTTGATCTCATTTCTTCTCCCGCCTAGGTATAAAAATTTTAACAACTTTTGAAATACTGGTGCAAAAATTGTTATCAACTAGTAAAATATGTATGTTTCTATTTAAAAAAATTAAGTTGACACTGCTATAAGACATTAGAGATGACACATAAAAATAATTTTATAACAGATTAATAAAGATGCACATATAACTAAAAAAAGTCAAATAAAAATTCACAAATAATATATTATTTTAAGAGAAATTGAGTTGCTAGTGTTAAAAGAATCACTCTGTATAAGTAATTACTTGATCATTTATGAATGCATGGCGTTATATGCGTCGATTTAAAATAATCAATGGTTTACCATTCAATCAAATAATTTATATAGCTATTTATTCGTAGAAATAAAACGCAATCAAAATTACTAGCCGACTCGGTTATACGTGAAATTATAAAAGATTCTTAAGTGTCTTTATTGTAACATGGGATAGTTTATAAAATGATGTATAATCGGTACAACTTCGTTATTATAATATTTAATAGTTTTCTCTCTTTTTTTTTTTGAGGGGGGAGGGGAAATATTCGGTTTTAATTTAAATATTATTTAAATTTATAATTCTCGAAATACAATATAGCGTTTGAAGTTTTGTTTAATAACATAAACTTTGATCATTTAATTCCTAGACAGTAAGAGAAGAGTTTTTTGAGAAATGCCTAGTGACATAGAATCATAATCGCCGCTTTACCTATTGTTATTATATTAGCATGGTAATAACTACTATTAAACATAGAAACATTTTTGTAACATAATTTATTACTAAAAAAAGCTTTAGGAAACACATTGAATCACCCTATATGTATTTAATAGTAGGTTTGTGTCGTTAATTACCTATTTTAACAATGAAAATTTAATGTGATTAAGATGTGAAATCCCTCAATGTGATCATGGCGATACAACATACAAACCTGATTGGTTACGAAATGCAGTTCCTTTCAAGGATAACATGGACGAACCGTTCAAGTGCCACAAATACCACGAGGTCACACAAAATATAAACGGTACTGAGGAATCGTTTTATAAGAATGCTTCATGTCTGCCGGACGCTTTTGATACGAATTCAGAAGAAAGATGTGATCGGTGGATTTTCGACGACAAAGAAAAGACTATTGTGAATGACGTATGTCATAATTAGTGCATGGAAGTTTATCTTCTAATATTTAACTAATTTTCTGCATTGCTCAGATAACAAATTTCACGTTAAAAAAATATATTAAGTTTGAATAAATTTAATTGATTCTTACATTTTGGATGTACTTAAAATGTTGTTACATTATCTAAATTTCAAACTTAATTATTTATAATTTAAGTAAAATTTCATGTTAAACATTGCAACAAATAAATCATTTGTCATCAAATCTACTTCCCCAATAATTTCTATACCTTTATCCGTGCACCTCAGATATAATTAGATATTAAACTTTTATACTAAAAACTTTAACCTGCCAAATCTTTTGTCTTGGTATATTTGCCTTAAATTTATATCTGAGTACGACGGCAATAGGACAATTAAAATTTTCTTTAAAATCTATAGCATTTTCATATTTTTAACTATTTTATGTAATTCTAGTTTAACATAATGTGCGAAGAAAACAAATGGAAACTGACGACAGTGGGAACAATTAATAGTATAGGACAATTCATTGGAATCCCTTTGGCTGGTTTCATTTCAGACAAGTCAGTACTGTACATTTTAATACGAAGAAGTTGTTTGAACTTGTTTTTGTTTGAACTTAAGGTACGGTCGTAAGTTCATTTTAATCATAGGATCAGTGTCGTCAGCAATCCTCGGAACTGCGAGATCTTTCACTACAGATTACTATTCATTTGTTTTATTTGAACTTTTGGATTCTGTTGCTTCCAGTGGAGTTTATGCCGCAACATTTGTATTAGGTAAACTTTGAAAACAACTCATTTATGTATATCCTTATCTATGCTATTAATTATTTTTACTAAAACGTTTCAAACACATTTAATAATTTTATTTTTATAATAACTTGTATACAATTTGTACATAAGATATTTTAAAAACATGATATTTATATTGCATGTCGTGTCGTCCAAAGATTTAAATTATGCTTATTTTGATTCCTAAATTAGAAGAATTACCATGTATTTTGTATTTAAAATAAACAAAACGAAAAATAATGGTTACGGTCAATACACGCTAATTTTATAATGTTTTTATTTTAATTTTTAAATACCAAAAATTTATTTTCGGCATTAAGTCAATTTATATGGATTTTGACATAATCTATTACTTATTTTAATATGAATACCAGTAGCGTTCGCAGCAAGAGGAGGCTGGTCGTCATTAATCGCATTATACTTAATAATTATTATAAACATTGTATGATTTTGATTATAGTAATGAGCAATAAAAAATCTTATATCTGTATGTACTACAAACGCAATAACTTACGTAGGACATCTCAATGGTACCACATTGAAAACATGAGTACGCCGGTGATAAATAGTTAAAAAAATGTATGCGGGGTAAAAGATCCCTTTTCCTTCCTAGCTAAAATACTTTTTGATCAATTTGTAAATTTTAATACAATATATTACATATTATTAATATTTATTATATTAATGTCATACAGGCCTCGAGTTAGTTAGTCCAAAAGCTCGTGTAACTGTTAGTACTCTCATGGGGTGTTTTTATCCTATGGGCGCAGTGCTAATGGGTTTTGTTGCTTATATGGTACTCGACTGGAGGATAATGCTCAGGATTCTTTATATACCCGGATTACTTATTTTGGGATACTCGTGGTAATTATTTTTTGAATTTTAGTATTTTAATTATTGTTATCATATTTCATTATTTTTTATGCGTTTCAGGTATGTACCAGAGTCAATGCGATGGCTTCAAACACAAAATCGAATTGAGGAAATGGCAGAAATTTTAGCAAAAATCGCTAAATCGAATGGAAAAACTATGCCAGCTAGTGTGAAAGAAGCTTTATTGACGAATCCAAAGTCAAATAATAACCTCGGAAATGGTGTAAGTTCTTAATTAGTGATCATGGGGGTTTTGTCTTCCTACCTATAAAAAAAAAATAGTTTTAACTTAAATGATCTTGTAGTGTAATTCTAACTAGTAATGATTTATGATTTTGTGTGAAAGTAAGGCTGCCAATTGCCAATTATTGTTCTAAAATGTATTTAATATAGAGAAAAGGTAGGATAACCCGCATCGATTTTCTATTTTTAACTATCTCTATCTTTAGCTATATTAAAAACAGTCTAAATTAATAATCAAACTTTGAATTTAGACATAAAATTCAATAAAGTAATCACATATATTTAAAATATTATATATATACTTTTAGGACGATGATGTTAAATTATCATGTAGCACATTGATGAAAAAAATTTTTAGTTCTAAAGAAATATTTTTGCGACTCATTAATTGCTCATTTTGTTGGTACGTAATTTTTAAAAAATGTCTCGAAAATCAAACATTTTAAAATCTTAATTTATTGAAATTTTTTTCAGGACTACTATAACGTTAGTGTACTATGGACTTTCATTAACTTCTGTTGAGTTTTCGGGGAATAAATACTTAAACTTTATGTTAGTGAATGCAATCGAAGTACCAGCGTTTTTAACATCTTGGTACTTTATGGAACGCTTTCCTCGGCGAAATACACAAGCATTCTCATTCTTGTTTAGCGGCCTTGGTTGTATTTTAGTTAATGTTACACCTGATGGTTCGTTTCGCTATTCTTAATTGGTTGTTTGTTTTAAAGTTAACTAATTTCTACGTTATTTTTAGGTCATTTATGGTTGAAGTTACTATTGTTCTTAGGGAGTAAATATGCAATTACTATGGCGTTTAACACTATGTATGTATTTACAGCTGAAATGTTCCCTACCGAATTACGTATGTCCCTGTTTGGTATTACTTCAATGTTTGGCCGTTTTGGTTCTATGATAGCACCTCAGATGTCATTACTGGTATGAATAATTTCTATTAGTATAATAACTGATTGTTCTAAATCAATGAGACGTGATTTTTTTGTTAATTTAATTTTAATGATTATGAAAAAAACATGTTCATATTAGAGAAATAATTTTAAGAATGGATTTCATAAATTACTGACTCCACTCCAAATTATGCAAAATAATTTCCAAAAAAATATTATTGATAATTTCAGATACCATAAAAAAATATACATAATTTTTACTAGTGTAGTTATAATATGTAAGTTCCCTTCTGGTTAATTAACATTTTACTTTATATCTTTTTGTTTTTCAATATGATTAAAAATCATTTTTTTCAAATCGATCAAATATAAATTAATACTCTGATGGTCGTTTACACAAAGATCAGTTGCCCAGTCCGTTCCTGTGTAAAACATTTGATTTAAATTATCTTTTACTATTCTAATTGTATGAAATAATTAATTTTTACTAAAATTTTCAGTCAGCATATTTTGGACAATATGTACCAATATTGTTGTTTGGTATAATATCTTTTGTTGCTGGTGCTTTAGCATTCTTATTCCCAGAAACCAAGGATCAAAAATTACCTGACACGGTGAAACAAGCTGAATTAGTTGGAGAAGTTTAGATTGAATAATACTAAAACATGCATAACTTTTACACATGTGGGAACTTGATATCCAACTAAATTCGATTAACTAATACAAATTACACAATTAGTTAGCGAATTATATGCATAAACAGTGTTGAATTGAGTGCCTTAACACAAAATGTTTTTTTTTTTTTTTTTTTTTTTTTTTAAACTATTTTCCAAGCCATGTTAGTGGTGTTTACACTTACATGTAAATTTTTGTATTTTTATTAATCGCTGACCCTTAAAAACCTTCCTATGTAACTTATGGTTAAAATTCTAAATGAAAACAAATAATTACCACATTCATATTGTATTTATACATGAATGCTTTTCTGATTAATAGATATATACTTGTAACATATTTTTAATGATATTATAAAACCCCAATTTACCATGTATATTGATGTTAATGTTATGCATATATATTTATATAACATATTACTGGTGTAAGTAATTAAGTCTCCTATATTTTTGAAAAAATTCCATTATTTTTTTTTTTTTGTCCAGTTTAGGATGTTTGTATTTTTAATTGTTGAAACTTCTGTGATATTTAATTGTGTAGAAAATACATGAATTTAATATTAGTTTTATTTAAGTTTTACATCAAATTACGTGGTATAAATTGTAATTTTGGTGCTAAATGAATATTTTAAAGCAACAAGATAAAACCTTGTTATTGTTGAGCAATAATAGAATCATTTGTATCATTAACATATTAAAGCTATTTACAATTTTTTAATGAATTGTATAATTTATAGTATTTATTATTTACAGTATTAATTATAAGAAAAAAATGTATTTAATTGATAAATAAATGTTGAAGTTCACAGAATCTTTCATATGTTAATCATATTCCTCCCTCTAACGGTAATTTTAAAAAATATTCTGATAGAAAAATACTATAAAAATTGCCGCTTTAATAATAATTTTTGTTTGTCTCTTAATAAATATCTGAAAAAAAGAGACAAATAATTCTAATTTTTTTTACTTTCAGTAATTGTTATTTATATTAAGTTTTCCTATCTAAAATTTAATAATAAAAAAAAATAATAATAATATTTTTGTATTACTTGTTAAATTTTTGGATACAAGTATATTTCAAATTTCTATTAAAATTAAAAAAAAAAAAAATTTAAGATGTTAATTTTATTATATTTGCAATATTTATTTTTTCTTTTTCTTATTGAAATATATGAAATTTTAATTTTAATTTTATGTTTAATACTTATTAGAATTTATTTTAAAATAAAAATAATTACAATGAAATTATGATTAATTCAAATCTATCCTATCCTTATGGTTACTAATATATTTAAAGGTAAAATTACTATAAAACATAATGTATATTCACCTATGAACTGTTAATGATACAATAAAATTCCATTATTTAAATAAACTGCACACTTACAATAGATTTATAACAATCCTATACTAATTATTTTTTTATAAATAAGAGAATTATTCTTTTGTTTTTATTTTTGTGGAAAGTATAAGCATAGATAAGATGGTAGCAGGAGGTTTAACTCCCAAAAAATGTAGCATAATTATTTAAATTTTTATATAAATATCACTTTTTGAAGGGTGGAAAATTAAATTAGGCCACTGAAAAATTTGATCACCCTTCACTTATAATGACAAATTTTTCATACTTTTTTTGGACAACAAAAACATTTATTTATTTGAGTTTCTTTGGGATTATCTTTTCCAAGTACAAATTTTATTAACAGTGTGAGATGAAGTCCTGCCGATAGAAGAATATTCTATAATAAGGAAACAATATAAATATTCAAATTTATTATACATTTTTCTATAAGATCTGATTATATATTCGTAATTATATTTTTGTTGTAGTTTTTTCTTAATAATTTAAGCTGTTTATTACAAATATAAAACACCTTATCAAAAATATAAATAAATAACAATTTATATCTTCAGATATGAAAAATTTAATTAGAATTTTCAGTAAAAATTTAATTTATTCAAAGCATAAGAATATAAAATAATGAACTTAACTACTTTGAAAAATATTGTTAAGCTTGAATTTTAACCAGTATTAATACCACATATTGATAATTATATTTTTAATAACATGATAACATGCTATTCTCCATCAGACCCAGAATCATCATCTAATGATGCTTTAGCATATTTAAGTGATTCTTCATAAATATCTTTTGATACTTCTTCATGCTTTCCATTAGTGTGACTACCAACCCAGCTTAGTTCTAATTCAAATTGCTTATCTTTTAATTCATCATGAACCATATAGATTCTGTAAATGTAAAAATTTATGTTTTAATTGGGTGTTAAAAATTAAAAATTATAATTATTTATCTATTTAATTTAAGTGTTTTAAAATACATTTTTGCTGCTTCTTTCACTAAATCTTTGCATAACATTGTTTTTAAATTCAATTTTTCTATTTCTGTTTTAGCAGTTTGTTTAGCTTTACCAATTGCACATCCAAAGTATCCCTAAAATAAAAGTATATAATAAAAATAATAATAATAAAAATGATCTAATACATACAAATGAAACTCCAGCGGGATCAATCATATACATTTCAGGGCCATCATGGCAATCATAAGCTCCAATAATAACAGCACAACCAAATGGCCTGATAGCACTGTATAGTGTATGAGCATGTATATACATAGAAAGTCTTTCATTTAAATATTTTAGTGAAATAGGTACATTGTATGTTTGCCGGAACGATTTAGCTTCTTCTCGAGCTACATCTAATATAGCACTAGCATCAGCTGTTAAACCACCAACTGCCTAAAAATAGATTTACTATAAAATAAACAAACTCATAAGTTAATAAAAAAATATACCATTCCTATATGATTTTCTACGCTATGTACTCTTTTTCCTGTTCCATCTTCATGTAACTTAGATGTGATTAACTTTTCAACAGCAAACACAATACCATCAGAACCACGTAAAGCAATTGCTGTTCTATATACATATTAAATAATTTTAAAGTGATGAATAGCAAAAACAAAGATTAATTATCATACCCACTATTTTCAACCGCTTTAAATGCATACTCAACTTGAAATACTCTACCATCAGGAGAAAATTGAGATGCTGATAAATCATACTATGCAATAAATGTATCAAAAATATTAAAATAAAATTGTATAGTATATAACCATTATCAGTAAGTTATACTAAAAACTATAAGTTAAGTTTTGAGAATTTTTTAGATATATATAAATAATATGTTAGTATTATTAATATTAATAATAATATCAACTACTTGACCGACCCCAAGTAGTTGGGATTAAAGCGAGGAAAAAGAAGAATATAAATAATATGTTAATCTTTGAAAATTAAAAAAAATTATACTTACACCAGTTCCAATAGAACTCATTTTGTATTTATAAAAGTCAATTAGAATTTATAATAAATATAAAAATAATGAAAGACTAGCAAACAACTTTGAATAAAATGTAATTAAAAAAATTATGAAAATTAAATTGAAGTATCAGAATAGTGCATACTGATAAAGCAAATAAATAAAAAGTAAAAAACCTAACCTTAAAAATGAAGAGTGTCCATTTTTCTAAGCAATAAACTCCCTTTCTCTTAAATCAAACTTCAACAATTTATAATTAAATTCAGATCAGGTCTGATAAACCCGTTTCAAAAATCGTTTCAGGTTGCATTATTGATTCTAATAATTTCTATGTATAATTAATTTCTACTGTTATGAATCGAATGTTTACTTAAAAAACATAGTATATCATATCAGACGCCGATTTAAAACATATTAGGTTAAATTGAACATTGACGTAAATCGGTCTGAACATGATCAGATAATAAATTAAACGTAAAAAAGTTTAAAATGTTTATTGCGTTTCTACTATAGTATGGTTGTTAAAAAATATATATATATATTAATATATATTATTCATAAAAATTATTATACTTGTGTCTATAAACAGTTGTGTTATTATGACAAAAATTATCAAGATAAAAATTATTTACCATAGAATAATATTATTTCTACATTATTCATTAATTTTTAATACTTTTATTATGTTATTTTATATTAACTAATTTAATTATTCAAATATTAATTTAAAAGTTAACTGATCAAAAAAACTCAAAATTACGCAGAACTTATCGTCTGTAAAAAAGGAATAAAATCTCTATTTCACTTATTTAGAATAATATCTCAAAATTAGGAAATTATGGAGGGCAAATTATAATTGTGTTTTTTGTATTTTAAAATTACAACAAACTTTCTAAAATTAACAGTTTAGAATCAATATTTAATGATTTTACTAGCGATTATAATACTTCTTTCGATGTATTAATGAAAAACAAATTAAAGGAATAGCTAAATTTTATAGGCAACATATGCCTACCAACATTTTTATTTTTAATATATTACTGTTTATTTGTTTTTATATAAATCGTAGGTTTTAAATAGAAATTAAACTGAAGAAAAGATTGTCGAATATTTTTCATTCTGTGCTTCTATGATGTTCAATGTTTAGTATGTTAATTGTTTCAGTTGTGTCTATAGATGTATTACTGTTTAATCTGTACAGTTACATTTTTGTGCCCCTTATTATCTCTATACCTAAATTATTTTTTTTTTTTTGATGCATCAGTGTAGAAATGTTCGCTTAGTGCTATTTTAGGTATTCAAAACAAATATAATCCAAGCGATGTTTTAAGATTTATACAAAGCAAATTCTACAGGCTTCCAAAATTTGACTTTCTTATAGCACATATGTGGGTACCTGGCCTTATAAACATTGTAAGTAATGAACTGGCAGATAAAGTAGCTAAAGATGTTACATTAACAACAACACGCGAACAATTAAAAATTAATTTTTATGACACAAAAAAAAAAAGATACATTCCTACTGTTTTCAAGAATAGAATAAAACGTGGTACACTTGTAGCACCCAATTGGATGAGATAAAAACACACATCGACTCTTATACTAATGTACACCACACCCCTAGAAAACATGAGATAATTACCAACGGGCTAAAAATAGGACACACAAGATAAACCCACAGTTAACTTATAGTCAAAAATTCACCACCAATATATGATATTTGTCAGATCCAGCTAACAACTTATATTCACTAAATGAAAAAAAATACTAAGATATACGGAACCAAATAGAAATGGGAATTCACTTGTCATCAACTTTAGGTCCTAACCACGATGAAACAAATAAAGTATTACAATTTCTTGTTAAAAATTAACTCCTTGATTTTGTATAAAAAACTTCATTTAGTTGTAACCTTAATGTTATAATTTATTATTTTGTTTGTATTGTATATTTTAAGTTTATAATGTTTGTTTGTAGTAAATACTTATTTTAAATATTATTTAATTCAAACCCAATAGTCTGTTTCTGCAAGTATAAATAATAAAAAATTAACTGAAGAGACATCGCTCCTCCGTAATTGTTGAAAATTTATAATTAACCATGATTATATATTATAATATAATAAGTACATGACAAACTAAACTAAATTTTGTCAATATAGTAGTTCAGATGTCAATACATTTGTTATTTAGTGTTATCATTATACTGAGTAATCAATGTCTTATCATAATTTACAGTTATCAAATAGCTGTTGTTAAGATATAATATAATATTGCAGTAATTACAAGTTGAAGAATCATTAATTTTATTCATCATTTATTATCATTTTTTTTTTTACTTTCATTTTTAATGTATATTTTATTTAGTTTATTCGTTAATGAAGAAAGTC
Source organism: Daktulosphaira vitifoliae (assembly GCF_025091365.1). Lineage (NCBI taxonomy): Eukaryota > Metazoa > Arthropoda > Insecta > Hemiptera > Phylloxeridae > Daktulosphaira > Daktulosphaira vitifoliae. Next base: position 14,231,203 of record NW_026099574.1, on the reverse strand, counting down.
AGTTGAATGTCATCTAAGTGTTGGGCGGCATTTTCATCATCATTTCACTATGTTAAAAAATTGCTTATAATCCTTATATTTTTATGTAACGTTTTGCTTTAAATATTTAGTTGTCATACGAACAATTATTGTTGCTCATCACATTCATGTAATTGTAACTATCTTGTTTACCTTAAAGTTAAGCTGTAATATTCAATAACATTATTGTTAATAATTTTCATTCTTAGAAACTAATGGATTATTGGTGTACAATTATTTAAAATATAACAGTCATTGGCCTTTTGATGACATCCTGTTAAAATATGCTTCTAACATTATACTATATGGCTGCCACTTTGTTTCAGTCATACCGACTGGCTAATTTAAAGGCAAATTTAAAAAAATTCATTCTGAACAGTAGATCAATAGTAATGTATAAAGAAAAAGACTTTACTGATATAGACAATGAAAGTATGTTGAGTGTTTCTATTTATTTATTTGTTTTAAAAATTTTTATTTTTTAGACCTAGGTACTTGTTATAGTAAAATTTTTAAGTTATTTAGACCTCGTGGTATTTCTTCTGATAGCTGTAAATATTCTCAATTTGCTCAACTTGATCAAATTGTCTCAATTATGGGTCATAAAAGATCATGTTCTATATTTCCTGAGGTAAAAGTTTCAATAAAAACCTAATTTTTTCATTGTTGTGCTATTATTTTTATTACATAGATATTTTTTTGTTCAAGTAGCAAATTTTAAATTTAGATACTTGGATTCAAATACCTAGTTATAAAGTAGCATTTCCAGTTTTGTTAAATACTCACTCTTCCTTAAAATTGGATGTAGATTCTATAATACATTTATTAATTGAAGCTAATTACCAAATATTCAATCAACGACAAAATGTGGTGCAATATTGTACAGTAAGTAACATTGTCTACTTATGAAACAATAATTATTTAATTATTTGTTTTTACATAGATTGAAAACTACGGTAATCTTAAAGCTTGGTATGCAAGAGAAAACTTCAGTTTATTAATGGAAACTGATTTAAATCATTTAGCTATGCTTAGTAAAATATTTATGGACAATTCATACCCAATATTTTTAGGAAATAACATGGAACTTTATAGAATACAAAGTTAGTATATAAATTGATTTAAGAAAATTAAATAATTTAAACTTATTAATTATTAAAGTTATATATTTTCATTGTTTATGACATATATTAAATTATTCAAACAAAAATAATGAATTTACTTTTACTGTTAATAAACTTATTTATTATTTAAAAATATTTTATTATTTCAATAATTTAGCATTAAAAAATAAATTTTTCTTAAAACTTTCTCCTTTATTAATTTGTTATTAATTATTTTCATTATAGCTGTAAAAGTTGAAGGTCAAGCATGTGCCATTGATAATCATGAATTTATCACATCAACTATTAATTTTGCTTATTGCTTAGAAGATCCAGGAGGTATACGAGAATACAGATATGTCTATGTAATTATATAATATCGCTCAAGTTTTTTTTTTTTGATAGATAAAGTCACCCCTATTACAGCTATTCAATGGAAAATATTTTGTGATGCACTTTGTGGTGTGTCACAGACTGCAGCTAAAGTTTCTATTTCTGGAAAACCTACACATTATGGGTAACATATTTTTTTCAATAATTCGCGTATAAAAACAAATTAGGAATACAACAATAGTACAACTTATTGAAAAATTGTCCAAATTAAATTTTAATTTTAAAAAGGAACAAATTATTTATTAATTTGTCTTATTTTCAGTAAAAATCAAGTGATATTCTATTTACGAATGTGAATTAATTTAAAATTGAATAAGTTGCAGAGCTTGGTACTTGAAAACTCCTTTATATACACTTAAATAAAAATTTATAAATTATAAATCCCAAAAAAAAGGCTATCGAAATTTTTTTTTGTTTTATTTTGGTTGATAAAAAAACTGCTGAATATATTATAAATCAATACAATTCAAATAATATATAAATATATCATTCAAAATATTATTGCTAATTAAATTAAAAAGTAAAATTTATATAAAGCATGTACTTAATTTCTAGAAAATGTAATATATCTAGTTTATGGAATTACTATATATTAATAGTGTATACAAAATATTACAAATAAATAATTAAATTAAAAAATTAGTGTTAAATTTACGTCATTGAATAATCAATTTTTTTTTCTAAAGTTTTCAAGATGAAATAAAAATTTTGTTAAACAAACATTGAAATAAAACAGTTTTTATTTAAATTGTAAAAAATGTTTAATAAAACCCTTTCAAATTTTATATTAGAAATTATTGTAACATGACATAAATATTTATACTACATTATATTTAAAATAATAAAAATAAGTAAATTCTATAAATAATAAACCTTATAATTTGATTAATATTAATCAGAGATATTTAATTCGTTTGTTTTTCATGTAGATTATTTTGTTAAATATTCTCAAAAAATATCTGTGACAAAATAAAAAAAAGTATTTTTCCTTAACCTTAAGGTGCAAGTTGGAGAATGTTTATTTATTTATAATCAAGTTTTTTATGTTTTTAAACTCATATACTATAGTAATAAAAACAAAAATAATTCTGACCAACAGAGTATTTCAGATATAAATTACATTACTTATTACTTTTGATCCAATTATTATTTTGTTCATTTTTTTTTTTTAAATAATTTATGTCTTTTTAGACAATGTTTAACAGATATATTTTTATTATTTATCACTAAAAAGGATAAAAATATTCTAAATTTTGAACAAACCATTTTCTTACAAGATATTTTGATAGATCAATAATAATTTTTATACAAAGAATGGGTATGTAGTATGAGTGGGTAAATTTCTGGTATATGTATACTCTACTCATATTTCATCCTACACCATTTATTAAAATGCTCATAACATGGCAATTGATAGTTATAAAATAATCATCAAAATTTTTAAAAGAAAATTAATTTTTTTTTTATTCATTGTAGTGATTAATAAAAAATATTATGGTTCGTCAATGATATATTTTTAAATATCAATATCATACTTAATTTCAGTAATATTATATCCTAATATAAAAAAGTTGTGCCCAATATTTTATGAAAAAATAAATCGATAAGGAAAAAAAAATTAAATTTAATATTTAAATATTTTCAACATTTTTTTATTTTTAAGAATACCATTAAGTTACTATTGTTATAAAAATCAGACTATGGTATACCAATCAAATCAGATAATAATAGCTATATTTCATAACGAAAACCAAATATTTTCAAATTACTTTTTATTATGAAGAAATGATTTTTTTTTTGTAATAAAAATTTATCATTATAATTTGGTTATACTAAATGAATGAATTTGGGGTTTTTTGAATATTACTAGTATAGTTTCAGTTTTTTGGTTTTAAATAAAAAAAAATTATAAGTGCTGTTTATATTTTTTTATTGCTTTATAAATTATAACTAAAAACAATTTTTCTTCTTTTTTTTGAAAATAAAATTTAAACTTTTACATGATCTTCATGACTATCATCTAAAAGAAGGGATTTTTTTTTTTGAGTTTAATAATTTCATTATATTTTTAAGATTAAGTTCAACTAGTTGTTGCTGTATATCTTCTAATTCTGACATTCTTTTCTCTATTTCTCCTCATACCTTTGTGTTTTGTTAAAAATAAGAAATAACAACAATATCATAATAAAAAATCTAATCTAAAAAATGTTCACAAGATTATCACAAACAGTTTTTAGCCTAATACGAAATAATATAAATTTTAAAAAATAACCAATATTCAAACAGTTTTTTTTTCAATTATAATCTATATTGTGGAAAAATGAAGAAAGTCAGCAATATCTAATCAAAAAATCAATATCATTGACAAACACTAAACAAAATAATTTGAACATAGTCTAAAATTAATGGTTATTAAAAAAAACTTTCACAAAACTATAATTTGTATAATAAATTTAAGAAATCTAACATGCAATTTTTTTTATAGTTCAGTGATTATTTCCAAAGATGTTGAATCTTTAATAAATGTTGATGACCATCATATTGTTAAAAGTAAATCTGATAATGTGTATAGTGAATTTGTTGAAACTAAATGCTCAAAAAACGTTACTAGCATTCATAATACTTCCAAAGATAATATTCAATATGTACGATTTTGTAACAACTATGAAACAGATGTACATCAAAATGAAATGATAAATTTTAATGATATCAATTGCAATTCATCATGTTCTAGTTCTAGTGAATCATTAGATTTAAAAAAATCAATTCTATGTCCTATTTCCAATAACATAAAAAGTTTATCTAATGGGTAACCTAAAACTAATATTTAACAATTATATAACATACATTTTTAATATTTTATTTTTGTTTAGAATTAAACCTATAAAAAGTAGCCCTGATGTATTTGGAATTCTCAAGAGAGGAAACTATAATTCAGTTTCTTTAATAAGAAACAATAAGTCATTCTCAGATTTCACTAACCATCCTGAATCAAGAACACGGTGTCATACGCCAGTACAGCATAGAGGAGAAATAAAAACTGGCAAACCTCCTAATATAATTATTTTTAGTGATAGTGCTTCTAGCGCACAACAAATTTCAAACTCTTTAGAAGCTATTTTGCATAGATACAGGTTGGTCTAAAAAAAAAGGATGATATCACATCTCCTTTTTTATAAATAACTATCTGCTTTAGATAAAAAAAAATTCCTTGTAACACGAGTTAGAATAAAGTTAATTTATTAATATTAAATATACATATATTTGCTTAACTAATCTTAATATCATTACATAGAAAGATACTGTTTTTAGTAAATTATCTAATATGCAATGGTTGTATTAGTAGAAAATGTATGTAATTATGATAATAATAATTGATTAAAGTATAAATAACTAAAGAAATATTTATTTCTAAATTTCCATCTGTAGAAAATGTAAAAAATAAAAACTTTCATAGTTTAATTTTTATTAAGTATATATCTGGATTCCTAGATGATTGGGGTGTTTCATTACTTTTATTCTCTGTAGCAGTAACTTAAAGTTGCACATAGAATTATTCATAATAAATATTTATTGAAGTAATGAAAATTTCTATTATAATAAATATTCCCAATTCTATATCTAAAATCTTTTTTCAATACTAATTTTTTCTGTTACATAACAATAATTTTTTTAAATATAATTTTATATTTCAATTTAATAATTTGTCTTTATTTTTTTCATTCGAATTTTTATACAAATAAGAATATGCCATATAAATTTTTAACATTGAAAAAAAAATAGATAGTTAAAAATTATTATTTAATATAACGATATAAGATCTATATATTTATGAGTTTTGATATATAAATAATTTTTGGTTTTTTAAGTTAATATTTTATGGTATAAATTTTATGGTATGCTATAACAATAACAGAACATAACAAAAAAATCATTTTTAAAAATATAATTAACAATAAAGTGATAAATAATTTTTTTAATTTATATTAATTTACTCAATTATTTTAATAAAGGATATGCCATAAAAACGTTTAATGTTTTCAGTTCTCATCTATAGCAATATTATTATAAGAGTAGCAGTTAACATAGGTATTTTAAATATAAATGGGAAGATTGATTTTTATTTATGAATAATTTTTGTCTATAAGGTCAAATAACACACTTTAACAAACAAATAAAAAACTTATTATACCTTTGTAGTAATAACGCATTAATAAAAATTAGAAGTTCTTTGAAAAAAGCTAAAATCTGGTTATGATAGCTGACAAAACACTAAATGAGATAAAACTGTTTTGATTTAAAATGGGTAAAACAATGATAACGCAATAATGTCCCAACTGCTACCTAGGAGTTAATTTTGTATTTTTACATATCGTTTTCTACCTGTTGTATTAAAACTAACCAATATGCAGCATTATTAATATTTGCATACTCAAAATGACGATTTTTGTGTTATGACGTTGTTATAACAGACAAGCAATTTGTTAATATGATTTTCAAAATTTATTTAAGTATGTTAAAATAACTTAACAAAACTATCATTATTTATTGTGGCATATCTAATATACAAACCAATGTATTCTATACATTTGTATATATTCTATAAAAACCATTCCTTCTATAAAATATTTGTATTTTTTTAATAAGATATATATTAAGGGTTGCAGAAAGTCACAAAATCCATTTCACTTAACATTCTTCCTAGTACATACCAATTTAACTATAGTAGGCTAATTGATCATTTAAACATAATATATTCGCAGATAAAAAAAATGTTTTTATTTAAATTATTATATTTTAAGATACATCCTTTGAATTATTTTCATTGTAAAAATTAAAATATCAAAACTACATAAATTTTAATTTTAATAAAAATTATAAGAGAAAATAATGTTATAGTTCAAAATAAAGTTTGAAAAATTATATTCAAAAAACATACTATCAACTTCCTAATATTTTATTAGAAAATATCACAAAATTGAATATATTTTCTCCTTATAAACTACATTCTGTACAAATTGTTAGTCATTGCTATACATTAAATTTGTATTTTTAATTTTATAGTTAAAAATGTATCTAGATGGAAATCCACAGAAAATAAATATGGGTGTTTTCTCAATTTTTTCAACTATTGTAGACTCATATATTAGTAGTCTTATTTTTAAATTCAAAAAATATATTTCATTCTGTTTGTATTTATAAGATTTGTAATGAATTAATTTGTATAATTTTTTTGAGAAATGTTAAAAGAACCCATGTTTTTAAAAATTTGTTGTTGGAGTATACAGTAAGGAAGAAATTTTTTTTTTTTTTATTAGGAAATAAACTTATCCCTATTTACTATAAACACAGTTGAATTACATAAGTTTCCTAGCCTATTATTATAAATTTATATTGGCTGATGTGTTTGGAATAACTTAACTAAATTAATAAATGCATATAAATCTGCTTTATAGTTGAAATACTAAAATTAAATATTTTTATGTATAATAATCTATATGGCATATTCATTTTTTTTGTGAAACTATTAATAACTGTAGTGTAAAAAAATCAAATTTATTTTTTTTATTTTTAGTTTTGTGTATGTTAAGTTTATTTTATGTGTTAGTATCTTTTATTGTAGTGATTTCAGATGTTATTGAGTCATTATTCTTAAGTTTAAGTCTTTAATAGATGTAAGTCATTTAAATAAATTATTGTTGACAAGTTTACTAAAGTAAAGTTAATTTACATATTAAGTTTTTAATATATGTTTAGGTATACAATATATATCTTAAGTTTAGAAAAAATGCTTCAATCTCCATGGAGTACTCAAGCTACCATGGTTGTTATATATGGTTCTGTACCAGAAAAACTTTATGCACTACTTGAAAAATACCTATTAATTGAAGGTGGTAGAATTCTCAGTATTTGTTCTGATTTTCTTGGAACTTTACTTCCAAGTGCCTTTAGTATGGCAGAAGTTCGATCTGATGACTTAGTTAGTTTTACATATCGTCCATTATCAATTCGAATCTCGCTCTTACATCACTTTTTATGCTATCAACCAAGTACATCTTACAACACTCAATTTTCAACAGAAACTAAGTAAGTTTTATTTATTAAAATTTTTTTAACTATAATAAGCATGTTTGGATTTTGGCAAACTAAGCACTATTCCTCTCCAAAAAAATTAAATGTAATATAATAAATATAAAATTTATTTTATAAAAATAAAATTAGTCCTCTAAACTTTTTTGTTATATACTTCACCTAAGATGACATGGTTTTTAAAAAATCTTATTTTGTAAATTATAACATAAAAACTTTTTTTTAATTAGTGAAAAAAAAACAAATGATTTTGATTTTGTGGATGTTTATGATTCAAATAATAAACATTATTCAATAAATGTAGAAGTTTTAGCAGCTGAAGATACTTGGGAAACACCCAGTCTCATTTTAGCTACAGTACCTTCAGGAGGAAGAATTATTTTTTCTCAAGTACATTTATACTATTAAAATATTTTAATCAATTTTAATAATTATAGTAAATATTTTTTAGGTTCATTTAGAAATTGATTTTCAACACAATAATGATAATTCTTCTTTAAACAGTGAGAGAAATTTATTACTTAAAGATTTATTAAGCACTTATCTTGGTTTAGATTGTAGTGTACCGCCATCAGAACAAGAACCTAATCATACTCCAGCCTATTTATTAGGCTATGATAGTGTATGTAATATGATTAATTACTTAGTTTATAGCGTTTTCGAGTTGTAAAGTAACTTAAATTACTCGTCACTGTAACAAAATTACTTTACAATTATATATTATAAGTAATAAAATTGCATTTATTTAGTAATTTCGAGTTACTAAAGAATAATTAGAAAACTCACATATTGTTAATTTAGAATTGTTTTAGGTAAAGTAATTGTATTACTCTAAAAAAATAATCATAAACTCATAATTAAATTTCTCTTTAGAACTGTAACGAGTAAATGTATTTATAAAGTAATTGTACTAAAACTTATAAAATATATTATTCTCTATGATTTACTTCCAGTAAAATTGATTATTTATTAAAAAGTTATTCTTATAACTTACATATTTAAAGTTAAGTTACGAAGAATAACTTTTATATCCTTATTTTGGTTTATGAGATATTTTTACATGTAAATTATGAAATAAATATTTTTCTGTGTTGTAGGATAAATATGAATTTTTACAATCTTTAAAAGGCAAAGGAATTGAAAACAATGTCTTACTTTTAAAAGACCTACAAGTACAGTTTTGTAAAAGCAATGAGATTTCTATTCATGTTGGTGAAAATTCAATGCCTATTATTTATGATGATATACCAAAAAGTTTCAATGAAATTGCGTATTTTAAAGTATGTTATATATTTTTTTAATTTTAAAACTATAAACATTTTTAGTTTAATCTTATATTTCATTGGTACCTAAATTATTATTAGCTGAATAACATGACAATCAGGTTATTTCTATACATACTTAAATACAATGGAGGTGTCATGGAAGCAATGGTCTTCCCTTAACATTAAAATTGTGTTCTAAAAAAAAGTCCTCTTTTTGAAAAATGGTTTTCATTTTAAAAGAAATACTAAAATACCCACCCTACAAAAAAGTCTTCTGGATCCACACTTATTTCTATAACCTTAAGATATACCCTTGTTCTAACACCTATTATTTATAATGTGATCCTTTAAACTATTAACACCTTATCTATTATAATGATTATAACCTTGAAGAAAAGATGGTCTTAAAAGTTTGCCTTAAGCATCTAAATTTTTTTGTTGTATGAAATTTCTAAAAATGTATTTTTTTTAATGTTTGAATAATTTAAAGACATAATAATTACTATTTAGAGTTAAAAATATGTGCATTACTCATTTAAAAAATAAGTTTTATACTATAAAATTATAGATTTTGTTATACTTAATACAATAAAGTAATTAAATTTACGAACGAATAACATTAAGTGTTAATTTATGAAAGTAGGGAAATTAAACTAAGTAGTTATCATAAATAATTTTAACATTTTTTATTTTATTGTTATTTAAGAAAATATTTATGATTTTTGTTTAAATAAAGAATCTACAAACAGAATATTTAGGACGTATAGTAATATTTGGAGATGTCATGTCAACTTCGATGAGACTTTTACATGACCCAATACTAAAACATGGTCTTGTAGTTATCCCTAAACAACAAATAACTGGAATTGGTAAAAATATTTTTTATTGATATATATTGTACAGTACTAATAATATAATTTTAATTTCATTGAATTTTCATAATCAGGAAGAGGTGGTAACAAATGGTTGAGTCCCTATGGTTGTGCGATGTTTTCTATACAACTTCATATTCCATTTAACTCAAAACTCGGTCAAAGGCTAGCATTATTACAACATGTTGTAGCATTATCAGTTGTATCAGCTATATGTTCATTACCTGGTGGTTATGATGTAAATATTATTTATAATTATTTAATTTAATATTTAATTGTAAATATATTCTAGTAAGATTAACGACATATTTATTTTAGGAACTTGACTTAGGATTAAAGTGGCCTAATGATATCTATGCTGGAGGAAATGCAAAAATTGGAGGATTAGTTATCAGTAGTTCTGCAGTGGGAAATAATGCAATTTGTTCTATTGGTACTATTTTAAAAATCGTTCTTTAGTATTTGATTAATGTTATTCATATTAAATCCCATATTTTATAGTAATTGTTTTTTTAAGGATGTGGAGTCAATTTAAATAATAGTCTACCAACAACATGCATAAATGATGTAATTGAAGAATACAATGTCACAAATAATAATAAACTGGCACCATTGTCTTATGAGCAGTATTTTGGAGTTGTATTTAGTGAGTTAGAAAGATTGTTAAATCAAGTAGAAAATGGTAATGTGGATATAATATTTGACCTTTATTATAAGTACTGGCTTCATAGGTATGCTATTTTAATAAGTATATTGCAGTTAATTAATTTAGTAAATATTTTTTAAATTTTACTGTTTACAGCAATACTGAAGTTACAGTTTTACGTCCCAACAAAACATCATTTAAAGCTTTAGTTATAGGGCTTGACGATCATGGCTTTCTTAGAGTTCGATCTGAAGATGGAGAGATTGTAGATGTAAGACCTGATGGAAATTCTTTTGACATGTTTGCTGGTCTTATAGCCCCAAAATAATTTTTTTACTATAAATGTTTAAAGTTATATTATGTATGATTAAAAATTTTTATTACAAGAATTTTTCTAATGGTTGGAAGTTTGTAAAAATGACTTAATAGAGATTAATAATATTATGTATGCTTATTTATGTAATTATTAAGATTGAAACATTTAAAAAAATAATAGTTGTATTATTTGCACTATATTATACTGTTTTGATGACTGAGTTATTATTATAAACTGTTATAATTCATCAACTAGTTAAATTATCATAAAACTTATACATTCCATCTAATATTTTCTACTTATGCTAAATTTTTGTGCTTAAGTTTAGTATTAATATTTTGTTACTATTTTTTTTAGTGAAATTTTATTATATTTTTTGTTATATTGTAATAAAACAGTTTTAATATAAATTATTTACTTAAAATATTTTTCAGTCAATTTTTTTATAAATAATTAAGTATATGTTTACCCCAATTAGAGTATTGTTATTTCTTATAATGTCTATTTTAAGAATAAAGTATTATAAATGAGATAGAAACCTGATTTGTGAATACCATTAAATCAGTTCAATGATTTTATGTATAAAATATATTATAGATGAAGCAGTAATGCATTAGAAATCATTAATTATAAGTTTTTTCTAATGCTATATGTTGTGTATTATTAATTTATTGTACTTAATATAGTATAAATAATTGCATTATTATTGTTATTTATATTGAAATTGTTATTTTAAAAAGTAAAGTTTAGCTGTTATATTATTTTGTTTTTTGTAAAATACATTGTTGTTATCACATAAATTATTTTTGTATATTAATTAAAAATGACCATCAACATTTTTAATGTTGTAGTATACTCTGGTGATACAATTAAATTATAACATTCAAGTGTATCACTCTAATAGTTTATTATAAAAAAAAAAAAATAAGAAAATAATATAATGTAGTTTTAATTTTGAAAAAATCTAAAATTTATCTGATATCTATATCATATATTAAAATATTAAGTGAATATGTATGTTTATATTTTTTATTCGTGATTTAAATAAAATTACACAATACACAAAGAGTCATTAAATGTGTTAAAGATTTAATTAAGGGGGTTTAACAATAAAAATATTTTTGTTTTAATTTAGCTTAGAAATAATTGTTTCGACTTTTATCGTTATAGATGCTGAATAGGAGGTAATAAATATTAATATGTTTATATCAAAAGGTTATTTTAAATATTGCACAGGTTTTAATAAATTTTGTTCCTAGTCATTATTTATGAAATAAAAATGAATTGACTTTGAACGAATGATGATTTGTGAAGTTGATGTTAGCCTCATTAGATTTGGCCTTTAAAGATAACAATATTTTTATTATAGGAATAAGTTAAGTATTCACCATAATCTAATAAATTATACAATATTTTCAGTAAACAGAGCCATATATAAGTGTTCGGTTACATAAGGACGTATGTCTAAACAATTTTTGTTGGTAATTTTGCCTTTATTGGTATAGATGAGAAAAAGTATCGGCTTAACTAGGTGGGCTAGGGAACATAGCATCCAAACGTAAAATTAGGCTATTCTATGTTTTAGACGTTAACCTATTACTTAGATTCCCGGGATCAGTACCCCGAATTACTTGATAACTGTCATCTATGATGATAGATGATATAGTGATATTCTGTCATCTCGATAATAGAACTTGAAAACATTTGAAAACCCACCCTATCGTTGTTATTTATTTTTCTTGTTATCAATAACGCAAAGTATTGCAATTATTTTTATTAGCACACATAATTAAGTTCTTTTTTATCTGTGATATTATGGATCTAGTTGCGCATAGAGATCTATTGACGCATAAGGATCTAAATAACAGAGGATCTGGGTGGTACATATTCATACTACAGTTATAAATACTACTATTAGATAGATAGATAAGACTTATTTATAATCAGGTTGTAATCTTAAAAAGTTTTGGTTTTAATAATGATAAGACATTGTAATGTTTTTTAAGTTGTGTTCTTTATTCTTGTTTAAAATGTTTTATATGTTTACAAGTAAAATGCTTAAAACTCAGCCACATATTTAAAACATATATCTTAAAAGTAAGGGACACAGATATTATTATAAGAAAATTATTACTTTTTGAAATGTATTGTTGTAATATATATATATATATATATATATATATATAT
>NW_026099574.1:14199692-14218244 GCF_025091365.1 Daktulosphaira vitifoliae | reverse complement strand
ACATGAATATATGTAAGACCGGTTATAAGTGATAAACAACTGATACAGTATTAAAATTCTAACCATGAAATTTGCTTTCTAAGAAGCTGTAAGTATAAAAGTTTGGGTGGATTTATAAGGTTTAAAATAATAATAATCAAAATTATTTTATGATTTACATGAAATAATAAATAAATTTTTTTGTGATTTATAAGTTGAACATTTAATTCTAACACATAAATATACCTTAGAATAAAATCAGTATTAAGTGAGTTAATAAAAAAAGATGTATATAAATATGTAATATTATTTAAATTATGTTTTCTTTCTTTAGATTCCATAAATATTTTAAAAAAATGTTCAAGATTTCGAAATCATTAGCCAAGTGTCGTTTTAATGCTCGTGGCCTAAGTATTTTAAAATCTAATACATCTTCTTTAACAAATTTAGAAGAAGGACAAGATATAGAAGGCTTTGAAATTAAAGAAATCAAATCAATTAATGACTTACAATTAACGGCCTTACGTTTAGAACACAAACAAACAAAAGCTGATTATTTGCATATTGATCGTAAGGATACAAATAATGTTTTTAGTGTAGCATTCCGAACTACCCCAACACATTCAAATGGTTTACCACATATACTTGAACATACTACTCTATGTGGAAGCAAAAATTTTCCATGTCGTGATCCATTTTTCAAAATGCTTAACAGGTCTATGGCTAATTTTATGAATGCAATGACAGCTCCTGATTACACATTTTATCCATTTTGCACTGAAAATCATTCTGACTATTACAATCTTATGGCTGTATATTTAGATGCTGTGTTTAATCCTATGTTAAGGGATTCCGACTTTCGTCAAGAAGGATGGCGTCTAGAACATACACTAGTAGAAGACAAAAATTCACCTATTGAAATTAAAGGTGTTGTTTATAATGAAATGAAAGGTGTTTATTCAGATAATCAACAAATATATAATGAGAACTTTCTAAACCAAATTCTACCTAGTAATACTTATGGAGTTAATTCTGGTGGTGATCCAAATGTTATACCATCTCTAACACATAGTGATCTTGTTAATTTTCATAATAGATATTATCATCCTAGTAATGCACGTTTTTATTCCTATGGTAGTTTTAATCTATCAAATCACTTACAATTTTTGAATGAAAAATTTTTGCATAATTATTCTGCTGATAATATTATTAAGGATGAAACTAAAGTACCAAACGAAAAACGGTGGACTAGTTATAAACGTTCTCATGTTTTTTGTAGGGAAGACCCTATGATACCTAAAGACAAACAGTCATCTTTAAGTATAGGAACACTTTGGAGTGATATTACTAATACTCAAGAAACTTTCGAATTGGCTATACTTTCTAGATTACTCTTAAGTGGACCCAATGCAAAATTTTATAAATCTTTAATTGAACCAAATATTGGTACAGATTTTAGTTCACCTACAGGATATACTGATCAGACAAAAGATACTTTTTTTGCTGTGGGTCTCCAAGGAATAAATGAGTCTGACTTTGATAAAGTTGAATCAATATATGATGAAACAATAAAATCAGTAATAAAAAATGGGTTTGATCAACGTGATATTGAAAATATTTTACATTCAGTGGAACTATCAATGAGACATCAAAGTTCTAATTTTGGTTTAAATCTTCTTTATGGACTTTTACCTGTTTGGAATCACGAAGGAAATGTTGTAGACGTCTTGAATGTTGGTAAAAAAATAAATATTTTTAAACAAAATATGACTAACGATTCTAATTATCTACAATCATTGATGAACAAATATTTATTGAACAATAAACACAAACTAATTATGACTATGTCACCTAATCAAAATTATGAAGTCTTACGAAAAGAAGCGGAAAATAATTTGTTGAAAGAAAAACTGCTTTCATTATCAGCTGAAGATAAGGAAAATATTTATTACCAAGGACTAGAATTACGTAAAGAACAGGATGCTGTACAAGATGCTTCATGTTTACCTTCACTGACAATTAATGATTTAAAAAAGACTACTGATTCAGTGCCTTTGAAAAAAGAAAATTTTAGCAATACACCTATATTTATATTTCCACAATCAACTAATCAAGTAACTTATTTTAAAAGTATAATTAATACATCAATGTTACCCGAAAACTTAAAAAGTCTAATTCCTTTGTTTTGCAATGTTGTAACAAGAATGGGAACAATATCTAAAAACTACAAACAGTTTGATCAGTTAATAAGAAAATCTACTGGAGGTTTAGGAGTATCTCAAGCTATAATAGATTCCCCAAGTGAAATTTTAACTATGAAGGAAATTATACTTTTAAATTCTCATTGCTTGGACAAAAATGTAGATGATATGTTTGATCTTTGGACACAAATTTTTACTGAAGTAGCATTTAAAGATGAAAACAGATTCAAAACTCTTATTCAAGAAGAGGCGAGTAGTCTAGCTAATAGTATTTCTGGTAGTGGACATGTATATGCTATGTTATGTGCGACTTCAGCAATAAATCCTATTGATGCTCATCGAGAATCATATGGAGGACTAAAATATATAAGTAAAATGAAAGAAATAGCACATTTGAATGATTTATTACCAGTGTTAAAAAATCTCAAAGATATTGGCTTACAACTTTTAAATAAAAATTTTATGAAATGCTCAATAACTATAGTAGATAATAATATTATGGCAGTTAAAAGTTTAGAAAATTTTATAAATAATACTCATGGCAATTGGGACTTGAAAAATGAATACACTAAAGTTTTACAAAATGATTTAAAAAAAAATTGCTTCCATCATGTATTACCATTTTCAGTAAATTATTGTGCCAAAGCTCTTCCTGGTGTTCCTTATACACATAAACACTTCGCTGCTCTTAAAGTTCTTTGTAAATATTTGAGTTCAAAATACTTGTTACCAACAGTAAGAGAGAAAAATGGAGCTTATGGTGCTGGTGTTTCTGTATCATCATCAGGTAGTATTCAAATGTATTCTTATAGAGATCCAAAACCAGTTAATACCTTTGAAGCCTTTGATAATATATCTCAATGGATTAATAAGAGAAATATTTCATCAGAAGAATTAAATGAAGCAAAATTAGCTGTTTTTCAAGGAATAGATCATCCTATTGCACCAATGGCAAAAGGTAATGCATTATTTTTATATGATATGACAGAAGAAATTCGTCAAAATCATCGAATGCAAGTTCTGAATGTTAAATTAGATGATTTGGTTAACTTAACTAATTTGTATTTTTCTAATAAAATCTTTGCTAAAGCTCTAATTGGACCAAAATGTAAAGAAATTAATACAGAAAATGATCCCCAATGGGTTATCACTAATCATGAATAGTTGTTAATTTTTTTTTTTAATACATAAGTTATTTAATTTTTTATTTACTAAAATAGTTATGAATAAATTAATATGTATATACTTGTAGATATATTATTTATATATTTATTTCATATCTATTTTTGATCTATTATAATTGCAAAATATTAATAATATTATTAATATTTTGCAATTAAATAGATTTATTTTGTATGTTTTATTATTTATATTTTTATATGGATGATTAGGGAAAGACTTACTTTGCTTTGATACTTAAGGTATAGGTATGGAAAGATTTTATAATAGTCAGGTATTACATGGAAACATCAAGGATTTTTTATGATTTTGCCTCAATATTTTAAAATTATGTATACTTACGCCCCTTAAAACAAGTACAGAATATTTCTAAAAATTAGTAGAAGTTTACATACATATACGAATTTAAATTTTTGTTTATAAATATGAATTTGTTTAAAAGTAGCTTAATTTTTAATATTTATAGTTTATATTACACATAGTATAATCCTAAGCCTACGTCCTAAATTTCTAGTAACTCATAAAATTTTGATATTTTTTTTCAAATTATAATTATTTTAAAAAAAGGCCTTAGATAAAGTTTTGTTTAAAAGTTCTCTCGCCTTAAAAAAAAAAATATGTTTTTAGCTGGGAAATCTTTTTGTTTTTCCTTGCAGTTTTAATGACAGTGATTTTGTATAGCTGAAAAGTTATTTTAGGAGATTTTTTCAAAATTCAATAGGATAAAATAAAAATTTTAAATAGTTCTAAAATACAAACGGGTAATGTGTGATAATTCTAAGGAAAATATAAAAATTAATGTTTTATACTTGTTTTGATTTTAGCTTCGATGCGAAGCTGAGAAGGTATTAATTTTACCATGATGTTTTTTTTTTTTTATGTCTGTTGCCACTTTTCTCAGCTCTCATTGGACCGATTTTTTTCAACAATACGTCAAAAGATCACAAATCGTATCTAGTTGAAGACATTATCCTTAAAAATTGAAAAATTTTCCCTCGTTCCCCGTAAATGGGGGAAATATCCAAAAAAATTACAAATTTAAAAATCGGTAAATTTTGTCATTTTTTTCACTTTTTTTTCCTAAAACTTCCATAACTTTTTCAAAAATCAACAAATCAACATAATTTTTTTTTATACTGAAACCTTAGGTAATTTCCTTTCGTTTGATATCATTTTTTTTTGAAAATCTAACACTTATTCTGCTCACTGGGGGGATTTAAAATAGTAACTTTTTTACAAAAAATAACTTTTTCAACTTAATTTTTGAAAATGTTCCGGAAATATTGCGTCCTTTAAACATATGTCAAATTAAAGCTTATTTTATGTACTATAAAATGAAAAAAAAAATTTGTCCCGAACGACCTATCTTCTATGCGCAAATGGCTACCATATTCAAAAATATACTATTTTTCTGTTAAAATCCTGGGTTTTGAATTTTAATTTTATCTTAAAATATCTTATAAGGGCAATACACTGCCCTATTTTTTTATAATTATTATTTTTATAATAGGCTAAATTGAATAACTTTTTATTGATTTTCTTAGATATATAATCATTAAAATTAATTAAATTCTGAATATTTCCATTGTAGAATCTTTAAACGCCAAAAGTTAATTAGAAATGATTACTATGATTTTTATTTTAAAGTCAAAAAAGTAATTTTTAAATTTGAGTTAGCTTAAATAGCCAATTTTTTAGCTTCGATGCGAATTTTTAATAATATTAAAACTTAGAAGTGATAGAAAAAGTCTAATTGCAAATTTGAAAACATCGCAAAAAGTTGATTTAGAATGGTATATTTTTGTTACTGATGAAAGTTCCTTGTAGTTCAGTGCATTTATTTATAGTAACAAACAGTTTTTATAGAAATTTATTGTATCAAGCCCTTTAAATTTTTATACACGTAAAAATAAAGCAAAATACATCTTCTTTATTATTTTTATAATTTCTCCGTTTAAATTACTATATTAAATTATTGAATATCAATTTCATACTAAATTTAATAATTATAATTAATATTTATTCATATATTATATTTTAAAATCAAAGAACAACTAATTAGGATATAATCAAAGAAATAAGAGTTGATGTTGCTCTTGGAATAATCCACCAATTTCTCTAAATGAAACACTATCTACAGATTTGCATCGAAGCGTTTCTTATGATAGTGATTTTAATCACTGTCAGATATCATCTATACTTGTCCCATCTTTGCCTTGTCTACACTGTGCCTCGACCCCACTGTGCTACCGTTTTTTTTTATATTTCAAAATTAGATTTTGCCCAACTAGTACTGAGTTATGGACCACTGATTTAAAAATAATATCAGTTTTATTTAAAATAAATAGTTGTAAAAATGATGTAATTTATATATATATATTGTAATTTTTAAATTAAAACAATATTCAAAAAGTTATGATCCAGTACGCTTTTTATGTTAAGAAATACATTTTCACTTCATCGCTGTAACCATCCATGTTGAATACACCAGTTCCCATTCGATGACTTTAATTAAGCAACGTCTTGCGTAGTTAGTACTTGGATAGGTGACCGCTTGGGAACTTTAAGTGCTGTTGGTATTTTTTTAAATACCTAATATTATTATTTTGAGTGTAAATTATGAATTTTTTAAATGTTTCAATAATTAAATAAATTATATAATGATATGAATATTTATTTATTTTCGATCCAACAATTTTTAATTATTAACTTATCAAGTTTTACGATTTGATACCACCACAGATATTGATAATAAATTATTATCTATATCTGTAGTTACTATTATCAACTCACGTTATATTGTTATCTCAGATTCCAAATAAGTTTATAGATATTATAACATATAAATATTATTTATCTTTTAATAATTTTACAATATTTGAAAATTTGTCATTCATAGTTGTTGTTTATTGTTTGTTTTTTAAACCTTTTTCTTATTACTCCTGAATTTTTGATTCTATGAAGCAATATTTTTATGAATATCCATTAGTTTCATAAATTAAATTAAACTCCATGTTATAATATTATATAGATTGTGTTATTAAATTGTATTTCGTATAATTATTAAGAAGTAAAATTATTTTATTTTTTTAACTTAAAATAGATAAATTAAAAAATAAAAAAATAGATAAACCATTTATTTGCTATATTTCTTTCATAGAATTAACACAATCAAACTCCTCCTATATTAACCAAGCAAAAGTAAAACTTAATATTTGTATAAATAATAATTTAACATGTATGGTTGACATACAATAAAAATTTTAATATTTTTTTGGTCAACTATCGAGGTATATATACACTGATCTAAAGTCAAAGACGAATTTAGTTTTTCAAATATAAATAAATTTTTATTTATAAAAATTAACTTGTTAATGACTTTAAGATAAATAAAAATTTTATTGCAGGAATATTTAATTGAAAATACATTTTTCAACTAATATGACTGAGACATGTTTATTCATTGAACAAGACTGGGAGAAGTGTGTGAAGTAAGAAAAATATTATATAATTTTTTTTTATTCGATATTCCTAAAATAAAAACATTTGTCTTAGATCAATTAGAGGTAGATCTTGGATATCTATTAAGCCAATAGGTAAATATTCATTTTTTATTTTTACAAAGTGATATTTAAATATTTGTCTTAGAAATTAATTATGGAGAATCTTGAATATTTATTTTTAATAATTTCAATATTAATTACCTAAACAAAGATCAGCTTCACAAGCCATTTCTGACTGTTATATATGTCCAAAATATAAAATATTTTATTTATATTATATTTTACTACATCACATATATATAAATGTTTTTAATTTTGTTAACTCTAATTTTTAGGTATGCCTAGCCTATATGGATATATAGAATGTTCTTCTATTAAAATGAATGGAATACCAGTTTTAAAAGGAACTAATGGTTTTGAAATTGATTGTGTAACTTCACATGCTATTCAATTAAGACATGTATTATGTGGTCTTGTCACAATTCTATCACCTTACAGAACTTTTAAAAAAATTCATCAAAAAAGTGTTAGTGTTCTAATTATTTAAAGTATTATAATAAACATATTATTTGAGAAATAATATTCTAAGTGTGTTATTAAATTATTAAGTATTAGTGGAAGATTGTTTTAAACAAGTATATCAGTATTTAATTAACTCAAAAAAGATTAATTTCATTTGTATGTTTAAAAAATTAGGAAATAAGTATCCATAATTGTAATAATATAAAAATAAGGATATTTTTAAAAATTATCTGAGCAATATAAATATTATTATAATAATATAGTGAAACTTCCAACATAATTTTATTTTGTTTTGATAGATTACATCATTAGATGTTATTAACGGTCAGTGTGTGTCAGCTTCTGATAGTATCATTAAAACCTGGAGTACTTTAGATGAAGAAGAAAAAGAAGTTGGATGTTTTCTTAAAAATATTAAAAATATATTTACTAACCATTAATTTGTTAAGGTAAAAATGACTGGGCATTATGGTGATATATACTGTTGTCGTTGGTTTCCTAGTGTAGAAGTTGTTTTAAGTTGTGGTGCCGATTTAAGAATCAAAGTTTGGAATGCTTTAACTGGAGAATGTGCTATTACTCTAACAGGTCACACTAATACTGTCACAGATATAGCAATTGTCGATAGAGGCCAAAATATTATTTCAGTATCCAAGTAAGATCATGTGTAATGAAATGAAGTTGTAATAATAAAATTTTAATATTGATAGAGATGGCACAGTAAAATTATGGCATGTTGCTAGTGGAACAGTTTTAGATGATCTCATTAATCTAGATACATCAATAAATTGTTGTTCATTAAATATTATACAGAATAAAGATTTTGGAAAACGCACATTGCCAATTAGTATGAAACTATTATTTTATACATAGTTATCAACAATACTTTTATTTTCAGTTTGATATATTTAATACTAATATTATTTATTTAGATGATAAAGAATTTGGAACCAATAACAAAGCATTATTGATAGGTTGCGAAAATGGAATAGTAGCATTAATTGCTGTGTATACTCGAAAAATCATAATAAGTTCAAAGCTAGATGTTGCAGTTAATGCATGTTTTTTAAATAACGATGCACATCTTTTTGTTGGATGCAATGATGGCAGTGTTCTTTGGTTAAATACAGAATTAGTTACCATATTTTCAATTCATGATACTACTTCGCCAGTAAGATGTTTATGTTTGTTTAAAGACAGACTTGTAACTGGACATAGTGATGGTTCTTGCGTAGTTAGATCAACTAATGGAAAGAAGGCTTACTTAAGTGGTACAAATTCAGATTCTATTTATGATATTAGTACTGATGGTCGTTTCCTTTATACTGCTTGTAGAGATGGTATAATAAGAAAATATTTACCAGAGTTATTACCAAATTAAACTCACTGTTTATCAATTTTTTAATATATTAATATAATTTTGTATTAAATAAATATAGAATATATACTATTCAATTAATGTACAACAATGTATTGTTTCAAAATTTATTTATCAACTTAAAAACAAATAACATTACCTTAATAAATGAAGAATGATTTTTTTTTCTTATTTTGTCTTTACAAAATTGTACGTAAGTTTCTTTTATAAAATGACTATAAATAACTCTGTTTATTTATAATAAATGTTAAATTACGATGCAAGTATTCCGCCTGAGAAATGACAGAAAACCTATTCAATTATACATAAATACTTGTATTGTTTCATAGGAGAATGTTGGGGTATAGGGTGGGAGAGGGTGTTGTTCTGAGAGGATTTGATAACGAGAAAAGGGAAATATTTTATAGGCTTAGGAGTTGACGATGGCTGCATTGAGAATTACCGTCGTGGGCTGATGTATATCAGGGTCGGTAGCTATTGGAATTGCATCCATGCCCCGACGGTGCTCGTTATGTCAGAGCGGATTAGGTGTAGTAAGTGGCACATTAGGCACAGTTGGTCGACCCTCCAGCTTGCTGTACTCCAATAGAAATTCCTTGGGAACTTTACGCCACGTTAAAGCATCAAATACATAGTATGTACCACGTTCATAAGTGCTGGTTTTTTCTATTAGACTTAATCCAGGGGCTTGAGTAATCCATACTCGTTCTTCCATATGGTAACGCCAGTCTCGAGAATATCTATGTAATTATTTAAATTTTAATAAAAAATTCAACTGTCAAATTTTAAGGACTTACAATTCATTAGCTGCTGCTAATTGGATTGCATCACCATAATTAGTGTAGAATAAGTAGAATAATAAATCTTCTTTATATCTGGATAACTTGATATGTGCTAATTTATCTCTGAAAACCAAAATAAATAATAATATGTTAATTTTTGTAATATTTTAATTTTTATAAATAACAAACCGTATTCCATGGTTAATAATGTACTCAGGGGGCCCATGAAATTCAACATCTTGGGGCCTACATGGTGCATCTGCCCATGGTCCAGCAAATGTTGGATAAATGTTTTCTGGTGAATTCAAGTTCAGTCCAAGTGCAGTTAAGTCTTGTCCAAGAGCCAATGATACTAAGTTAGGATCAGATTCTGCTGCTCTAATGAATGTTAACAGACCAACAATACCAAATTGATCACGTACCATACTACCTGGTATATTAGTTACTTTACCTAAAAGTTTTTTTTGTTTTTTAATTAAAATATTGAATTTAATTAGGTTACATAAATTTAATAATGAATATAAACTAAAGATGTGCTGGGTACCCAGCTTTCTAATAATTGCTGGGTACCCGCCATTCTTTTTTAGGACTTTGCTTTTACCAAATACTCGGTTTGTAAGAATCTTTTTACCCGGTACTCGGTTTGTAAGTTATTTTTACTTAGTACTTGTTATTTTTCCTGGCTTTACCTTAAAAAATTATGTTACATGAGAATTTTTTATTTACAGTCATAATTTATAGTTTTAGCCCAGTACTTTGTTATTATTATCATATCTACAAAATTTTCAATCATTGAGTAGATAATAATGATAGTTATTTTACCTTTCGAGAATAACAAAAAATTATTTATGTATATAACTCTACACCTATATTTTGGTTTTAACTTAAATGAGAAGGAAATGTTACACATCCAATATTTTGATCTTTTTATTTAATAAATACTGAAAGTTTGGCTACCCAGCTTTTACTCTACATTTGGTTTGTATGCACTTTTTTTAACCCAGCTCTTTGTTAGTATATGTATTTATTATTTGGGAGGGAAGAATACTCTTTGTGTTCCAAACAGAAATAATGGCAATACTAGTAGGGCGCCAGAACCTGCTAGTATTCAAGAAAAAGAACATAAGTATCCTAAGTGATAGTAAAGCCGTTCTGAAGGCACTTAGTAATAACCAAGTGACTTCAAGGCTAGTTTTTGAATGCAGGGAAACTTAGAATCACTAGCAAGGTTCAATAAAATTATACTGGCATGGGTACCAAAACACAGCGATATGACTGGTAATGAAAACACAGACTTTCTAGCAAGTAAAGTCACAGAAAACACCTATGTTGGATCAGAACCAGCGGTAATACTTACAGAGCAAACCCTCAAAGTATTACTCAAAAACAAGTGTAGAGAACAACACAAGAAGAAAACATGGTATTATCTAGTGGTACCTAGACAATCAAATATTTTCATCAAGACTCCCAGTTTACTACTAAGGGATCTTAATAATTTGACTAGATATCAAATGTCATTTGTTGAACTACTGGTAAGACACAGTCATCTGTTTAAACATCTTTACACAATGGGAATAACAGAATCACCACTGTCCAGGAAGTGTGGGACAAAAGAGTAAGATTTATTTCACATTATGCGTGAATGTGATATCCTGGCCACATTAAGGTCTAAACATTTGGAAAAATCTTTTCCCAAAAAAAAAAAGATATCGAAAACCCAAAGAGTTACTTAATTTTGTTGAGACAGGACTCTTTGAATATATATATATATAGATGGTGTCCTAATAGGACGTCTTATAAATAGTCTTAGGTATTCAACAATAACAACAATACTTTGTTGGAAACATTTATGTGAAGAAACAAAATTAATATAATTTCTGTAGTTGTGGCACATTGGACTTATAGGTCTGAATGCATGTGCAGTTCTTGCCCAACTCTATAACAACTAAAACTACTATTTGGATCATATCTAATACAAACCATCAGGGGATGTTTGCACTCCTTTCTTAATATCCGAGTTTCCATTTTCTTGAGAATTGTTGTCCGTTTGGCTATTTAGATTGTTCAGTCTCTGATCTAGATGGTCATTGGACATTTGCATACCATTTTGATCTAATGAGTTTATTGTTGAGCCAGAAGTTATAATGGTGGATTGTTGATTTGGATCTGTTGTTGAAGACGAGGTTGTTACATTAAGAGGTTGGGTACCGGGTAACGCTGGAAAGTCTTTACTGCTCATTGTAAATTCGCTGGTTTCAGACGTTGGAGCTTTCACCATTCCCACTATATAAATATAATAAATAAATTAAATAAATGTCATAGAAAGTCTGATTGTACCTATATATTATTTTTACCAGAAAATACCACTCTAACTTAATGATTTTAACTCACTACTGAACAGCTGATCAAATGATTTGAATGGTGAATGTTTACCATAAGGTTTTCCGGCAGGCATTGTGCTGGAATGTAGGACACTATCACCCTGTCCACTACTTGATATTCGTCCTGTAGTAAGAGAAGGGAATTCGGACGGGTCTAATATAGGAGGTGCTGAATTACCATTGTCTACATGGTTACTACCAAATGCTGAATGAAAACCATGTTGAGAAGACAAATTATAACCAGATGTTGATCGGTTATTTGAACTTGACCCACCATAATTGTTCATTGCATTATTCGCCAATGATGTTGAACTCCTAAAAAAAAATTGAATACTTAGAGAGGAATGTTTCACAATAAAACTAAATTATAGACCATTCTTGCATGAGTGATGCAATTCCCGGCATATGTCCTCGCCTGTCTGCTCCCGGGTTGGTAGCAAATCCACCTCTCTGAAAGATACCCCTCGATATGTTGCTAGCCTGAGGCGATTGCATATTAATTGACGCCCGATTAGGCGACAGTTGTTGGTGTTGTGGTGTAAACATTTGCTAATTGCCTTGGTAGCCACTGTTGCGCCTGTTTGTAACTTGTGAATGTGCCTAAGCACACTTTCTATTTTTATTAGCCTACTGAAAATTAATTTAAATATAATAAATAATAATTCATTAATACTAGTTAACAAAAAAGTAATTTAAAATTTAGCTTCTATAAATACCCTCATTTATTATATCAAAATACAGTTAATCAAACAATAACAATTATTATAATTGAGGTTTTACAATAGAAAAAGGGTAACAAGATCGAAAAATCAATTTTTTCTTTAACAAAGAACTGTAGTAATACAAAATTAGTAACCTGATGCTAGTTCAATCTGTTTAGGCAAATTATTTTTTTCCCTTTACTGAAAAGTTTTGTTTTTGTAACTTAGTATCTCTTTTTTCATCATTTAAGATCATTTATGACCTATACATTGATATAAAACCTTATGATAAGATTAAAATAATTTTTAGCTCCTTAAGTTTTTTAATACTTTGATTAACTATTAACCAAAGGGGGGATTTTTTTTTTCAATTTTATAGCTCCTTGAAGATTGTCTAAATTTTTTTTTAAATACTTTTTATGAAATTACTTCCAAAATAGGTAGTTAATATACACAAATCAAGAATCAAATAAAAAAATGAGTTTCAAACAATACATTATTTCTTATTTTGATATTTTATATGTTGAGAAGCTGTAGTGGTTTGTTCATATTATTGCATATGTAATTATAGAAGAAAAAGTCATATTTGGTATAATAAGGTGATCATTTATGAAGTGACAAATATCCACAAACAACTTTACTTAAAATATAGCAACAAAAATGAGTGTACTATCAAATAAAACTAGATCAATATTTTTTCTACATAAGGGTAAATTGAACAACAATCAACAACAAATAATTCTAGATTTAACTCTCTAAATCCCAATATTAATTCTGTTACTCGTATAATAAATTGTTTTATTATTTAAGCTAGTAGAAATATAATAAAACCAAGGTTAGAATATCTATCAAATGCATTATTTATCATGTTCTATTTAATAAATATTACCAAGAGAATCAAATAATTATAATAGTTTGTGGGAGATTTATTTAGGAAAAAAATTTATTTTTATTGGTTATAATATAAAAGAATAAATAAAGTTGATCAATTTATAGGTTAATTATGTAAAAATATACATCAAGTATGATTTCAAAATATATAAATTAAATATAATTGTACTTCATTTGTTAAATTTAATTAAAACAATTTCATCAAATTTAAGAAAAATACATATTAGTATAGTAAAAGGTGTATTAGTTTAATGTTTAATACAAAAACTAAGAGAAAATTTTACAAAAATCTATGTTCTTTACATGGTAACAATTTTTACTATATTAACAAACATCATACATAAAAACAAGAAAAATTACGTTAACAAAATAAGAGACAGATTAAGATAAAATAATGAATCATAACCACTATGTATTTACCTAAAATATAAAAATATATATGTCAATGTACTTAAATATTACATCAAATTTTCAAATTTTTAAGAAAATAAAAATATTTTACCTAATATTTCACCGAATAAAATTTTTTAATGAACTTTCAGAAGAAATGAGTTTTAAACATAATAAAACATTATGTATCATAATATATATTATATATATACATATATATGTATATATATAATACTGAATTGTGGATATATAATCAAATAAAAATACATTAATTTTAGTTAATAATTATTATATACACAAAGAGCAAAACCATTTTGCGTATTGGATGTAGCCAGTATATATGAAATTGATTTTTATCAATACATTTTTAAGATTTTCACATTCACTATTTTAAATAATTAAATATTTAATAACACAATTATCCACTATAACAAGAGTAACTTCCAAGAATGCGTAAAATTAAAAATTATTATACTATTTACAATCTTACCTAAGGACCTATTTACTGTGATAAGGAAGTATAAAAACTGGTTGCTTCTCAACGTCGAGTCGTGGCCAACATATTGCCTGTTGTATAAAATTGCATTGAACTATGATATATTGGCCGTATGGCGGCAATATTTTTCGTTAATATCGGCTGAACGCAACAAATGGTGTTAAGGGGTGCGTGTAATATTAAAGTTTTTTATGGTAATATGTGTGCGGCGGACTTGATGCATGTGAATTATGAACGCGGCTAGCGCGATTATGACAGAACGTTGATGGACGGCTTTTGAAAAAAGGAAGCTAATACATGAAAGATGAAAAAGTAATTGCGTTTGTTTTTTTTTAACTTGATAGTTATTATCGTGTTGACTTGCGATATTTGAGTATACGACGAACTCGCCACTCGGGACTTTTGCGAATCTGTGAGAAAATAAAACAAACTCAATAACATTGGGCAAACAAAGCGCTGCTGATAGCAATGGAAGAAAGAAGATAAAAACGCGTTTTTTGAAAAACAGATTTATATAAATTTTTAGAATTGCTTTCAACATACAATTTATACTAATGAAACAGGTTTTATATGAAATTTATTTTTAACTATGGAAACTTGGAACAATTTTCAAATTTTTCTTCGACCTCGTTGATAAGGCACTGATTACACTGTAATATCTTCTTCTATAGCTTAACCCGTCCAACCTCGCGATATTTTATATTGGGCGTTGGTTGTTCTATTTTATTAGTATTTTTGACGTCTTATAGTGCTGTATTAAGTTATTGCAATTATACTTTTTTTATTAAATAATTAATTTTACCAAGAAATTTCTTTGAAAACCTTATTTAAAATGGCTCTTAGCGATGCTGATGTTCAAAAACAAGTTAGATATTACCTGATATTTGTGAAAAAAATACCTACACATATTCAATTAGACATTTAAAATACATCCATTAAATATTTCAGATTAAACATATGATGGCCTTTATTGAGCAAGAGGCCAATGAAAAAGCTGAAGAAATAGATGCTAAAGCTGAAGAAGAGTTTAATATAGAAAAAGGTCGTTTGGTTCAACACCAACGTCTTAAAATCATGGAATATTTTGAACGCAAGGAAAAACAAGTTGAACTACAAAAAAAAATGTAAGTTTTAAAATAAAAAAACTATAAGTGATTTAATTTTTACTAAATTATCATAAGATTAAAAGGAAATATTTATTATAATAAGTACAGTAATATGTTTTTTACTGTTATAAATGAAAACCGGACATGAATTTGTATTTATAAAATGTTCGTGTTTATGTTATAAAATTTTTATTTTTATTATGTAAATTTATTTATTATTATTTCAGTTTTTGCTTTTATTTTTAAAATCTGCTAATTTTTGCTACTTAAAATTTTCAAATTGTTATCAAGGTCAAAGTTGAAAATTTACATGGTAATTTTTTTAATGCCAGCAAGTAGATTTCTCTTAAAATAATGATTGTTAGGAAAATTATTTTTGATATTTTTTAGTTTCATATAATTATTGATTTATCAGTTATTATTACTTTTATTAATTTATCCCTTATATCTTATAAGGTCTCAACTTAATTTTTTTAATTGCAACATTCATACTTATTTACTTTATAAAATAAAAAATGACTGATCTATTACAAATTATAACCCATTATTTTTAAATTTACTACCATTTTAAATGATAGACTGGAAGTGAGGCGAAGGCATGATAATATTAATCTTCAGATATTTTTCGTCCATACCTCTTCTACTTTGATATAAAAATGTTAACAACCTTCGAAGTACTAGTCCAAAAGTTTGTTATTGATCGATCATTATCTTAATTAAATGATTTTTTTATTTTATAACCTGGTTAAATATGTAAGCTGCTATTTAAAAAAATAAAATTGTCACTTTTATTAGATATAACAGATGAATTAAAAAAGTAATTAATAACTAATAAAAAAATATGTGAAATTAAAGAGTGAAAAAACAAAAATTTTCTTAAAATAATTATTATTTAAGGAGAAATTGAGAAATGCATGTACAACTGATATAGCCAATTTTACAATAAGTGCGATAAAAATAAAATGTCACTCCTTTCAATTTTTATAAGTAAAATTTCTAATATAATTTTTTTTTAATTTAAATTTGGTAAAAACAATTTTAAACTTATTATTATTATTTACAGTCAATCTTCTAATATGTTAAATCAAGCACGTCTTAAAACACTTAAAGTTCGTGAAGATCATGTTAGAGAAGTTTTGGATGAAGCCAGAAAGCGTTTAGTAGAAGTAACCAATAACCCCCCATTATACAGAGAAGTACTCAAAAAGCTTATTCTGCAGGCTATCTTACAGGTTGGTCGGAAAAACTTAAACGTACAATAATTTAATTAGCTTATTGATGTCTTGTCTTACATTTTGTGTTTTTAAAAGTATAAAGTTATTCTAAAATAATATAATTCACACTTAAACAAGGTATATGTCCTAATGTTACATTAAACAACATCCTAATTCCCTCGTAAGATTAGGTCAGGTACTTGGAATCATCTTAGATAAACGACTAACCTGGAGTCATCATATTCACAATATAAGAACAATCCTTAATAAACTAAATTAATTTAATTAAATAAATTAAATTTTTAATCTACAAAATGTTACTCAAATCTATTTGGACTTACAGACTGTAACTTTGGGACATTCCAAAAAATTTAAACTCAAACAGGTCCAATTAGTTTAGCACTTCAATAAATCTTCACCATATATATCTCATACTTAAAACTTCATAATGATATTGCTAGTAAAACTATTAAGGAAGAAGCACACACTTATTACTCATGTTTCGCAATTAACATCAAAATTATTTCAATCCTTTTAACAAAGGGCCTATTCATCTTTACATTCCCAGGAAATCCTTGCGAAAGGCTGAAAAGGAAGTTGTTTTCATGATTTGTTGTTAACTTGTTATTTGCATTAATTAAAAAAAATTATATATATATAAGAAATAACTAATATTCATATGTCAAGTACCCTTATCTTACAAGCTTGTATGCAAAAAATGGTATAGTTTGTTTTTCAAATAAAAAAAAAAAAAAAGAATTATTTTATAATGTTATTATTTGAAAAGTTTATTTTTTATTTTTAATTATGTTCTATGAGATACAATAGCTTAGTAATACATTAGATTATCATTTTATTAATATGTAACTGAGTTTATTTTAATGATACCTTTAACTGTTAAATATTTTTTATTTATAATTTTACTTGTTTAGTTATTAGAGAAGAATGTTACATTAAGAGTTCGTGAAATTGATGCATCAGTCGTTGAAGGCTTATTGGATGAAGTAGCAGCTGAGTACAAATCAACATCCCAAAAAGATGTTAATCTAAGTTTCGATACGGAAACTTATTTGGCATCTAACACTTGTGGTGGTATTGAGTTATTTGCCCAAAAAAGTAAAATAAAAATCTGTAACACATTAGAATCCAGATTGGAGTTAATTGCTCAGCAATTAATACCAGCAGTTCGAACTGCATTGTTTGGTCGCAATCCAAATCGTAAATTTGCAGAATAAATAAAACATAACAATATTTTAAAGAAAAATCCATTAATATATTTTCTTCACATTCCACTGAGGTAATTATTGAACATTAAATATAATTTTAACCTCTTGTCATTAATGTAGTTTCCAATATTTATATATATATATATATATGTGTTTATTTTATTCTTATAAATTTAGTAGAGTTCATTTCTTATTTTTCTTTGTTATAATTAGTGTTCCATGTTTTTAAATTGTAAATCTTCGTTTTATTAATTAAAGTATTAATTTTATTGGTATTGTTAATTTATGACTCAAATTTTTTTTTCAATTTACAAATAATGACTTATATTTTTTTAAATATAAATGTGTAGAGGTTTGGTACAAGTCATTAAAAGAAACCTTTCAACTTATAAAGTTAAGTATGTTTGATAATAACTTTATAAATAATAATTATTTAGAACCAAGTAAAAAATAGATTAGAGACAACAAATAGTTATCATTAGATAATGTTATGTTTAGAAAATTTTTATACATCATAATCTCTAATATATAACCCTGATCATATCACTACGGTATATGTATTTTAAAATATGTACTTAACATAAAGTTTATTAAAAAAAAAAA
>NW_026099574.1:14173865-14199644 GCF_025091365.1 Daktulosphaira vitifoliae | reverse complement strand
AAAAAAAAAAAAAAAAGGATAAAATCCATAAGTATTGATTGAGACATTCAGTAAAAAAAATAAGCTTATCAAAGATTAAAATTTTAAAAATAAATATTTAATTAAATTAACACCAAGTATAGATATATTTTTATAGAGAAAAATCCTTCATTAACTCAAAACTATCTATGTTAAATTTAAATTTAATATTTAATAAAAAATATATTTAACACCTAAAATATGTGAATTGGTCTGTTTTCAAGGTTTCCAAATAAACTATGTTTAATTTAACAAACTACTTGTAAAGAAACTATGTCAATCTATTATGTTTTATAGGCTTCAAAAAGTTGTTTAAATATAAAATAATAATTAAATCATTATAATTATTAATGTGATTACTTCATTCTAAGCTAGATTTCTATGAACCTGCAATATCATTTCAACACATTCTTCATACAAAGAAAAAGGCCTCTTAACATTTTCATACAATAATTTTAAAAAATTTTGAAGATATTGTAAGTGAAATTTGTAATCTTCAGGCTTGATAAATTCTTTAAATTTTGCAAATTTGATACATTCGTCTGTTATTGCGTTAACACAACTTGAATTAAGAATATTTCTAAATACATTGATAAAAAAAAATTAATATCACTAAGTTTTAAAATTAAAAAAATACTTTGTCAGGAACTTTTTTAAGACAAGAATACTTACAATGATGAAATTCTATTGGGTGTAAATCGAGCTATTGGCCAATTTTCTTCACACGGTTGACACTTGCAAATAAATTTATATTGTTCTTTCAGAATTTTCTTTCTATAATCTTTTTTATTTGTAGTAAAATGAATTCCATAAGAAACAAATAACTGTTAAAATTATAGATATATACATATGAAATATACAAAACATATTATATATTAAAAAAGTTTTGATTACTTGTTTCCCTTTAGGTATAGGTTGTATAGCTTTGTATACAATGTTTTTGTTTTCATATCCATTACATAGTAATATGTTAGGATCACAGGAATGATTGAATAATCCAAAAGTTGGATCTAATGTTCCAGTCATAAGAGGTTTAAATAGGCTATCTTTAGGTGATAAGGGAATTATGAAATTACGTGATTTGAAACAGTTTAAATCTAAAACACAGAGCATATGTACCAATGAAGCTCCAACAGTAGCTTTGTGATGGTCATAAATTTCAAAGCCTCCTAAAGACATATAATTAAGTATTTCAACAGCTATACAATTGAAGAAAAATTTGACATCTAAAGATATTTTATCATCATTTATTGCCATTGAATAAGCTGTACAAAAATCGTTTGAATTGAAAAAACCATTTCTATCAAATTCTTTGGTTAATAAATTTACTGAAAAAGTATTTAATGAACGCACTTTATTGCAATAATTATCTATGCCAAATTTGATTATTTCTTTAGTAAACCATTTTACAGTTAGCCGATTAATTAATGGAATCCCAGGTAACTTATTAATATAATATAAAATTGGACACTCTAAGAAATGATCTTCTTCATGACTCTTTTGCATACATTCATCATCACAATAAATTGCCTAAAAATGATATAATTCATATAGTTAAAATTTTAGTACATACAATTTTAAAATTAAGTTTCTACAATACTTTAATAATTAACCTTAAGTATCGTAGATATAAGAATAATAGAAACTGTCATATTAAGATTTTTTATAATGTATATAACTATTTCATGAATTAATCAATATATTATTCTATTTAAATAAAAAATATATATACAGTAGACTCTTAGTAGTTATGACCAAGCATAGTCTAGTACACCTACTCATCCCGCCCATTTTTTTGTTATAATAGTGATATAAGTACAATAGAATAGGATAAAGTTCTGTACAAATGGAGCATTTGCTCTATTTAAACCTATGAATAGTAAATACCATCTGGGATTTACACCTAGGTAAATAGGACAATATATGGTCCTGCATGTAATGCCCCATAAAAACTTAAAAATATACATAATATGATTATGTGATTTTAAGTAAACTTCCAATAGTCCTATGTTTTCACTAAACAGGTAATATTGTGATATGATCTTTGCCAGATTATTAAGTGTCTACTGTTTCTAAATACTCACCAAAGAGCATTTTGCACATGGTATGGCAGCTAAACATTTTTTCATACAATTATTATAACAACAAATAAATGTAGAATCCATAGAAAATCCACATATATAAGGTTTATCAATTGCTACAATGTCACCTTAAAATATTAAAACATATATGTTTAAGTATTATATTAAAGCATTATGGTAGAAATAATAAGTACAATTTAAAAAGCAATTATCATGAAATTAGAAATATTATTTATAGGTTTAATTGTTATTTTAATAATAAATACCAGGATTAATATTACAAGTAGCATACAATCCTTGACCAAAATCATCTGAATATCTCAATTCTATAAACTTCGATAATGAAGAAATACTATCATGTTTTCCACCAACTATTTCTTCTTTGGTCCTTTGTTCATTAATAACATGTTGATGTTCAATGAGGCCATCACATTTTTCTAAATTGTCTTCAATGCATTTTTTTATTTTTGTTTTTATATCATTAGAAATAGAAGCTTTATCCAAAAATTTGAGGCACTTTTTATAGTTATTTTTAGCTCTTTCACTATTTCCTAATAAGCGTTCAGCATTACCAGCTCTCTCATATAATTTATAAAATAGTTTTGTTGGATAATTAAACTGTAAAGCTCGATGTATGTCATTTAAACACAATTGGTATTCTTTAAGATGAAAGAGAGCAGCAGATCTATTAGCTAGAGCAAAAGAATAACATTCAGTATTATTTTTAGATAATATAATACTCTTTGTATAACAATTTAAAGATTTTAAATATTCTTTTAATCTAAATAGCTCATTGCCCAAACCGCGATTATCTTGTGCATTAATAATATTACTGTCAGATAGCCGATGTTTACAACTTTCTAGTTTAGAGGGAAACATTCCATTTCGTTTCATGATATCCAGTGTATACATAAATTTTTCTTCGTCATTTTCAGCATTACTAAATCCTACATAAACATCGCCTAGTAAATTCTCATCTACTAATATATCCGAGTAATAAAAAAAATCATTATATGAATTCATATTACACACACGATTTCAAATGTACTATATTTAACATATAAAATAAAACTATAACAAAAGTTAAATTTTCGAAAGAATCAATCGCTATAAAATCTTCAATAACACGTTATTAAATATGTTAAATATTAAATATATTTTTTGGACATTAAATGATTTATGCAGTTGCATCGGATACTATTTAAGTATCCAGTTGTCAATGATACCAACATAATAAGGACTTGAACAATGGTTTAAAAATCGTTAAAAAAATAAATCACTTCCTTATAAAAGTAACAAATTGTTTTGGCAATTATACAGTTATATTATATTTTATATAATGAACACTACTAACGAACACATTTTTTAACTAATAAATTGTATAATCTGATTGTAAGAAGTTGTAGTTAGTAGTTTTTATTTCAAAGAAAATATTTAAATTGAGTCGTACTGCAATATTATACTGATTGATAAAATACCATTAATTGTTCATTTAATGACAATTTCTAATTTTCAACTAATAATAATATTGTAAATCTATACTAACTGAGTGCAACATCAATATATAAATTTCTTATTAATCGAAAAAATTCATTTATGGATGCAATTTAAATTAAATGTTGAAGGAATCTAACTTATTTTTTTCTATTTAAAACTATTTTTACATAAATTTACATTTAATATATATCATTGGACGACTGAGGCTCCTCAGGTGTTGCCTATCACTTCTTTCACTATTGAAGTCACTATATATGTTGCAGAATATATTATATATTGTAATTAAACTACAATTGTCTCACTCTTTTAGTTAATAAATTATAAGTATGAGGTATATATAACAGCGAAAATAGTAAATAAACTGTAAAATTATATGGAGCTCTTATGACTGATCTACGAGTACACTTGTCAATTCATTATTTATAATTTATAAATAATTATTTAATGGCTATTTATTAAATTATTGAATAACTTTAAGGGTTGAAACCAACATGTCAATTCAAGAACAATAGCCCATTTCTTATTTAATATTGGGATACAAAAGGAAAATGTCATTAACTACAATATATTATATTTTAGGGATGTTTCTTATATTTTTAAAACTTCTGCTAGCCATTTTCTAAAATACTAGATTTGAAAATTAAAAATGAAAGTTTTAATCAGTGATTACATTTTAACCATTAACCTTAATAATTAATTATTACTTAAAAAAATACTTTAAATATAACAAATAAAAAGTTGTGTCAATTATACGTTGAGAGCATTTGTATTTTACAATATTTAAAATCCGTCTAAAGATTTTTTCATCTCTCTAATTAAAGCCATAGTTTTATTGAAAAATTATTCATGTATATGTAAATATAGTTTGAATTTTTAATAAATGTAATGATTATTTAGTCCATATAAAACTATTCTAAATAGGAATGTTTCATGCATCCAAAAATAATTTAGTATTTTAACAATATTCTAGATAATTTTTGGTTTGTAAAAATTTCAATTTCCTTATGAAATAACTAATACAATCATTAGAAAAATTATAAGTAAATATGAAATATTAGATCAAAAAATAATAGCTAATATAATGTTTTAAATTTTATAATTTATTATTGATTAATTTTGTTAACAATTTAATGTTATATCTTAATATTATAAACAATTTGTAAGCTTAACAAACAATTTGTTCAATAACAAGATAAATGACTAAAAATAAAGTACATTAAATAACACTATAAAAAATTTAATTGGAAACGGAATGTTCAATTATAAATTAATAAGAATCAAATTTAAGTACATAAATCATTTTTTTAAATATAATCACAGTTAGGAATATTAAAAACAAGTTATAAAAGAATTAGGTGACAAGGTTATTTTACTATTAACTAAGCGTTTATTTTAATATTAAGTATCTTAAAAATGTACTTATGTTAACTAAATTGTACATTTAAAATTTACCATATAGTAAAAAAATTTTTAAAATAAGTGGACCCTGATAATTCAATAGACTGTTAGACCCCGTAAATGAAATTGACAAACAAGAAAAATTTTTGTATAGATGAAACAAATCAAAAACGATAACTTATTAAAATATCTCATTTGGAACATTTGATACAAAAATATAATTAATTTTTCATTATTTATCAAATTTAAGTAAAACAAGAAATTTAAAAATAGCTGCTATTTCTTTCTGTCATATTTTAAATTAAATTTGGACATAGATTTAATGTAATATGTTAAAAAGAATATTATTTTTAAGTCATTTAAAAACATTTAGTATTGTAGAAAATAAATATAATCATAGGTAACTAAATAAGGTTATAAAATTGATCACCTTTTATATTAAAAAAAAAAAATACCAATGTAAAAAAACTGAGTTAACAATTATACAATTAACAGTAAACATTTATTGTAATAGAAACACTTTTTATTGCTTAACTTTGTATTCAAGAATTTTATTTTTTTAAACCCAGAATTCTTTCAGCTACACCTAAATAATAGACAGTTTGGGCTATACCAAAAAGAGGTGCTATCACAATCATACGACATGCTCCACCTTTAAAAAAAGCCAGAGGACCTTCATTACGTAATGTTTTCCTAAAAATTAATATATTGATTATTATAATTTTATTTAGACTTAATTTATTAAAAAATAGAAAACTTACAAGAAACAATCAGTCACTCCTTTGTATTCCACTTCTGTTTCAATTTTTTTAATAGCTTGTAATCTTGTTTTTATAACATCAATAGGATTAACAAATAAAGCAGCAGAAGAACCTGCTATACAACCAGATACAAAAGAACACCAAAAAACAGCTTCTCCTAATATTTAAATTTGACAAATGTTAAATTTTTTAATTATAGGGAAAAATTTATATTTAACCTGATTCGTCTTTTTTACGTGGTCCCAAAGCGTTTAATCTAGCAAACATAGGGAAATATATAACAGAAAATGTAACATCTCGCATTGCTGTTGCTCCAACACCTCTATACAAACCAAAAAATCCTTTAGTTTTTATTAATTCTCGAGCTAATGATGTGGCTGAAACTTTTGGTACAGTTTTTCCATCTAATAACCAATAAATAAAAATCTAATAATGATTCAAAATATCAAATACACTTAATAAGAGACTTAGAACAGTCCAATTAAAATAAAAACTGTGTTATTATTTCAACTCTACAATAACCATTTATTATAAAATTGAATAGGAGATATATCATACTACATTGATTTGTACATTATTTTATGAATAAAACTAGTTAACAATAAAATTTATCTATGATATAACAGTCTAGATAGATTTTTTTATGTAAAATCTTGTGCAGAGTTTGAAAA
Source organism: Daktulosphaira vitifoliae (assembly GCF_025091365.1). NCBI lineage: Eukaryota > Metazoa > Arthropoda > Insecta > Hemiptera > Phylloxeridae > Daktulosphaira > Daktulosphaira vitifoliae. The sequence continues at coordinate 14,193,218 of NW_026099574.1, read as the reverse complement.
TGAGATAAAAAATTCCAAAAGTTAAACAGTTTTTGAGTAATTTTTAAATTAGTATTTGTATGTCCTAAAAAACTATTTTCATTATACTGCAAATATTTTTAGTTAACATTCACTGATTTTTAAATTTTTACATAAAATTTAATAATAGAAAATGTATATAAATTTTGTGTTAAAACTTTTTGATAAGACATTTTACTGATTTACTATTTATGAATTCACCAGTTCTGGTTATACCTAGTTGAGGACCCCCAATTATAGTAATATATCTAAACTAATTTAAGTTATTTTACCAATTAGTGAATACAGAACTAGGTTCATTTTATTTGTTGGTTCACTGCCAAATTTTTATAATTTTTTTGTGAAATATCAGAAAAATTTTTTATTTTTACATAAAATAAATCAATAACAAAAAAATATTTCATCAACAATAATTTCACTGGATAAGTTTTTTAACATTAAATACAAAATATATTAGTTATGAACGATTGAAAAAAAATAAATAGATTTCCCAATATTTAAAGTTTTTATAATACAATAATTAAATTTTGTAATATAGTGGTTTAATTGGATTGAGTACGCAGTAAATTCATAATATTAAATGTGCTAAAGGTCAAATTAAAAAATGTTTAATTAAAAGTTATAGATAATATAATATTCTTAGATTTTGTATAAAAAATTAAAAAATCAGTAATTTACTATATAATGAAAATACTTTTTTTGGATTCACAAATAAATGCTAATTTTGCTATAACTCAAAAACTGTTCTACTATTGGCATTTTTGATCATATTATCAAATAGTCATAAGATTTACATATAAAATTGCTATCACATAACATAGGTTAGAAAATTATTTATATTAGTTAACTAATGTAATTAATTAATATTAACTGTATTATTAAATAGCATATTTAATGTATTTTATTTCATAAAAATAATTATTATATTCTATGCTATTTTCAGTTGTAAATATGCTTTATGTATAAAATACTATAAGTGATTGTAATTTTAGTAGTATATAATATTTTCTTAAGAAGCATATACACTTTTTTCCAGCCCCAGACAAAATGGAGTCACTAAAATTTTATTAGAATATTTTAAAAATTTATCACACCAAGTATGATCTATTCTAAAAAGTAAATCCAGACAAAATTTTTAATTATAATTTTAATAATACCTAATTTGGCCTGAGCTGCAACCCGCCCTGCATCTTGCATTTGTATTTTTAAAAGTTCCATTGGAGTAGTAACAATTATTTGGAAAAGTCCAGCCCCAGCACCAGCTAACATTTCATGAATTAATGTTAAAGGCTTCCTTAATCATAAATATTTATTTTTAAAATACATTTAAATGCTTTTAGAACAATAGATTATACCCAGGTTGAGTTAACCAAAATCGAAATTGATCATTAGCAGCTAATTTAATTGCTTTTTCAGGTGTTATTAACAAAATGTTAACAGCAGATCCTCTATACATTCCAAAATACCCTTCTGAAACATATGTTTTTTTAAAGGCATCAAACCTAAAACCCCAATTAAAATAAAAATATAAATTTAAATTTATATAAAGTTAAATAAAATTATATTACATTGATTTGTACATAAACGATCCATCTTTGCTTGGTTTTTGATTTTGTAATCTTGTTTTTACAAGATCTAATGGAAAAACTACTGTCACTCCAATAATTCCAGCAATACCTCCATTTATAATTTTTGGCAGTAAACTAATAAAAAAAAACTTTTATTAAGTATTCAAACACAAACATTTGATTTTTTTCAACAATTGATAATTCAATTATTGAATAATATTAAATGTATAATAATTATTATAAATTATTTATTTAATAGTACAAAATAGTAAATTTTCAAATTTTAGTAAAAATATATACAGAGTGATTCCTTAACTACCAGTCATTACATGTAAATATTAATTAAAAATATAATTAGGTTCAAAAATCTTCTGTATAATACCATTTAATAAAATTTGTATTGTTTTTTTATTTTACAATTAGGCAGAACAGTTCTATTTAACTATTAATATTAAATTAAAAGTTAATATTTATTTATAGTTTGACTTTTCACTTTATTTAAGTATCACTGATGTCCAGAGACAAAAAAATAGATTATTGCAGGTGATGGGATTGAATACATACCTCTTAACCATCCCAATTTCTTAAAATAATTTGATTATAAATTAAAAAATTTCCCTGCTAATATCCCTTTCATTTTAAATGCATTAATTAATATGCATAAAATTATGTTTACTCCATTAAAGTTATTAGAGAGACTATGTCAATTTTTGCCAATTTAATTAAATTACAAGAACATTAGTTATATTTGAATGTATTTTATCTGCTAATTCTGCTGAGTTCTGTAAAAGAAATAATAAAAACTAATTAATTTATTAAGTCTTATGGTGATTATTATGAATTGACCACCTATTGTAAAATTAATTTTAATAATTACCTAAAAGTATCAATTTCTTTTTCATTTTTTGATAATTTAAGTCATAACAAATTTTATCAAATAAAAAAAACAAGAGTTAAGTTAGAGGTTTCTTTACATGAGTTTTTAATAATCTTTATTAGTATTATAAAAATTTAGAATCCCAAATTCAGACTTAGACATTTTAATGATTTCTATGTATATCCTAAAAATTAAGTACATTATTAATAATCAGAGCTGTGAATTATATGCATTTATAAATTTTGTTAGCCCAATACACCATCAGTAAGTACAAATTTTTATTGATTAATTAAAAAAATGAATATGTTTACTTTTTCAATATTATAGTTTTGGGGTGATTAGGGAGTTAATTCTGTCCTAAAATAAAAAATAATTCTTTGTTACTATTTGATTTTACAACAAAGTTGCATAAACTTGGGACCCTTGTTAATATTTAAATTATTTAAGATTTAGAAAATTATATGTTCCATTGTATACTAACAGAATGTTTAATGCATTGATTTTTGTAAATACATAAATTATATTTACTTACCAGAAATAATATTTTTTAACTAGAGATAAATTATCACAAATAACATTTTTTTTTTTTTTTTTAAGTCTATTAATTTACAAAAAAAATATGACTTTATATATTTTACCACTGGTGTATATCTATACACCAGTAGTAATATGAATATGTATAAAACCACAACACTTTTTTTTTAATTGGCTATTATTCATACTATAAGTTCAGAGTTCACTTTAATGTATAGTTAAAAAATTGTATTAATGTTAAAAAAATTAAATAATAATTAGGTATAATATTTTTAAAGATATTTCATAAGGTATAATTAAGGAATCATTCTGTATATATATATATTAACTATTTAATAAATTTATTCTAGCTTTTTACAAAAATTTAAAGATACTCACGCAAATTTATTACTAGGCATCAATGATTTTCTAATAACAGAAACAACATGACATTACATTATATGTTAAACAGTTTTACTATAATATTAATACAGAGTGAATCATAATCCATTGGATAACTCATAAAATACTAATAATTTTGAGAATTTTTATATTATTCAGTTACATATAATTTCTGATTTATACAATATTAAGTATTTTTTTGTTCATTCCTTATGGGTTATTGGGGTATCAACTCTTTTTTTTAATGGAAACATTTAAAATTAAAAAGTCTAAAATATCTAAGATATCTCGGTAGTAAATACCATTGTTCAGGATTGTTAACAATCTATAATTATAATCAAAAAATGAAAACTTTAATATATTATATCAAATCAATTAACAATTATTAAAAAATTCAAACATTATAAATTAAAAAATACTCTAATCAATTTTCAAAATTAAAATACATAGTTTTTAAAATTATTTATTGATGTAATATATAAGGAAACATATACATAAATAATCCCAATTTTTTCTATACCTTAAGCTATATTTTTTTAATATTTTTTTTTCTTTGTAAATAAAGTGATCAAGTATGTCATGTTTACCAAAATTTACAAAATCAATAAAATTTCATGAAAATTAACAAGATGTTAAAAATATAATTTTAAAGATGAATAATTTTATTGAATTGAATGATTTTTTTTATTACTTTCACTCATAAAATCTGCAGTGCTCAGGAATATAACAGTACATTGAAAATTTTAATTTTGTAATATTTATAATGAATGATGTAACAGTGTTACAATTAAAGTTGTTCAAGTAATTAAAACAAATTATAAACAAGCCAAAAATAAAATTTAAATAAATGATGTTTACTTCAAAACTTAATAGTTTTAAAGAGTAATTTAAAATTATAGTTCTCTTTTTTAAACATTTTTTAGCAATGGTTTACCTAAGAATTTAAATCAAACCATGATTGTATCAAACATATTTTGTTTATTAATTGATCCAAAATTAAAATACTTTAATTACTCAAAGCAATATTAACACATTTGTTTAAAACGAAAATTATCATAATTAAACTTAGTTTAAACTACAATACTTACACAGTTGATTCAGTTTTTATTGTAGAATTCATAATGTAGATATTTATAAATTAATGAATTTAAATATTGTATGAATGTACTATACACTGTTTTTGAAGCACATACTTCTCTAATTTTCACGATATTAAAAACATTTTGGTCGTAAAAATAAACAACTCTTTTGGCTAAAATGATAATCTAAAAAATGTTATCCAATCTAATATACTTATAAATTTCAAGGCCCACAATGAATCTATATAAGTCAATTAAGTTCTATACACTTGAAAAAAAATTTGTATATACATATCAATAGTAATGATAAGGCGCGCCTAACAACTTACTATAACTCTTCATTTCGTAAGCATTATTACACAATAGATAAGGTTTTATCTAAAGTAGTGATAGACAATTCCTAAAGAAACCGATTTTCTATATCTAGGAGGAAATTTTTAATGGGAGAAGAAATTTAAATTGTTTACAAGCAATCATGGATTGACGGGGGTCTAAGGGGTCTGGATCCCTCTCAAATATCGATACATTGTATAATAGAACACTCCCCAAGAAAAATGTTATAAATTTGCAACTAAACAAGTTACAACATAATAAAATGCAACTAATCAAAGGACTGACTTATAGATACCGTAGTACAATTATGAAACAGAACGGTACCACAGACTACAATCTGTATATAATGGTAGAAATTGCATGATTTCTGTGGTCGAAAAATGATAATAGATAAAAACGTTAATAACACGTCTTGATCATTCGACTAGAGTTTCTTATCAAAATAACATAAGTTACTGAGTTATAGCGCAGTCTATCTATAATCGTAATAGAAACAAAATAATTTAATATATGGCGCCTTTTATCACATGCCAACAAATAATTTAGTCAGGAGAGTTAATATGAAGAAAATAAAATACAATAAGAGACTAATTGGCCACAGATTACTGTAGGATTGTATAGATTGTCGTATAACCATCTCTAGTCTCTAGTCTCTCCCAGCCACTCCAATAAGGTCCACCTGGAAGAGATTTTAACTTTTTTCCCTTTTAAAATTCGCCTTTCTCTTTTTTCTCCGCCTCTTCGCTTCGGTGCCTCCTCGCGAGGCTTATCGTTTCGCGTCTTTTCCGACCGCCACTCGAATTTTTCGGCGCCCCCGTTTTTTTATTTTCACGATTTTCAGAATTCCGTAGAATGGAAAACGACGCCAAATAGAGGAGCGAGGCCTCCGCCGCGACGCGTTATCGCGTTTACCGCGTTCCCGCCTTTTCGTCATTATCAGCGCGTCTGACGCCGGTACGTCGTCGTCCGCATCAACGTCGTTTATTTTTCGATATTTCGTTATTATTATTAGTAGTAGTAATAATGACTGTATTCGTTAATTAATGTAATTTTGTAAATTTTCTACTTCTATTGCGATTATATTAATCGAAACTCGCGATTGGTAATTTTACAGCGATTACGATTAACGTAGTTTATTAATTGTCGATATTTTAACAGTCGTGGCGATTGGGTTTTGTGATTTTTAGATGGCGTTTACTCCGGAGTACTGCTTCGATGATGGCTCCACCTGTAGGCCGAGAGTGCTGGCTCTAACAATCTACAACGGATTTATTAAACGAGTAACGCGTTTTTATTCGTTAAAAAAACACAAAAAAAACCTGTGCGTTTGACGTTTTCACAACTATTGTAATTGATATAAATCCATAATCGTTGTAACGGCAGTATTAATTGATTTGATTTTATAATTTTTAGACGGCGTTTGTGGCCTCCTGAGGTGGTATGCTTCGATAACGACTCGGCCTGTTGGCCCTAAGTGCTGGGGCTCTGATCAACAACGCATTTATTACACGGGTAATTCATTTTCATTTGTTAAAAAGAATTTTATTGATATTGACATTTTTAAAATAGAGTTCATCTTTTTACATTTTAATCAATTTACTTTACATATTTTAATCATTAATTGGATTTGTATTTTATTTATTTGTACAATTTGTGCTACATTAGTCTACACCAGTGTTTCCCAACCTTTTTACCACTACGGCAATATTTTATAGGTCGCGAATCCCCTCAATCTTACGAAAACTAAGACCTTTTTTTGCTCATTAACAAGAATACACAAAATTTATCAAAAAATGTTAATTTTTATTATCTTACTTTACATTTTATTACTGTATTTAACTAATATATAATTATACTTTACTATACAAAATAATTTACTTAATGTGATTTTTGTGACTGCATTTCTTTATAGTATAAATTTTTCTTTAAAAACGTACTGCGTAGTAATCAAATGAATAACAATTGCATACTGAATCAATATCCATAACTCAGTATCAATGGGTACTCATAAAGTATAAAATTTATACTATAAATATATAAGCAACGATGTTTGTAATTGACATAATTATTATCGGTCGCGATAATATTATTTATAAATCTGATACCTACACACTTATGAATTTATAATAAAGTATAATATTATACGGTTCCTCAATAAGCCATTATTTTTTTTTACTATTTAAAAAAAAATATTAATTTCGAATAAAAATCGAAGAAAAAAATCTATGGGACCGCGGACCCCTGGTAGTCTATACAATCTCTTTCTCTATATGTATATACTTTTTTTTGTTTGCATGTACTACATTTATATTTGTGATCATCATGATTATTTCTTATTGAAATGTTTTATTGACAATTTCGTAACAATTATAATAATAATATTGTAAATATATTATATCATGGTGATGGCTGTATTAATTTAATTTGTTTTTTTAATTTTTAGACTGCTACACTGTTGTGCCAGGATATCTGAGCTGTAGATTGTTGCCAGTCATCGCTATTGGATTTCTGGCACAGGTAAAATTAATTTTCATTTGTCAAAAGAAATTTATTGTTATTCACATAAAAGTACAATTCATCTTAATATGTAATTATTAATTTACTAGCATATTTTAATCATTGCGTCAATTTGTATTTCATTTACCAGTGAAATTTGTACTACATCAGTCTATACAATCTCTATTTTTTTATTTTTATTTGCATGTACTAAATTTATATTTGTGGTAATAATAATAATGTTATAATTTTAAAATTTTAAAATTGTCTATATAATCATTGTAATGACCGTATTGATTAATTTGATTTTGTAATTTTTAGATAGTGTTTGTTGTGTCCGAAGGACTGCTTCAATAACGGTTTAGTCCGTTAGCCAAGAGCGCTGTCTCTAACTTATAACGGATTTATTACACAAGTAATTAATTTCCATATGTTAATTAAAATTATTTTATTTATTGGTGATCGCATTGTGTAATGTGTGTTGATTAAATATTTTTTATTCTTGTTATCATATTTATTCACACTCATGAACGTGTTTGTGGTCCTGTTGTAGTTTTTTTTTTTTTTTTGACGGTTGTACAATATAGCAATGACTGTATTAATTTATGTGAATTGTAATTTTCAGACTGCTGGTGGCTTGGGTGGTAACAACATTTTCACTTTTTTTTTTACCCACTGTGTGTTAATCTTGCGTGTCGTTCATTTTTGTTTAGCCGGTACTTATCCCTCACTGTTGGAAGGAAACCAAAAAGATACTGTATGAGTTTTGTAATTGGGACTCTTGAATTTTTTGTTTTTCTGATTTTACTCTTTCTTTCAGATCACATTTCATATATACTGCCATTATTTTGTTGTCCTCTCTGTGACATCTAACTGCTGAACACAGCTTGGAAAACACCACTGTTGGCCTTTGGAGTTCAGCGAGAAAACGACTACAGACTTTTCCATCGATCATACTTTATAGTTATTGTTAAATTGTTTAATTGGAATATTTTAACGTATTGATTGTTCTTAAGTGGAAAACATCAAACTTCATGTTTATAATTTTAATTGTTTTGCAAGTTACAGAATAAACTCGCCACGCTCAATTAATTATAATGTTACATTTTATTATATTTTTAATTAATTCGAGCTGTTGGTATCTCTAAAAGAAATACCACTAGAGTATAAAACTAGGATATTTTTTAAATCCCAACAATATATTAAATACTCCAGTATTTCTTTTATTTATCGGTTTGATAATACGGCTTTAATCATTTCATTTACATTGAGTCTGTAATTCTAGCAAGTAATTTAAGGTTTTTATATTATATTGTAAATAACAAAGTAGTTCAGTAGTGAGACAAATAAACTCTGTTCAATTTTTTTTTTTTTTTTTTTAAAACTAAAAAAAATTAAAAATTGGAGTTTAATTTGAATATATAATTTTTTAAATTATTTATTTTATGCGTAACTAGTAATTATAATTAAAGAAACACACAACACATGTGAATCTTTAAATTAATTTTTATGTGTCATACAATTAAAATAACACCGGCTTTATAAAATCGTATATGTTAAATGAATATTGTATATCAATGCATAATCAATTGAAAACCGTTTATTTAACTTTGGCACTGGACGTTTTATAACCATAATTTTTTTTATATTTGACTTGGACAATTTTTAGCATACTAATTATTTATAAGTGAAAAATATTAAAATTTAAATTAAACAATAATTCTTTAAAACTATTTTTAAAGTTAAATAATAACTCGCAATAATTCAGAAGTGTAATAAATTATTTGATATTTGTTTTTATGGAATGGTTTAATTATACCATTGAATTTCATATTTATACAAATACATTTTGTCTCATTGTTCCTTTAAATTCATTTTTTATTGTACAAAAAAAAACCTATTTTACACATGTTTGCGTTATTCAAATTATACATTTACAATTATATAAAAATATATTACTCCCCGATTACGATAATTTATAATATTTTTCACTTATGCTATTATAATGATCAATATATTTATTTACTTTTATTTCTATATGAAAAATAGAATCTCGCACAGAGCGTTTGAAGTATTATTAGCCAATCGTGAAATACGATAATGTGTATTTAATTACGAAAATAGGATTCAATGTTTTATTTTTCAATGACATGTAATTTTTTTTTATTAATATTTAATCTTATAACCCGATATGTTACACGATCAATCTTATTTATTTTTGTTTTTTGCCTACTCGATCACAAAGTTAAATTTCAAATATTTTACTTCGAAGAAAATGATTTTTTCTTTAAATTACATTTTTTTTTTTTTATAATATGATTTCAAGTATGTAATATTGTTATATCGGTTTTAACTTGATGCACGCTAATATTATCATACACAAAGATTCACTTACTTTATCAAACAGAGAATTAACATTTCATAACGTTATCCGACGCAATTATGCTTTTATATATATACTAGGGTGGTCCTCTGTTATAGGTGAAGCAAAAAAAAATTTCATTGTTCAGTATCAAGAACAATGAACAAGTTTAGATCTATAAATTAATAGCTGAACATTTTTTTGTTATTGAAATATAAGCAAAAAACTATAACAATACCCCATTTATCAATTTTTCAACCCTTTTGCGACACGGGAAGGGGTTGACCAATCACGACAAAACTTCACTAAAATGTTTTACTTATAGTAATAAATAAATTTAGGGGGTCCTGCAAACAAAATTTTTAACTTCAAATTTGTGGACCACCCTAATATATACATATGGTGGGAACAAATAAATAAACATGGATTGTATTTCACACTATTTATTTTAATAGTATACAAAAAAAATCATTGCCCACTCTCATTGCATTCTGAAACAAAAAACACTTATCGTATGTTGCAACATTACGAATTTATTGGTTTGGAGTTAGAGGCACAACTGCTCATTAACACATTTGAAAAACCAACGCTTAGTATATATTACAATTACCAAAACAGTTCTACCTCTAATTGTGCTACACCTATGCATCTCATACCTTGTTCCGGCGGCTTTCTACGTCAGGAGGAGGTGGTGGTCCCTCCTGCTGCTGTGGTGCCGTTTCCTCCTTAGCTTCTTTAAGAAGGCGTCGCAAATTCGCCACTTCTCGCCTCGCGATTTTCAAACGCTTTTTCATTGTTACTTAATTTTTTAACGTTTCAAAAATAAATACATTGAACACATGAAAGATAATTGAAGGTCATTTTACCTTTACTTCGGCAGTCCCGCCTAAGGTAGTGGTACGGGCTGTTGCATATGAAACACCCTGTGAAAATTAAAATTTCATTTCAATGTTACTTTTTAAACGGTACGCGTGCATAAATCTATAGTATACTTACTTTTGCTTTTTTAACACGCTTATATTAGTTTCACATGTATGTTTGTATATTGTTTGTATGTTGTAAGTTTGTAACTCCACGCGGCACGTGTTATTATGTCGCGTATCCCGTCGTCTATGACCTTGAGACTAGACCGTCGTAACGCATTCACCCCACCCCGCTCACCAGTCAGCGCCTACACTATTTTTTTCTGTATAATTTTGAGTAAACGCCGCGGTGCAAAGTCCAGCAAGTGCCGCACGGCCGACGACGTACCGCCGCTAATGATACCGTAGTATTCTTCCTGTTGTCAAAGTGGCAACGTCAATAAACCGATCTCCACTCGCGCACCGTCGCCATCAACGCTGCTAACCTTTTGACGCCCGAGGACCACGCCGGACATAGCGTCGTCAACGCCAACGAAAGTGCCACGATATTATGCGAAGATTATATATTCTTACCATCGCCGCTAATATTAATATATATATACATATATATATTATTATTTATATATACGTATATGTTAATATTCATTTATATATCCCTACAGCCGACGCCGCTGCCGCCATATATGCCTCGCGCCCCGCCCGCCAACAAAACACAGCTATACCTCGTGCATGATACGTTTACGTACTTAAGTCGCTTTACATGTATATATATATATATATATATATATAGATGTATATTAGGGTGGTCCAATTTTTTTTTTTTTGGAATTTAGTTTCTCCACAAGTTTGTTTTTGTTTCAGACCATCTAACTTGCACTTATAAAAAATTTCAGCATAATTGAATAATTTTTAGGGGTCGCTAGGATTTATCACTTTTATGCATAAAGTTATAGTAAATAAATAAAAACTATTTTCTTGAAAATTTATTCAACTTTTAAAAATAAAACAAAACATTATGCTACAATATTATATATATATATTTGTTAAAATCTATGTTTCTTAGTTTTTAATTACCTAGAGTCATTTTCATAATGCTAGATTTTGATGCAGAAGGATATCGTTTTCTATGGAGATCTACTAATCGGAGAAGATATTGTTTTTGCTCCTCATTTTTCGTTATGTTATTGTTGAACTTTTGAATCAGTGCAATCCCACGCTCTGCGCAATCATTAACAACTTTCATTTGGCGAACTTTTTCTAGCATTTCAATATAGACCAAATCTGTCGGCCACTCTGATGGATCTTTCGCCAAAAATGAAGCTGCTTTTTCTCGACCGTTATTAATTAACAAATCAAATAAAACCGTTGTGCGTTGTGTGATAAACGACTCCAGTGGATCCTGGTGATTGAACGTTTTGCCATCAAGTCTTTTCAATGCATTTCCCTTGGAAGGTCGTTGAAGATTTTTTACCATTTCTCTTTTAGACTCAGTACTGACACGAGAATCAAAAAAAGAAAGTCCAACTAAATGTTCTGAAAAATACCAAAGGTGACGAAAAAATGCTTTAGATGCGGCAATACTTATCTTCCGATTAGGGTAATCTTTTATCAGTCCAATCAAATCGGCATCATTAAGGGGAGCTCTTTCGGCTATTGGGGCTTCATTCCAGTAACGACAATACAGTAGACTTACAAATAGACTTATTTCCGTGACACCTTTTTTCTCTGCTGCAGTGAGTTCGAACTGATCTTGAAACATGTATATTTTTAGGCAATAGATTGCCTTTGCCATCCAACGGGCTTGATGAAAGGCTCCTGGCGTTCGAAATCTAACTTTACTTTCTTCTGACTTTCCGAGAAAAATTCTGCACAAGTTTATTATTTCAAGGTAGTCGTCTCTTGGCTGTTGCGTTTCAATAGCATCAATATAGTAAGAACGCATGTCTTGACGGAGTTGAAGCAGGTTGTCATGGTTAAATAAATTTTCATCACCAACTTTAAAATTTTATTTATCTATTCCCAGCCATTGTTTTTGAAAACGTTTGAAAAGATTGACATGTGGACCCCCACTTGGTCCAAACACTTCCTTAAAGACGGTAGAAAGCAAAACTTCAAAAATGTGATGTCTACAAGCAATCCAGACAAGCTCTTTATCAGATGCTATAGCCTTTTCGATTAAAGAGCATGCGCCCAAATTCAACCCCGTGTTAGAAGATGTAGTATCAAAGCAGAGTCCTCGCACGTAGGCCTTTAACTTCCACTCTTCAAGAACATTGAGACAAGCATCAGCCTGTTCTTTGCCCGTGCCTCTATCAATCTTTGGAACTGCTAAAAGCTTTTCTAAACCACCGCCAGTGACAAGCACAGCCACTCGATCGACTTTTTGCGTCCCTCCAACAATGTCAGGCAGCAGTTTACCATCCCAATGCAAAACTAGAGGATGCTCGAAAGAAGATGTTGTTTTGTCAGTTTCCACAACAGTTTTGCGAATTTGATTTCTTTTACGACGTATTGTACTACGTGATAAAGAGATATCTGCTATTGGGGTTCCTAAAGCCTGAGCTATTGATCCAACGACAAACATTGCATTCCGATCAGACAAGTTTACACGGTCAATAGATGCTACAACATCCTCAGTAAATACACTTTTAATAGTGGTGGGTTTTTTTATATTTGTTGAAGTAGAAGGAACTTGAAACTCATCACCCTATGAACAGTTTGAGCTGCTTTTACAAGAATCCATTATTTCGGAATCGGATGCTATTTCTAAGCTCATTAGCGTTTTTTCTTGATTATGTTGTCTTCTAGTTTCAGCTTCTACTTCTCTTTTTCGTTTTCTAATTTCTTTTTTTTCTTGCAGCTTGTCTACACCTGCCATACTGCAGCTCATTCTGTCTTCTCTCTGCATTATTAAAAATGTTTTGTCTTCTTCATTTTTCATTATTTTTAATGCATCCTTAACAGCTATGTCAAAAATATCAACTAAGTCTCCTTTAAATACCAATTCTTTCATACGGCAACTATCAAGATTTGTTTTTCTGTTCTTTTTTAAAAGATAGTATTCATCCACCAGTTTACTTAGTTTTCTTTCAACTGAGTCAATTCTTTGAGTAGGTATCCTTGCTTTTTCCCAAACTTCCAAAACGGATTCCGCTGTAGACCTTATACTTTTTTTAAAAGTTTGTTTTTTTTCTAAGTGGTGAAAGTGAAAAAATCTTAGTACATCCTCTTTTGACGGAAGTCTAGCAAATGAAAATGTTTCTGTAGGTTTTCCAATCAACCACACGGTAGCTGATGTTCTTGTTGATTTTAAATTGCTGGTGGAAGCCATTATATTATTTAAGACAAAATCTAATATAATATTTTGTAATAACTATAGTTAAAAATTTAATAGGTAATTCACAAAAATAATTTTGTTTTGATTATCAAACAAAACTTTAGAATAGTTAAAAAAATGTCAATAGCTTCAACGGACACCAAAGTGTTAAATATTTCAAATGTGATAATAAAAAAGTACAATCATTAATATATGTATTTTAAATTAATTAATAACCGCAGGTAACGTTTCAAATACTCACGTGTTTATAACAAGCGATGTTGACTCAACAACAGTTCAAAATAAAATGTCGATAAATGGTTTGAAATGTTAACTCATGTCGCACCATTTCAGTTTTAACTGGACAACCAATAATGTAAATAAAATAAGATAGTAAAGGAAAATACAATTCATTTTTGACGGACAATGTAAAATACTCATGGTTATTATGCACAGCTATTATCTGTTCGTTATCGGCGGTTAATGATTACGCTAGAATAAAAACCATTGATAAATTCCTATTACTTCTTACTTACAAATCCTAGCGACCTCTAAATATGTTTAGAATGGGCTAGTTTATGGCGTGAACATTTATTTTTGACTAAGAAACAAAAATATGGTTGTGGAGCTCAGAAAAAAAAACTTTTTTTTTTTACCCATAAGAATTGGACCACCCTAATATATATATATATATATATATTCTAATTACTATTAAAACTTATATATTAATACGCTTTATTCTCATTAAGAGATATATAGGGTATTTATTCCGATTACAAAGGATGATTCCCGTATCGTCATTTTACGTCACTACCTCCACGTTGCGCGCCTGCTGCTTTCCTTGGATGTGGTAGCCGTTTCTCAGACTCCCACTCCGGAATCGAACCCTGATTCCCCTTTACCCGTTACAACCATGATATTGATAGTAACTACTATCATAACATGTAACTAAAAAGTGAAAAATAAATATAGTTTAAAAAAACTAAAAAACACGCTTTTAAAGAACATCGAACTAAAAAGTTAAAAATAATTTTTAAAATAAGCGTAAAACAATAATACTAGTATTTTTTGTTCATAATTATTTTAAACTTATTTTAAAAATTATTTTTAACTTTTTAGTTCAATGTGCTTTAAAAGCGTGTTTTTTTAGTTTTTTTAAACTATATTTATTATTGCTCGCCTTCGGTCGGTCCGATGAGACGACGGCTGCCCGTAATGATTATTGTTTATTGTCGGTTTTATAAATATTTGTTTCATTATGACTCGACAAATACTACTAAATGATTTTTCCAATCGCAGGGTAATCCTTTACCACTTCCAGGTCGGACTTTGTTACTTTATAATCTCCGAGAGTCAGTATTTGAACCAATTTCAAACAAATCCGGCCGCCGATTTTTGTGTGGCGCGATTAAAAAGCGCTATTTACTTATTTTGCTGAACTTCCGGACCCTAAGACACTCCCCGGGATCCACGTACCATTTACATCGTACTAAAATCTGTTTCATTTTTTACGTAAAACGCGAATGCCTAACCACCGCAAATGAGTTTTTTTTGCGCGCGACCCAAAATTCACGGTAACACGGCCGCTGGAGTTTTTTGTCACGCGCACAAGTTGGACTTTGAACCGTGCGACTTTCTACGTGGTCCGCGTTTCGGTCGTTCTATCGATATTATTTGCATCAATGCGCTCGCGTTACGTAATCGACCTGTTGATCACAATCAATTGACACATTGTCATCGTTTCATCTGATCTCGATTTATAAAAATTGATTATTATCATAAGTTTTTTTATAATAAATACATAATTTATATATAAATAGAATAATAATAATTCATATGTAATAATTTATAAATAGTTTTTTTTATAATCATACCCGGTTTTTGACCACAGAATTTATTTTATCTAACACATGGCAAACCGGCGTGTTTTGTGCTTCACCACCGTCGCCGACAGTTTACACAAGTATGTACACGTTAGTTAATTGTTTTCGATTCGACGTCTCCTTCAGTCTGATGGACATTTGATTGGCTACAGTGTGTTGGTACTGTGCTCAACCGGAACGCCGTACCGTCTGTAGTAAGTAATAATCATAATAGTTAACAGTAATCGCTACAATTGTCTTCGATTTTCCCTTTAAGGTCAATGTCACGGAGCAATATAATGAGGCCGACGTAATAAATTTTTATAATTAATTTCATTAAGAATCGTAGTAACGGTTACGGAATGCGAGACGGTATTAATTCGTTGACTTTTTCAAATACTTCTTGCAACGCGTATATATGTATGTATACGTTGTAAGTATCGCGTACACAACACGTCAGGTCCCGTAGCAGAGTTGTCCTGAATTGTAACAATTGAAGTTGGCACCGTGTAGATTGAAATTGTGTCGCGTGGTGGACATTGATGTTGGCGATGCTGGACCGTTCGGAGGAAATGTCGCCGCTGGCGGTGTTGGTGCCAGTGGAAACGATTTGGTGAACATTTTACGCATAATAATAATAATAAATTTACTGTATATTATTGTTTTTTTATGTACGCAAACAATTCTGTAGGCTGAAGTACCCGTTGGAGCCATCCGGGCCGTGTGCGCCTATCGCTCCGTCTCCGGAGTGTCGGAAAGGGTCCCGGGTTCTCTGCCGCCCGCGGACCTGCTGGCCGTCGAACGCGCCAACGGACACGAGCTCCGGAAAAGCACTGTGTTCAACTGGCGCCGACGTGCGATCACTGTCGGGATCGGCCGGGAGAAGCGGATAATGCATTGCATACGCTTTTCCGGTGCGAGGCGTGGGCCAGCGAGCGGGAAGAGTTGGAGTCCAGCTCGGGGTCCGCGTTCGGCGTCGAGTCCATGGTGGACCTGATGCTGAGAAGCCATGAGGGGTGGTCTCTGGTTCAGGCATTCGCCGAATCGGTGATGAGCCAAAAAGAGGAGGCCGAACGCCTGAGGCAGAGACTGCCAAGGGTAGGATGACCTGCGGCGCTACTGGCGACGTAGGTATTTTATGTGTGTTTTATGTATTGTGTTGTGAATTATTTGGCCAACCCACGCGAAGTCCTGCCCCCACCTCCACGCGGTGCAACCTGGGCAACGGATCCCACTTAGGGATCCGGCTAACGGGGTAGGCAACACCACGTTGTGATTTATAGACGGCGTGGGCCGCCCTAAAGTAATACCTAATGGCAGTTCCAGGGCGGCCCACAATCATGTTGGCAGTAGTAAAAAAAAAAAAAAAGGGTTTACTGTGTACGATGGGGCTGCACTTTTTTCCGTAATCACTTGCTCCCGACCCCACCATCCTTTGCTAGTAAATACCTATGTTAATATTATGTAAGTGACTTTTTATATATTTTATATTTTAGATGAATTTAAATATGAATTTATACATTTGAAAATCATATCATACAAAAAAAAAACATATTAATAAGATGAATGGTAATCTTTCTTTTTTTTATGGTTAGAAATCTATCATTGAAATTTATTGTTATTTTTTATTATTAGTCATATGGGCTAACCGCTTTAGTAGGAACCGGGTGGCGAACAAAATCCTTATGTACCAACCAATAGCTCTAGCTCCCAAGTTTTTATTTTATTATTTAATAGAGTTCATGTAAAATATAATTAAAATAATTATGCTTATTTATATTCGTGTTAAAAACATTAAATAATATGTTATTGTGCTCATAGTTGTTAAAAAAGTACCCATCATTTTGCTTGGTATCAAATATCTTTTAATTAAAATTTAAAATACAAGAGGTGAGATAATGTATAGAAAATATTTTATTTTTAACAATAAGGTAAATTATCTTAATCTTCTTCTACGACCTCTTCTAGCCATTTGTCGCGGATACTCTACTCGTGGGACATTAACTGTCAATTCTAAAAATAGTTATAACAATAAATATAAGTTAATAAATGTTCAAATATACTTACTTTCTTGTTGTACTTTTTCTCGATGTTCTTTTATTGCATTCCCAAGATGATCACAAATATTATTAATAAAGTTATCCAGAGCTAGACAAAGAGTTTTGGTTTCAACTGAAGTTCGACAAAGAGGACACACATTATTTCCTCTCAACCAAGTATTTAAACAAACTTCACAAAATGTATGGCTGCAATTAATTGTACACGCCTAAAAAAACAAATTTACATATTAAATTTTATATAAAATATTCATTTTCACAATTTGTGACTAAATTTTATTTATTTCCCAATGATAATGAGATATTTAAAATCATTTTTTAATTTAATTTATGGATACGTAAAATTCAAGTTTTCTTGAACTAACAATTTGTGATAAAATATGTTTTATTTAAACTTCAAACCCAAATTCTAAAATAAAATAATGTTGTTGGTATAATTATGAAGTATGTGATTTTTTTTTCAGTCTCTTAAAAGCTAATTTATCAAAAACAAAATTTAAAAACTCATTTAAATTTTGGATAAAAATAGTTACTAAATTATAAAATAATAATATATAGACAATGACATAGTAATATTTTTCATTTTACTTAAATTGCATTTTATTTTCATAAACAAATTTACTTTAAAATGTCACACTTCATGGTAAAGTAATGTAAATGTAAGTAAATGAAGTAATTGTAAAATCGTTTTTAGCTTCGATGCGAAGCTGAGAAGGTATTAATTTTACTATGATGTGTTTTTTTTTTTTTATTTTTTTATTTTTTTTTTTGTGTCTGTGAACGCTCAATCTCAGCTCTCGCTGGACCGATTTTGATGAACAATATGTCAAAAGATCACAAATCGTATCTAGTCGAAGACATTACCCTCAAAAATTGAAAAAAATTCCCTCGTTCCCCGTAAACGGGGGAAATCCCCCAAAAAATTACAAATTTAAAAATCGCTAATTTTCGATATTTTTTCAATTTTTTTTACTTAAAATTGCCATAACTTTTTTAAAAATGACCGAATCAATATAATTTTTTTTTTTATAGATACCTTAGATAATTACCTATCATTTTATATATTTTTGTGAACATTTGACCCTTTAACAGCCCAAAGGATGGGGTTTCAAAATGGTAACTTTTTTACAAAAAAATAACTTTTTCAACTTAACTTTTGAAAATGTTCCGGAAAGACTGACACTTTTATATATATCTTAAATTAAAGCTTATGTAATATACTTTACTTAAAAAAAAAAAAATTTGACCTCTGGACTTGTCTTCATGGTGAAAATGACTACCGTATGCAAAAATATGCTATTTTTGTGAAAAAATTCTTGATATTATATTTTACATTTTTTAACATTATGTTGCTATAACTTTTTAAAAAATGCATGAATCAACTTTATTCTTTAATGATAAATACTTTATATATACTTCTTTCATTCGACATACTTTTTTTTAAAATCGGACCATTTCCCTTTATACAGGGGGGGTGCAAACCTTTTAAAATGCGTATAGAAAGTAGAACTTTTTCAACTTAACTTTTGAAAATGTTCCGGAAAGACTGACACTTTTATATATATCTTAAATTAAAGCTTATGTAATATACTTTAATTTGAAAAAAA
>NW_026099574.1:14149147-14172360 GCF_025091365.1 Daktulosphaira vitifoliae | reverse complement strand
GGACTACAAGGAACTTTCATCAGAAGCAAAAATATACTTTTCTAAATCAAATTTTCGCGTTGTTTTCAAATCTGCAAGTAGACTATTTCTATCACTTCTAATTTTTTATATTATTACTAATTATATATATAAAATAATAATTAAAAGAAAAAAAAATTTGTTTTCAAATTATTACTGATTTGATTTTTAATATGTTAAAAATAATCAGTCCAAATTTTCAATTTTAACCTATTTTTTTGGTTCTTTAAAGTTGATGAAAAATTTTTGATAAAGATTTATGAAAGTTTATAGTTAAATAAATTGAATATATTACCATAATTTTTAGCTCAATTACAAGTTTAAAATTGACATCTAGGCCTGTCAACAAAGGAAAAATTGCGGAAAAAATTTTGTTTTTTTAAAAGTTGAATTAAAATATGTATAATGACATACTAATAGTCCTCAAGATTGGAATTGAGCTTTTTTTTTAAATCCTCGCAAAAGTTCAAAAATATGAGCTTTCTTAATTTTCTCAAAAAAAAATATTTAACTTACAAAAAAAAGTTTCGCACAAAAGTTGTTTAAAAGACAATTATAAATAAAAATATAATCTTATATTTTTTCATTTAAACAAATATTTTTCGAGTTACATTACATTTAATATGAGTAATAAAATTTATATTCCATTTTTTTCATTTTACGGTTACTTTTTATTTATACTTACATATTTATAACACAATGTTATAAATGCATATGTGTGTATGTGTGAGTTTATTTATTTATTGTATCATTAAAGTGTAGTGTATATTGAGATACAACCGATAGAGTAGGTAATTGATTTGACGCTATATTATTTAAACCCAACTAAACGCTAAATTGTACATTCCGAAATAACAATCATATTATGTCAATTGCCACCGGAATATCTGGTAATATTTTTCTTTTTCTTTGCCTTAATCCCAACTACTTGGGGTCGGCCACCCTTATCCTAAGCTTCCACTTGACACGATCTCCCACATCTTCTACGCTCACATCAGCTGTCCTCAAATCGCATTCAATAGCATCCCTCCATCTCTTTTTTGGTCTTCCTCTATCTCTTCTTCCTTCAACATTCATTTCTATAACTGTTCTTACAGCTTTCGATTCTTCTTTCCTCATACCATGACTAAACAATCTAAGTCTATTTTCTGTCATCTTATCCACGATTGACGCAACACCTATACTTCCTCTTATATGCTCGTTCCTTATCCTATCTTCTCTAGTCACTCCACTCATCCAACTAAGCATTCTCATCTCTGCTACACTTATTCTCTGCTCTACTTTCTTATCAACCGCCCAACACTATGAACCATACATCATAGCTGGCCTCACAATTTCATACTAAATTTAAAAACTATAATTAGTATTTATTCATATATTATATTTTAAAATCAAAGAACTACTAATCAGGATATAATTAAAGAAATAAGAGTTCATGTTGCTTTTAAAATATTTCACCAATTTCTCTAAAGGAAACACTATCTACAGATTTGCATCGAAGCGTTTCTTATGATAGTGATTTTAATCACTGTCAGATATCATCTATACTTATCTCATCTATGCCACGTCTATACTGTGCCTCGACCCCACTGTGCTACCGTTTTTTTTTTTTTTATCTTAGAAGATTAAGTTAATTTTATTTTAAATTCAAAATTTGTGTCTTCATATGTTTTGCAATCATATTAATTGTTAGTTCAAAATAAAAATATATACATTTACCTAAAGAAAAGCATTTTAAATTACTTTACTAGATTTTACTATATGAATTTTACAATTGATTTTTAAACACATTTATTTACTTTTTCAACTAATAAAAAAGAAATTTTCATCAGAAATAATTTTTTTAGTTAAAATATTTTAGCTTTACTTTTCAGAAATTTTATTTACAATTCTAGGATTAGAAAGTTCAAAATGTTTTCAGATCTTTACTATCACTTTATAATATTTAACAATCTTAAAATTGATTAAAAAGTATTCCATAATGCATTTTTTAACCAAAGTAACATAATAAATTTGCTAAGAACTTTTAACATGATGATGTGTTATATTTACACTATTAATGGATTTAAATGTAAAAATAATACCTTAACCATTAATTCATTACAAATTGGACATTGAAATTCACTTTCTAGAACACTATAAACTTTTTCTTTGAACGTTTCTTCAATTTTTGATATTTGATCTAGAAAAAAATTCAAACAAAAAAATTAACCTCTCAAAAAAAAAAAGATAATAATTAAAGTATGTTGAAGCTATTAAATGACTTAACAAAGTTTAACTTAAACATTTTATCTAGAAAAGAGAATTACAAATGATAATAATTTGATAAATACCTCTTTTTAATGTAATTTAACATTAGCCTTAATGCAATTGAAAGTTTAGGAAAAATAAGATAAATTAATATTCAAAAATGTCTTAAATCCATAGGTGTTTTATTTTTTAATTAATATTTTTTCTTATCAAAATATTTAATAAAAGGAATACGATTTATTTATTTTTAAAACGTGAAGAAGATGTTTCTAAAATATTTATAAAAATCAATTAAGACCACACATGACAATGCATTATATATTATATTTCTCTTAGAGATTTGAATTATAATTGTTATAATATAAAAAAATGTAATGTTTTATAAACAAAAATGTATGTTTATATGTAACTGCTTTTGATAATTACTTAATAATCAATGACCATATGGACATGATATTGTTACCAATGTTTCTAATGTTCAATTTAATACAATAGTAATATATAAGCCCAAAATTAATTTATACCCTATTATGTGAACTCCATACAAAAAATAAATAAATGGAGTTCGTAGGTTATTCACTTATATATTTTATACAGGTAAATAAGTCCAGATTAAGACACAGTATATTTCATGTTATATACTAAGAATATCATGCGACTTTGCTTAAACAGGTGTAAAATTAAATAAAGNGAATATCATGCGACTTTGCTTAAACAGGTGTAAAATAAAATAAAATAAGTTAATAACAATATATATACTTATACCTTGTTGTGCTTTTAAAGTATTTTGGTAATCTAAATTCTTTTTTGTTAATTCATCATTAGCGAGTTTATGCTGCGGAAAAAAATGTTTTCAATATGATTTAATACAAAAATATAGTTTAATAAAACATGATTTTAGAACTAATTTAAAAACCAATACATTCTATATATATTCTTTTAATTATAGTAAATGTTAATAAAAAATATTATTATTGTGTGAAAATAATATAATATGTATTAACCAGTGGTTAAGTTATTTTTACTCAAAATATATTTACTTTTAGAACTGTTTTTTTCAATTTTTTAACTTTTTTTGAAGCTTGATTAATTATTTCATTAAATTTATCAAATTTAGCATTTAGAAAACGCTTTATTGATGCTATTTCACTTTTCAGCTAAAATAAATCAACTAATAATTAAAAAATTGGATTTAAATAAGTGATACGGTCACATTTTGTGCACAAATCTTGGTTCAGTCAATAACATTTAACAGCTTGGTCATCATTCATGCTCATTACAGATAGATATACAGGGACCCGCTAACAATGTTAATATACACATTCTTACAGAAAACTGTTTGTGAAAATGTAGTGCAACAAGCAGTTGACACCTACCATATGAATGTTTAACATCTAATTAATATTATTTGAACTTATTATTATTATTTAATTGTGATTAAAAAAATTATAATTCTCATGATGTTTATAGCACATTGTCATCTCCCTGATGGACATTCTCAACATATCTTTAATCCATAGATTATTATTTTATTTTATTATTATTTGAATCCATTATACTTTAATTAGTTTTTTCTAATGTGATATGTACTAATTAAAATGTTGGGTTACTGTTAACAGGCATATGAGATATGTACCCAAATAGGGTCGTATCATAAGTAAAAATTAAAAATAAATATATAATTTTTGTATTCATTTAAAGAAATGAATTGTAAAAAAAAAGATCATCCACAGAATTAAAACTTACAATATCGTCAACATCAGATTGACTTTCACTAGATTCATTTTCTTCACTAGATACTTCATTATTTCGTCTGAAAAATAAATACAATTAATTAAAACATCTAACTTTATAAAAATTAAACACAAAAAGCAGAGTAATATTAAAAGACTAGGGTATATATGAATGAAATATTTTAAGCATAATTCTGAATTTTGCAAAAAAGCATTTTACCATGAATGCAAGTTTATTTAAATATTTTTTGTGAGCAAAGCATAGTTTAAAAGTTAAAATTTAAATAGGAATAACTTTTTTCATTTTTTAACAATATTATTCATTAAATGTTAACGCGTATCCAAATGGTACGGCACTCAAGGTATATATATATATTATATATTTACACAAGCACAACAGTAAAAACAAAGAAACAACGTCGGAAGACAATAGTTGATTCTTATAATATTAGATATTTTTCTTAATTCGAACAATGTTATACGTATGTAACAATGGGTTTGGTTGGGTTATATTATATATTATATTATATTATATTATATAATGAGCACACTCGCCGCAATCCAAAAAAAAAACACGGAAAAACAATGAAACACAAACAGCGCACAAGAAAAAGGCAAACCAGTTAAGGTCAACGTGGGAACCGAAACAGAACGCAATATCAGTTATCCATATTCGGCGGCGGCGACCTTATCTCGGTGTCAAGGGCGGTGAGACAATCATACACAGTAGTCATAAGTAATAAACAATTGTTGACTTACCGCCATGTTCCTTGTGTGTATGGCCGTTGATATTGCGTTCAACACTTACCGTATTAGACTGAAACCTTCAGTCTCGTTGGCAAGAGGGAATGGACTATTCGGTCCGGTCATCCGTAACCTACGGATGACGTCAGGACCGAAGGGGAAAAAAAATAAGAAGGAAACTCTTCGCCCGATTACTCGGGACGAGGGGTTTCGCGATGGAAACGGGGAGGAGAAGGAGAGTCTGCAAGGAACCCGTCCACGGCGTACTCGCGTACTATGTTTTTCAGGCCCTTCCAATAGAAACGCCGTTTGATCGCTCGGTACGTTTCTTTCCAATTCTGGATGACACGCCAGTGCATCGTCGTGGTATCGCCAAATGACAAGCTGTGATTTGGCTACTGGTATTACAGCTGGTGTGTGCACGCCCATACAAATGCGTATAAGTCCGTCTAACATGAAATATTCGTTGTTGTTCTTGCTGGACTCCTTATCCTGGCGTTCTCCATGAGTAATTGTTTCGTGATGGATGAAAGAAACGGATCGTCGTTTTGCCACTCTTGTGTCTCCCTCCCCCCCCATAAAACGGCCGTTTATCTGACGCGCCGTTTGTTTCGGTTAAGGCAAAAACATTGTCAAGAGTGGCCCGCGTGTTATCGTTTTTGGTGCGCCCACCAGATTGTCGTCGAGTAACTCTTCGTCCCTCGGTCGGATAACGTGACAACATGTCTGGTCCCTCGTTGTGTTTCCCGGGTACATGTGTCGTTGTAAAATTCAAATTGCCTAGATGTAGCGCCCACCTAGTTAATTTTGAATTGTTGTGTCGTTTGCTCTGTGTAGCCAAGTCAACGCAGAATTATCTGTAAATAATTCGAACGGAGAATACTCAAAGTACGGGCGAAATTTATCAGTCGCCCATATAATTGCTAGGCATTCTCGTTCTACGGCGGCGTAACGTTTCTGCGTTTCTGATAGTTTCTTACTGGCGTAGGATATGACTCTTCTCTTTCCCGGTTCATCTCCGCGTTGAAAGAGTATTGCTCCCACGCCCATTTCACTCGCATCGGTTTGAAGGCAAAAAGTCTTCGCGTAGTCAGGAGGACTCAGTCGTGGGGACTCGCACAGGGCCTTTTTTACCTGTTCAAAAGCCCTTTGACGGTCTTCCGTCCACAACCATTTCGTTCCCCTTCTTAGTAGATTTTTCAGCGGCGCTATTGTTTCGGCGTAGTTGTCGACGAATTGACAATACCAATTAAATATGCCGAGACATCTACGTAGATATTCCGATAGGACGCGGATGGACTCGAGTTTTTCGGGCTGCTTGTCTATGTGCCCTCACCGTGTACAATATGGCCCAAAAAGGAAAACCCTATTTTACACTTTTTTGTGTGACATGTGTCGCTCTAATCGTTCTAGAACTTTGCCTAAATGTTCTAAATGCTTTTCTAAACTACTTGAACAAATAATTATATCGTCCAAGTAAACTTGGACGAAATCGTCTAGATATCCTCTAAGTACTTCATTGATAAGTCTTACGAAAGTCATAGGCGAATTTTTGAGTCCAAACGGTAGTACACGAAATTGAAACGAGCCCCTTCTCGTTCTAAATGCCGTAAACTTACGGGCTTTTTGATTTAAACAGCATTGCCAATAACCCGACTTTAAGTCGAGAGTACATTTTTGCCCCTCTCATGTTCCTAACCATGTCGTTTAGATTAGGCATGGGGTACGCGTCCGAAACGGTTACTTCGTTTAGTCGTCGGTAATCTATACATAAACCCCATCCTTCTTCTTCACGATCGGTGCTGACCACGGCGATACACTCGGTTCTATTAGCCCCTGCGCCTCCATGTCGTTTACTATATATAACCTCCTGCTTGTGCGGGGGATAGGGGTACGATTTTAGTGCGATAGGAGTCGGGTCTTTCAATAGAATGTCGTGCTGGATTAATTTTGTGCGACCCACCGTGTCGTTAAAGACCGCTACGTAATTACAAATGGTCTGTGTTAATAACGTCGCCGGTTATATCTAACTGCGTCACATCTGGTTTGGGGATCGCGTGTCGCGCGCCCGATTTCCAACAAGCGGTCGTACGTTTCTTAGTGTATTGTTCCTGCTGAGTAGTCCCAGGCGACTTTACGATCAATCAGAAAATCATGCCAAGTCGCAATACAGGTCGTCTAAAATAACCGCTGAAAAACGCACTTCTAAATCCGCGATGTTGGCAGTACCGTTCGTCATGGCGGTGTGTCCGTCCGCCAGTCTAACCGCGTCAGTGTGTCCTCTATAAACAGTTCCGTATTTATAAGCAATTACCGGTTTTACATACGATTTGTGCGCCTGTGAGTCGAGTAGGGCTGTGACGAAGCCAGTTTCGGAATTATAACTCGACCGCTGGAGTAGTAATTCTACGCCGACATTTTTCGGGTGGTTTACGGTTCGAACGGGGGGCAGCTGGTTCTTAACCGCGACGTCGGTTTGCCCACTGACAGTGTTAACTGCCATTGCAGTGGACTTGCCGGATCGACTGACACCCCCTCCCCAACTGTGCCCGAAAAAATTTCGAATACCTGACTCGCGCTTTGGTCGTTCGTGTCGGCAGCGTGTTCGAACTTTGATTACATCCGAATTCACCGCGGCGTCCCCTCCATTACGATAAGAGGGGCGCAGTGCCGAAAAAGTGCCAAGATCGTTGGCGGTATGTAAATCGTATGGGCCGTTAGATTCGGTGTTCTGCGCGACGGTCTTGTAACGTTATAATTTTTTTTTTGGACTTGTATTTTTTTCAAAATATCGTTTTATCGTAAATGCAATGTTATAATCGAAATAATATTGTGGAATTAGGATTATGTGGATCTGCCACCGACTGTGCAATTAAGTTTTAAAAATAAATGAGCTGTTGAGAATTTCCACTACTCTATGATACGGAACAAATACGAATAAAACATGTAATAAATACATCCTGTCGCAATGTGGACACAATGATTATCGGTGCCTCATTTACAATTACCCCTCCTGACCCTAGTCGTAATATAATAATTAAATTGTATTGTAATATTAATAATAAAAATAGCACAGTGGGGTCGAGGCACAGTGTAGACAAGGCATAGATGGGACAAGTATAGATGATATTTGACAGTGATTTAAATCACTATCATAAGAAACGCTTCGATGCAAATCTGTAGATAGTATTTCATTTTAAAAAAAAATTTGTTAAAATAGCATATTTTTGAATACGGTAGCCGTTTGCGTATAGAAGATAGATCGTCGGGACAAATTTTTTGTTTTCATTTTGTAGTACATAAAATAAGCTTTAATTTGATATATGTTTAAAGGACGCAGTATTTCCGGAACATTTTCAAAAATTAAGTTGAAAAAGTTATTTTTTGTAAAAAAGTTACTATTTTAAATCCCCCCAGTGAACAGAATAAGTGGTAGATTTCCAAAAAAAATTATATCAAATGAAAGGGAAATATCTAAGGTTTTAATACAAAAAAATATTATTTTTATTTGTTAATTTTTGAAAAAGTTATGGCAGTTTTAAGCACAAAAAACATCCCGATAAAAGGTAATTTTTATCGCAATCATTACATTTTTTTTTAATTTTCGACAGCCATTTGCACATAGAAGATAGATCGTCGGGACAAATTTTTTTTTTTTATTTTATAGTACATATAATAAGCTTTAATTTTATATATGTTTAAAGGACGCAGTATTTCCGGAACACTTTCAAAAGTTCAGTTGAAAAAGATCTATGTTTTTTACAATATTTCAAGTTTTGAACGCCCCCTATATAAGGGGAAATTGTCCAATTTTAATAAAAAGTATGTCAAATGAAAGATGTACTTATAATGTATTTAGAAAAAAAAAATTTGTGCTGATATATACATTTTTCAAAAAGTTATAGCATTTTTAAGTTGAAAATTTAAAATCGAAAATCGAAAATTTTAACACAAAAATAGTGTTTTTTTAACTACGGCAGCCGTTTAAATGTAGAAAAAAAAGTGTCGGGACAAATTTTTTTTTTTCATTTTGTAGTACATAAAATAAGCTTTAATTTGATATATGTTTAAAGGACGCAGTCTTTCCGGAACATTTTCAAAAATTAAGTTGAAAAAATTAATTTTTGTAAAAAAGTTGCCATTTTAAATCCCCCCCAATGAGCAGGTTAAGTGATAGATTTTCAAAAAAATGATATCAAATGAAAGGTAAATATCTAAGGTTTTAGTATAAAAAAAAATTATGTTGATTTGTTGATTTTTCAAAAAGTTATGGAAGTTTTAAGAAAAAAAAGTGAAAAAATTTCGAAAATTAGCGATTTTTAAATTTGTAATTTTTTTGGATATTTCCCCCATTTGCGGGGAACGAGGGAATTTTTTTCAATTTTTAAGGGTAATGTCTTCAACTAGATACGATTTGTGATCTTTTGACGTATTTTTGAAAGAAATCGGTCCAGTGAGAGCTGAGAAAAAGTGGCAACAGACATAAAAAAAAAAAAAAACACATCATAGTAAAATTAATACCTTCTCCGCTTCGCATCGAAGCTAAAATTCAATTTTGAAAAATGATTATGTAAATGTAATTACACATAAAACTAATAGATATAAGCCGTGTTTGAGCTCAAAGAAATACAAGAAAAATTAATAAAAATACGTTTTGTAATAGTAAAAGCTTTTATTTACCGTCTTAAAAATAAAATTTTGCAGTTAAAATAATTTTTTTACAAACCAAAATTTTTTAATGAAATTTTGAAAATTAATTTTTTTTTTTTTTCGTAATATAATTTTTAGTAATGCACATAATTTTGTAATTTATTTATTTTTTAATTGTTATCCATATTTATATATCATATGGTAACAAATAATGTCTTTGAATTTAAAAAAATGAACTTTTTTATACATATTTTATACTTTTTTAGAAATGGGGTCTAATAGACCCCCACGCGACTATGAACGTTAAAAATAGGTACGCGCCTGCTTAAACGAGACTAAAACGTCTAAAACGCTGCGCCCTGTTTGGATCTGTTCTAGGCTGGAGGGGCGGACTAATTCCCTCCTAGCCGATTGCCGTTCCCCGATACCGACGGTCTGTTTGGGCACTGGCGGTGCCAGCGTCGCTCGCCGCAATTTCGGCACGGGGTAGGCGGTGCGTCCGCGTTCGCATAACCCACTCGCTGGTTGAGCGGTTTGCCGCGGAGGCAGTTTGGCTGGCTGTCGGGACGCTGGCGGAGCGTACCGAGGAGCCGCGGTTTTAACTACGTCGTGCGCTATCTCACGTAGATCGACGAAAGACGCTGGGTGCATTAACCGTATCATAGCGCGGTAATCGTCCCGTAAAAGCCCCGTTAACTGTCGCACAAGTTGTTGCTCCGGTAAACCACAACGTACTCGCGCGGCCAAACGTTGTTTATGAATGATAAATTCAGTTAACGTTTGTCGGGGGCCCTGTCGCGTCGTTTTTAAGTCCGTCTCGAGCGCAGTCCTGATATCGATATTGTCCAACTCCTCGAGTAATTCGGACCTAAATTCCGCCCATGGCATATTGTTTAATTTAATCGCTCGCCGCCAATCACCTGCCCTGTCGTTCAGAAACGGGACGACGATGTTCACCCACGCCGCTGGGTGTATACCGGCCTGACAGAGTAGATCCTCCTCTCTGTCTAGAAACTCCCGTGGGTCCTCTTCGTTTCTCCCGTAATATTCAGGTAAACAGGCGCGTACGGTGCGCAGGTCGTGGTAAGGTACCAACACAGACCGCGAGCTGCGGGTAGGCGACAAATCATTGAAAGACCGACGACCGTCGGTTGTGTTGAATTGCCCCTCCCGTGATTGGCGCGTAAACGAAAAATCGGTCGGCTCGTTATAATGTTCGTCTTGCCAACCCGTACTACACATCCGTAGTAGCGATGCTTGTCCGTCTCATGTTGCGGGCTTCTTGCGCTTCGATGTCCGCGAGGCGCTCGTGTAGTGTTGCGTCGTGTCCGTCGCTCCCGATGTAACGCGATGCGCGTCCGTTCGTCGACTATCATTTCGCTCTACCTTAGCTTGACGAATAGTCGGTTGGTTGTGCAGCAACATGTGGGGACGGCAGCATATTTTGACTGATTCGCTCCAACATGTTTGAAATCTGTCGCTGTTCCATTGACATACGCGACAGCGACCTTTCTAGTTCAGTCATACGTGCCTCGATCCGCGCGTTATTCGAAATGTCGCCAATGTTCTGTCGGATCGCCCAGACTTGTTCTGCCGCGTGCGCTATCGAGCGGGCAACGTATACGTCCTCGACGTACGGTGCGCCTAGTTGACCGCTTGCGCGCGTAATTTCCCCCGGCTGTTCGACATCGGATTCGTCGTCTGATGTGCGTACCGCGAGGTTCACCGGATGTTCCTCCGGTAAAGGTGCTACGTTGGGTTTCGTCGCGTAGCTGTCTGAAAGCGCATTCGCGACGTAATTCAGCGCAAATCACATTTGTGCTAATGATTTCCCCGACATATTGACCGTGAATATTATGTTTATTCACAAACCTTAATAATCAAATGTATGCTACGTCAATGGCGGAGATAAACAATATCTCCGTGTACGGTCAAATTTGCTACTGCAGTAGAAAACAAGCGTTATTATTATTGCTTTTGTTGTAATAAGGTACCGCGATAAGATGGTACGGGGCCGCCGTATATGACATGGCAGCGAGTGAACAATAATAATAACGGTTACCTGGGAATCGACCGCTTTGACAAGGTCAGACGAAAATATACTATTTTTATCTACCAAAAAACTATCGGCCGGAAATTCACTTCTTGTCCATATCAATAAGGTCTTTTTAACAAACTGTAACACTTTTAGGCCCGTTTCACAGCACCGCGTACGATACGCGCGCTGACCAAACATTGATATGAATGAACATGTTCACACTGACGCGTACGACGTACGCCTCTTGTATTTTTTCGTCATTTTGTCATGACTTCTACCCCTAGCAAGTTCTCGAAAAATGACTCTCATTATAGACACTGAAATTTTGATAAATGAGGTTCAGTTAAGACCAAATTTGTGGAATTCAAAGGATGAAAGGTATAAGGATATTAGAGCAGCAACCTTTAGAGAAGTAGCGCAATGTGTTGCAATGGGGTTCGATGCTATGAACAGCAACGATCAAAAAGATGCAAGTGAGTATTTATGCATGTATATTATACACAGACATTGTCCCCTCTGGGGGCGGGCGATCGCTCATCCCATTAAAATGTTTCCAATAAAATAAAATTATGCGTGAACATACAGGTAGGTACAGTGGCGTTTTTACGGGGGGGGGTATGGGGGTCATATCCCCCCCCCCGGGGGGGTTTTTAAAATAATTTTTTTGATTATTGAATGAACGAAATTATGAAAATGAATGTTAAAATCAATATTGAAAAAAAAAAGTGAACTTTTTTTTTTTTATAAAAATGATATCAGTTATGAGTTAGACCTCTATTGTTTTATTAAATATTAAATAATTTTGGTAACACTGATGATCACGAGTTGTGAAGCGTGCTGAGAAGCAACGTAAACGATAAACGCGTGTAAATAACAGTTATGTTGTTCAAATTTACTGTTGGGTTAAGGGAGTTTTAATGTAAATGTGATTTGTTTGATTGTAAAACATGAATACTAGTTCAATGGGGAAAAGTAATAAAGAATCCATTTTAAATTTTTTCAAAAGGAAAGTTTCAAATTCACCACCAGAAAATAATTCTATTTCTACTGGTTTGGCGACAAAGTAATATACCCTAATATTTATGGGCTTCTTAAAATATTTTGTACATTGCCTGTGTCCACCGCTACTTCTGAGCGATGCTTTTCCAGCCTAAAAAGGATTAAGTCCTATCTTAGGAATAGTATGACAGAAGTAAATATATTTTCTATTTATTATTGGAATACAATTATAAATTAGTATTAAAATAATAGTTTATTTTTTTATTATTAGACTAGACTTAATGGGCTGGCTTTATTGGCAATTTACCGGACAATAGAAGTTTCACCAGATGAAGTCATAAATGAACTTAGTATTCAAAAAAATAGAAAATTGGATTTTGTGTTGTAGTTAATTTAAAAATTGAAGTATTTTGTAAATAATCTTATTATATAATAGAACAAGGAAAAAAACGCTTTTTTGGGAAAATTACTTAGCGTGCTCGGATTTTCAAAAAATTTTTTTTTCAACGAAAGTACTCGGTCACCAGACTCCGGAAAAATTATTGGCGAAGGTCGGAAAATTATTGCTGCTCGCCCGCGAGCGTTTTAAAATTTCGACCGTTTTCGAGAAAAACGCTCGCTGACGCCAGCGTTTTACGACTTAAGGTTTGAAATTTTCATCAGACCCGCCCAATGACATTCCTGAGATATGATAAAAAAATCAATTCAATCCGTTCATTTTTCACATTTTACGAGCTTTTTTTTTAAGTCCACGCGCATGGTTGTATTATGCGCAGTGATTCATTTCTGCTGATACGTATTATGAACCTTATTTATATGGTGTATTATGTATTATTAGTAGGACACTATTTTGCATTTGCCCT
Source organism: Daktulosphaira vitifoliae (assembly GCF_025091365.1). NCBI lineage: Eukaryota > Metazoa > Arthropoda > Insecta > Hemiptera > Phylloxeridae > Daktulosphaira > Daktulosphaira vitifoliae. The sequence goes on along the minus strand of NW_026099574.1, from coordinate 14,159,065 downwards.
ATTTTTATCAAGGAATAATTTTCTTTTTTCTCATATATGATGTATGAGACTATGAGTTTATCCTTTGAATTGGGGTTCATCTATGATAACTATGATGTTCATCGTTAAATCGCAGTTACTAATATATTTATCAAAATTAAATTTTTATTTTTATTTTTAATATTAATTTTAATTTAAATTTACAGTGTGCCACTTATAATAACATGCTAAATTTTTTTTTAATTATTCTATAATATAAACACAATTATTATAATTAGATTATTAATAATTTTTGTGTATAACAGGGGTGTATTTAAGAGAGATTGGCCCCTCCTTGAACAAGCGCTATCAATATTTTTTTAGGCAACTTCTAATATATAAGGACCTAATGTCCTTTTTTTTCATCATTACTTTAATTTTAGCAAAAAAATTTCTATAACATGTTTAACAAAGTAAAAAATATTAAATTTCCTCCTAAAATAATTTTTGAATAGGCCTAAAGGGAATACCTCATTAAGAGGCTTCAACCTTATACCCAATACATTTTATTATATTCTATTTTTGAATTTTTCCGATTTTAATAATAACATTTTTAGATATAGTTTTCTATAGTTTCACTGATTCTGAAGTAATATTTTTTCTGAAAAACACTTATCGTGCCCGGCGTAGACGGGTACTTCTACCGGAATCAGTGGCCTACTTATGATGACGGCCCGAAGAGACTTACGCGCCGAAGGCGCGTAAGGCTCGAAGGGCCCCGGGTCTGGGGCGGAGCCCCAGCTAGGCGGAGCCTAGTAGATGCATAATATCATTACCTTTCATTTGGTATATTTTTTTCATAAATTTAACCCTTAACCTGCCCACAAGGGGGGATTTAAAATNTTTTAAAAATAAAATTTTTATGTTATGTTATTTAGTTTCTTGGACTTTGAGGGGTGGCGGGGAGGGGAAAGCCCCCACAAGTCTATGGAGAATTATTCATTTCATCCCCCCCTGAGCAAATTTGTAAATACGCCACTGCTCAACAATATCTAGTTAACTATGGACCATGGAATCATAAAACGTCATCTATTCTGCCTACGTCTTCTTCTACTCCTCCTGAAGTAAATATCTATCAAAGTTACCATTCGTTAGGAACTCCAGCAGAAGGAGGACAATGGCCACCTCATTCAAGCCACCAATCAACAAATTAAATAAATTAAACACAATTGTGTTAAAAAAAACTATTGTTTTTATTTATCAAATTTTTTATTTGATTTTTAACTTATGAGTTAAATGCTGAATAAATAAAAAAGAGCATTAATAAGTGAAAAGTTATTTTCCTTATTCTTGTTATTTTTTATAATTTTTTTTTTTTAGTTATTTTGTTCGTTTTCAGTGTGAAACATATGAAGAATGAAAGATTCTCCAACAATCAATAGCATAAAAATGTATAAAATATGACTTTTAAAAATTTTTATTTGTATGTTTATACTAAGAACAATTTTAATAAATGTTAATTATAAAAAAATGTTATTTTTTAGTATAAATAATTCTTGTGGCAAAAACTTTTTACCAAAAGAATAAAAATCAAAGACCATTACTAGTAGTACTAAGAAGACATTTAACATAAAATTATTGAGCACATTACTTTTATTGACTTAATGAATCATTCTACTTTACTAGCTTCGCTTATAAAGTAATTGGCAAACTGGTCCCTTAATATATTACCTGATCTATTATAAACATCAAAAGACTTTCAAAACCATTAATATTTAATGTATCTTCAAATCTAAATCCATCTCTATTCCTGACAAAATTATGCAATATACAACAAGCTTTAACAATTTTTATAGAAAGTTCTACACTTGTATTCATCGATCAATGGAAAATTCGCCATTTGTTAGAAAGTATTCCAAAAGTTGATTCTGTATATCTTCTTGCTCGAGACAAGCGATAATTGAATAATTTTTTTTTGTAATTCAAATTGCTTCGTGCATATGGTCTAAGTATGCTTTGAGATACACCAAAAGCTTCATCAGCAACTATTACAAACGGTAATGGATTTGATTGGCCGGGTAAGGGTTTCGGTGGTGGTACAAAAAGTTCTTTATCTTCTAGTTTTTTGTAAAATTTTGTTTTTTTAAAAACTGTTGAATCACAACACTTTCCTTGAGTTCCCACATCAATAAAAGTAAAATAATAATTGGCATCACAAATAGCCATAAGAACTATTGAATAGTAATGCTTGTAATTATAAAAATCTGATCCACTCTGGATTGGTTTAATTAAGCGAATATGTTTTCCGTCCAAAGCGCCGATGCAATTTACAAAGTTAGCGTCGTTTTCAAAACCCAAAGCAATTTCTTTCCATTTTTGCTGACCCGGCAAAGGCATAATTTAAGATTTAAATCCCCATAATTCGCTGCATACATCTTCTACTATTTTACTAATAGTAGATATTCCCATTCTATAGGAGTAATGAAGGTCTGTGAATGAATTACCCGATGCTAAGTATCAATAAATACGAGCTAATTAAAATATTGCGTCAATATTTATTCAAAAAACGTTAGTATGATTTCTGAGTAATTACAAATACTGTTAGATTTTACCCACCTAATATCGTGTTTTAATAATAAAAATTTCAAAATGTGAATTGTCAATTTAATTAATTTTTTTTAAGTAAAGAAAATTACTTTTATTAAACCCTTAATATTTTCCTGTAAAAAAAACATCAATTTCCCCGTAATTTTATTGATAATTATTATGTAGTTATTATAAAATTAGCTCCTTAAATAATTTATTTTAAGTAATATTTATTACTTACCTTAATGTTATGCACAGTCTTTCTGTCGAAGAAATAGGTACGCGAAAGTTACTATTCACTACGGTTAGCCCCTTTTCTAACTTTGAAAATAGTTCATCAAAAGATTTTAACGACATTCTGAAATAATTAAAACATTTCTCTTCGTGGTCTCTTAATTCAGAAAAAAGGGTTGCAAAAGCGCCATTAAGAGGTCTTTGAACCAGCATCGGGTAAACCAAAAATCGCCTATTTTTTTTTATTTTTGAAATATTTATTTTTAAAATGTGCCTGTAGGCCGCAAAAGCCAACATACATCTTATCTGTTGGACATTCATTTTGAAAATAAATAGAAATCGCTATAGCAAAAACGCGGTATAGTGTAAAACAAAAAAAAAAAAACGCTGCGCGTACAAAAATATACGCGCTAGTGTGAAACGGGCCTTAAACGACAATACTTACGGCGGATTAGTTAAACTGCTCTAACTTAATTTTTATAAAAGAAAAATTTCCCAGGAACCAGGCTAACAATCTAATCCCGCTAACATGTAACTGTGAATAACCCAGATAAAAATTCACTGCTGTCACCAGTGAAATCCGTTCAAATAACTATATGAACTATCAAATTTGTGAGGGAGACTTCACCGTTAAAACTAAAATCTAATATAATTAGAAATAAAACTGAATCGGCTCAAAGCCTCTTACCTTAACTTCTCTCGGCCGGTTGAGATTCCTCTTCGGGGAGCCAGTTAATGCGTATCCAAATGGTACGGCACTCAAGGTATATATATATATATATATATATATATTATATATTTATGTCTATGTGTATATATATTTACACAAGCGCAACAGAAAAAACAAAGAAACAACGTCGGAAGACAATAGTTGATACTTATAATATTGGATATTTTCCTTAATTCGAACAATGTTATACGTATGTAACAATGGATAACTACCCTTGTGTCGTTGGTAATATCGGTAATGAGCACACTCGCCGCAATCCAAAAAAAAACACGGAAAAACAATGAAACACAAACAGCACACAAGAAAAAGGCAAACCAGTTAAGGTCATCGTCGGAACCGAAACAGAACGCAATATCAATTATCCATATTCGGCGGCGGCGACCTTATCTCGGTGTCAAGGGCGGTGAGACAACCGATTGTCATATTAAGAGCTGTACGGCTAATATGGTGAGAGACACGTGTGAGCGCCAGCCTAGAGCGACGGGCGGTGCCGTGTCAATGTAAAATATATATTTAATATTTTATAAACAAATATTGTTCATACTCTTTGTAATTATCATATTAACCGATTAGAAAGTTTATAATAAAAATAACTGACATGTATTAAAAAAATGAATTAAAATAATATTTTTCAGATATTTTTGATTTAGACATAGTGTTTATATTAATCAATTTATTTGATGGCGTTTAATAAAATGAATAATAGATTTGATTACATTAGTGCATTGTTTATCCATATTCTACAAATTACTTACACACATGATGTCTTAAGAATAATCTTACTTCAATTTTTTGTTTGTACGTGTTTGTAAAACAAATCTGTACATATATTTAATATATCCATTCTCATCTGCAAAGGAAATAACATCTCCATGATTTAAAACTTGATATTCATTTTGGTTATTGGGAATTCGCACACAATTTACATAAGTTTCATTATCTGTTCCCTGTAGTACAGATATTGTTGATCAACTTAGAATTAATTATTCTCTTTGATAGCTTAATTAATATAAACATGCAATAAAAATTTTAAGTCTTACATTGTGAGAAATAAGATATCGGCCATTGGATTTATTTATAAAACAATGCCGTCTTGAAATAGATTCTTCTTCAATTACGATGGAACACGTACGAGAACTTCCAATAACAAACTGAAGAGTTATAATACATCAATTTAACCATTTTAAAGAAAAATAAAGTATATTGTAAAATATAAAACAAAGTTAAGATGGCTTAAAGTTAATATAAATATTATTTTCATATAAAAATATATGTATTTTTAATAAGTTCATCTTAACACTTAAATTGATTTTATTTCCTAAAGAAAAAATCTACCTCAGTCTCTCCAATAGGATAGATAGTGCCACTAGCCAAGTTCTGTAATGACGCATTACCAGTTAAGTCAGAACAACTGTTACTTCTTTTTAAGCTCANTACAAGCACTGTAATGTCGCATTACCAGTTAAGTCAGAACAACTGCTACTTCTTTTTAAGCTCATTGTGTTTTTTATCCTTTAAGATTTATGGTATTCAGTTTCAAATCTATTATATAAATACACTTTAAAGTAATGAAAGTATTTGTTTTGAATTAAAAACATTCGAAACTATGGTAGCAGATGTTAATTACATACTGATAATACAAAAAATTACAAATTTAAAAATCGCTAATTTTCAACATTTCTTCAATTTTTTTTACTTAAAATTGCCATAACTTATTTAAAAATGACCGAATCAATATAAAATTTTTTTTTTTTTAGATACCTTAGATATTTACCTATCATTCTATATATTTTTGTGAACATTTGACCCTTTAACAGCCCACAGAAAGGGTTTCAAAATGATAACTTTTTTACAAAAAATTGACTCTTTCAACTTGACTTTTGAAAATGTTCCGGAAAGACTGACACTTTTATATATATCTTAAATTAAAGCTTATGTAATATACTTTAATTAAAAAAAAAAATTTGACCTCTGGATTTGTCTTCATGGTGAAAATGACTACCCTATTCAAAAATATGATATTTTTGTGTTAAAATTCTGGGTTTTGTATTCTATTTTAATTTAAAATACCTGACAAGGGGAATACACTGATTTTCATAAATATTATATAAATCAAATTGATATAGCATAGAAAAATAAACTTATTTACAGTTTTTTGCTTTTTGAAGTCTAGAAAATTAACTTTGAAATTTGTACTAGCTTAAATAGCCAATTTTTTCAAGCGATGGTAGCAACTTAAGGTTGCCGAGTTGGTAAACTTGTATTTTACACGCATGGAGTACAAGGTTCCATCTCGCGTATGGCAAGAAAATTTTTGGCATTTTTTCTTTATTCTTTTTTAGTCAGAATAAATTTTCAACACGTTTGATTTTTATCTCATTTAAATTCAATAACTTCAATCAAGATTAAGGATCCCATCACTTTAGTCGCCCCATGCGAGAAGAAATTTCTTAGTCATATTAAAATTATTTTACTATATTTTAGATTTTAGCTTCGATGCATAGCTGAGAAGTTATTTTTTTGTGACTATCATTTATTTTCGCTACTCTAACTTGACCTATATTTTTCAACGATACGTCAAATGATTACTATTAGTTACCCTCAAAAATTGAAAAAGAAATTCTAATTTATCAATGAAACAGTTACTTATCCAATGTTCTCCATACAGACAATTAAAATCATTCATTTCTAATGTTTTCAGAGTATTTATTGACGAATCAAGTTTGATATGATAATTTAATATGATAGATTTCAACTACAAAATTAAATCATTTTACTCTGTAATTTAATAATTTTTTTACTCTATTTGTGTGTGCTACTACTAGACTATAATATTCAAAATTTGTTGGTAACATGTTGCTATATAAATCATTTCTAAAAAAAATGATTGTTAGTTTCTCCTGAATTAACAATGGATTTTTACAATTATAATCAAATTTTATAGTACGCTATTGAGTAGATCTTTTTAACCACTTTTTTAGCTTCGATACGAAGCTGAGTAGGTATTAATTTTACTATGATGTGTTTTTTAGCTTCGATGCGAAGCTGAGAAGGTATTGGTTTTACTAAGTGTTTTTTTTTTTTTTGTATCTGTTACCACTTTTTCTCAGCTCTCACCGAACCGATTTCTTTCAATGATACGTCAAAAGATCACTAATCGTATCTAGTCGAAAACATTACCCTCAAAAATTGAAAAAAATTCCCTCGTTCCCCGTAAATGGGGAAAACCTCCAAAAAAATTACAAATTTAAAAATTGCTAATTTTTTTTACTTAAAATTGCTATAATTTTTTTAAAAACAACCAAATCAATATAATTTTTTTTTATATAGATGTATGATATTACCTTTTATTTGGTATATTTTTTGTGTAAATCTGACCCTAGACCTGCCCACAGGAGAGAATTTAAAATGACAACTTTTTCACAAAAAATTAATTTTTTCAACTTGACTTTTGAAAATGTTCCGGAAGGTCTGTCACTTTTATATATATATATTAAATTAAAGTTAATGTAATGTTCTTTATTATGCAAAAAAAAAAATTCGGACTTTATTTTATCTTCATGGTGAAAATGGCTACCGAATGCTATTTTTGTGTGAAAATTTTCGATTTTGTATTTTACATTTTTAACTTTATTATGCTATAACTTTTTGAAAAATGGATGGATCAATACAATTTTTTCTTGAGAAGTAGTATTTATATAAGTCTTTCATTCGACATACTATTTTTTTAAATCGGACTATTTCTCTATATACAAGATGGGTTTAAATCTAAAAAATGCATGTAGATAGTAGAACTTTTTCAACTTAACTTTTGAAAGTGTTCCGGAAAGTCTGACACTTTTATATATATAAATATATATATATAACAGTTGACTTTATTTTGTCTTCATGAAAAAAACAGACATCAAAGTTGATAAAAAAATACGATTTTTGTAAAAAAATTATTTTTTATATTTTTAACTTTATAATGCTATTACTTTTTGAAAGATGTATGGATCAATATAATTCTTTTTTTTATAAATGCATGATGTCTTTACCTATCATTTGGTATATTTTTTTTATAAATCTGACTTTTTACCTACCTACAGAGGGGGATTCAAAATGACAATTTTTTTACAAAGAATTTACTTTTTCAACTTAAATTTTGAAAGTGTTCCGGAAAGTCTGACACTTTTATATATTTCTTAAGTTAAAGCTAATGTAATGCACTTTATTATGGAAAAAAAAAATGTTGGACTTTATTTTGTCTTCAGGGTGAAATTGGCTACTGAATGCTATTTTTGTGTGAAAATTCTCGATTTTATTTTTTTATTTTATAACTTTATAATGCTATAACTTATGGAAAAGTGAATGGATCAGCATAATTTTTTTATGGGAAATAATATTTTTTTATAATCCCTTTTTCATTCGACATACTTTATCTTATTCAGGATATTAATAATGAACTAGCAGATCATGTAGCTTTTGGAAAAATCCACCAATTTTTTAAAATTAAACAGTACTTGATCCAACTATGCCACGTCACCACTGTGCCGCGACCCCCCTGTGCTGGGTTTTATTATTTGATAATGTTTCAAAAAACCTTCTTTAAACCTACATTAAATTAAAGTTAATACAATTTACTTTAAGGTGTTAAAAAGAAACTATCCAAAAATTCGATTTCTGGGAGTTATTGAGTATTCTGAGAAAATATTTAAAAATGTATAATAGTATTTGTGTCAGCATGACGAATATATATATTGTTATTGTTTAACGTTGTTAATAAATAATAATAGTCATTCCAATAAGTCAATTTAATTAAATAAAATGTTAAATCAGACTTAATAATTTGTGACAGTTTAAAATGTGGTTAGAAAAGTAACAATATTGATAAATAAAACTAGCAGTCACTGCTATTAGTCATTTTGATTAGCAGCTATTTATTGGTATTGGGAAATAACAGTTCTGAATTCACTACTACTACTATTCCTTACCATCACTAAATTACATGAAATATTACTAAAAATATTGTATATATATATATATATAATATATATATTATATAGTATAGTATTTAATTAACTTTACAGATTCATTGACCAATAAATTTCTCCTAAAGTATAATAATCTTGGGAATATTTTTTTTGGCTTTATTAAGTACTATTGATCTCTCAATTTTTTTTAATAGAAACATACATTTTGAACTTCTTATAAAATAAAAAATAGTCTAATTAAAAGAATGGCAATTTTTAGTACAAATTATTCAAGTACCACTTTTATTACACAATAGTTATTCGGTTTTGTTCTATTTTTAACAGAAATTGTTGATATGTTTGTTGAAATTTTAAATTTTCTCATTACATTTTATTAAAGACTAAATATATGTAGTAATTTATATTAATTTAATCGGTTATGCACTGTAATAATTGTTATATTTGATAGTAATTTTAAATTTTCTATTTACATTTTATTTGATATTAATTTAAAATTAAAAAATATAAATAATTGTTTACAAAACTGTGAACTTAATAAATGTATAAAACTGTTACATAAAAATTGCATGAAATATTACTAAAAATATTGATTATATATATATATATATAAATATAGTATGGTTTATAATTTGCTTTATAGAGTGATTTATTTATCTTTGACCACTAAATTTCTCCTAAGGTAATAATCTTATAAATATTTTTTTTTGATTTATTTTTTTAGATGGCAACATACATTTATAACTTACTTGTAAAATAGTAAATTGTCCAATTAAAATAGTACTAACATAAATATATTGGAGCAATAAATTGTAAAGTGCACGACAAATTCATTGATTATTTTTTATTAGATTGACATATACTAAAAAAGTGATTACTGAAGTCAATCAAGCCAAATAGTAAGAGCGATGTATTCAAATATTCAGGTGAACAAAATTGAAGTGTCATAAATGTATAGTAAAATTAATATATTACACGAGAGACGCGACTTAGAGGCCAAATGTTAAGATTAGTGATGGGCATAATCGAGATATATAATCGAGATATCTCGATTATGAAAATAATCGAGATATTTCGATTATTGAAATCATATCTATTATATAATCGAGATATTCTGATTTTTGAAATAATATTGATTATTCTATAATCGAGTGATTATTTCTAATGATTTCTCGTTTATTATAAAAACAATGATTTCTTGATCTTGAAATGTATATAATCGAATAAAAGTTATTTCGAATGATGTCCATGAAACGATGAAACGAGAGAATACTATTTTTAAGTTTTTATTTAGCATAAATTATAGTCGAATTATTATTAAATTGTTGACTTCGAGTCTTCTTATTTTCAACTCGTTCAATCGCTACTCATGACAACACCTTATCTGTCACATTTTTGGGAAGTATGTGACGATTAGAACAAAGTTTTGTCCTGAACTGG
>NW_026099574.1:13914428-14146095 GCF_025091365.1 Daktulosphaira vitifoliae | reverse complement strand
TAGTACATAAAATAAGCTTTAATTTGATATATGTTTAAAGGACGCAGTATTTCCGGAACATTTTCAAAAATTAAGTTGAAAAAGTTAGTTTTTGTAAAAAAGTTGCTATTTTAAATCCCCCCTGTGAGCAGAATAAGTGTTAGATTTTCAAAAAAAAATGATATCAAATGAAAGGAAATTACCTAAGGTTTCAATATAAAGAAATATTATTTTGATTAGTTAATATTTGAAAAAGTTAAGGGAGTTTTAAGTACAAAAAACATTCCGATAGAAGGTGATTTTTATCGTAAACATTACATTTTTTTTATAATTTCGACAGCCAAGACAAACTTTGAACCGCGGCGTAAAACGACGCGGGGCTGTGTCAATTACAATAAAAATTTGTTATATATATAATTGAAAGCGCGCGTCTACGGGTTGGAAAATATTGTTGTCTACGAATGGTGAGCGGGGTGGGGCGAATGCGTTACGACAGTCTAGTCTCAAGGTCATACACAACGGGATACGCGATATAATAACACGTGCCGCGTGGAGTTACAAACTTACAAACAACAACAAACGACAAACATACAAGTGAAACTAATATAAGCGTGTTAAAAAGTGAGCAGCGTTGATGGCGATGTTGCGCGGGTGTTAATCGGTTCGATGAGTCTGGTCGTGCGATACGTTCGGAGCCGGTGGCGTACATCCTTGACGTTGTCACTTATACAACGGGAAGAAGACTTAACATATTAATTGCGGTGGGTCGTAGTAGGTCATGTGGTACTCGCTTTACATTTTACCGTAGCGAATGACACGTGGTGTTGGTCAGTCAAATACTCATGACACAAGTCGCGAGGCATAGTGTATGGCTAAGCGACGAAAGGATGTATCAAAGAGTATTTTGATGATAACATCATAAATAATTTTAGTATTTATCAAGATAGCAATATGTTTTATGTAATTATAGTAGTATTGCTACCAATAATATCTTTTTAGCCGTTCAACATAGCAACGATATCCGAATAATATTGAAAAGTAATTACATGAATAATATTACTTTGTTATATGCAAAAAATAAATTCTAATATTATACAAAATAGTTCTACTATCGTGTATTATTATATTGGATCACCTCAATATTTATAATAATGTTGTATTAAGAGTATTTATTTTATTTTTAATATAAATTTTATTATATTTCCAAAATAAACTTTTTTGTAAATTAGCAACATATACAAAAAAAATATTTATAACTAAAGAAAATAAAGATGGGCTAAAATTCAAGCATCCTATACACTTGATTACATAATTTTAAGTAATCTAATTAAATTTGAATATAACAATAAAAATTCAATTAATATGCTCATTTAGGTATTTTAAATAAAGATTTGAGTGGAAAAAAAATATGCCCATTTGAAAAAGGTACCACAAAAAAAGCTGCTAGAAATGGTGACATTGAAACATTAAAACTAGCTTACGAGAATGGTTGTGAATGGGATGAATATACGACTGCTGAAGCTGCTGCAAATGGACATTTAGAATGCTTAAAATATGCACATGAAAAAGGATGTCCATGGAATGAAAGGACAACGATATATGCTGCAACAAATGGTCACTTCGAATGTTTAAAATATGCACGCGAAAATCGATGCCACTGGGTAAAAGACATAACTAGATATGCTGCTATAGGAGGTAATTTAAATTGTTTAAAAATTGTTCATGAAATTGATTGTACATGGGATACAAGCATAACGGTTGCAGCAGCAGTATATGGGCGTTTAGAATGTTTAAAATATGCACATGAAAATGGATGTCCATGGGATGTAAGGACAACGATACATGCTGCAACAAATGGTCACTTCGAATGTTTAAAATATGCACGCGAAAATCGATGCCACTGGGTAAAAGACATAACTAGATATGCTGCTATAGGAGGTAATTTAAATTGTTTAAAAATTGTTCATGAAATTGATTGTACATGGGATACAAGCATAACGGTTGCAGCAGCAGTATATGGGCGTTTAGAATGTTTAAAATATGCACATGAAAATGGATGTCCATGGGATGTAAGGACAACGATACATGCTGCAACAAATGGTCACTTCGAATGTTTAAAATATGCACGCGAAAATCGATGCCACTGGGTAAAAGACATAACTAGATATGCTGCTATAGGAGGTAATTTAAATTGTTTAAAAATTGTTCATGAAATTGATTGTACATGGGATACAAGCATAACGGTTGCAGCAGCAGTATATGGGCGTTTAGAATGTTTAAAATATGCACATGAAAATGGATGTCCATGGGATGTAAGGACAACGATACATGCTGCAACAAATGGGCATTTAGAATGTTTAATCTGCGCACATGAAAATGACTGCAGTTGGAATGCAGAAATAACAAAAAACGCTGCTGAAAATGGACATTTCGAATGTTTAAAATATGCGCATGAAAATGGATGTCCGTGGGATGTAAGCATAACTATAAGTGCAGCAGCAAATGGGCATTTAGAATGTTAAATCTATGCACATGAAAATGACTGCAGTTGGAATGAAGAAACAACAAGATATGCTGCTGAATATGGACATTTCGAATGCTTAAAATATGCGTATGAAAATGGATGTCCGTGGGATGAAGACATTACTAGATATGCTGCTATAGGTGGTAATTTAAATTGTGTAAATTTTGCTAGCGAAAATGGATATCCAATTGACGATGACATAATTATAGATGCTATTATAAGAGGTAATTTAGAAATTTTAAAATATGCACACAAAAAGGGCTTTCCATGGCATGAAAGAACAACAAAACCCGGCACAGTGGTGACGTGGCATAGTTGGATCAAGTATAATGGTATCTGACAGTGATTAAAATCACTATAAAAAAAAAACGCTTCGATGCAAATCTTTAGATAGTGTTTAATTTTAAAAAATTTGGTGGATTATTCCAAAAGCTTCATAAACTGATAGTTCCTTATTAATATCCTGATTAAGATAAAGTATGTCGAATGAAAAAGGGATTATTAAAAAATAGTATTTCCCATAAAAAAATTATATTGATCAATACACTTTTCAATAAGTTATAGCATTATAATGTTAAAAATGTAAAAAATAAAATTGAGAATTTTCACACAATAATAGCATTTGGTAGCCATTTTCACCTTGAAGATAAAATAAAGTCCGAAATTTTTTTTTTCCATGATAAAGTATATTACATTAGCTTTAATTTAAGATATATATAAAAGTGTCAGACTTTCCGGAACACTTTCAAAATTTAAGTTGAAAAAGTCAATTTTTTGTGAAAAAGTTGTCATTTTGAATCCCCCCCTGTAGGCAGGTAAAAAGTCAGATTTATAAAAAAAATATACCAAATGATAGGTAAAGACATCATGCATCTACAAAAAAAAGAATTATATTGATCCATACATCTTTCGAGAAGTTATAGCATTATAAAGTTAAAAATATAAAAAAGAATTTTTTTACAAAAATCGTATTTTTTTTATTAAGTTTAATGTCTGTTTTCACCATGAAGATAAAATAAAGTCCGAAATTTTTTTTTACCATGATAAAGTATATTACATTAGCTTTAATTTAAGATATATATAAAAGTGTCAGACCTTCCGGTGTTAGTCAATGTTGTAAGTTAAAAAAATTAATTTTTTGTGAAAAAGTTGTCATTTTAAATCCCCCCTTGTGGGCAGGTTAAGGGTTAAATTTATGAAAAAAATATACCAAATGAAAGGTAATGATATTATGCATCTATATAAAAAAGAATTATATTGATATGTTCATTTTTGAAAAAGTTATGGCACTTTTAAGTAAAAAAAATTGAAAAAATTTCGAAAATTAGCGATTTTTAAATTTGTCATTTTTTTGGAGGTTTCCCCCTTTTACGGGGAACGAGGGAATTTTTTTCAATTTTTAAGGGTAATGTCTTCGACTAGATACGATTTGTGATCTTTTGACGTATCATTGAAAGAAATCGGTTCGGTGAGAGCTGAGAAAAAGTGGTAACAGACACAAAAAAAAAAAAAAAAAAAAAAAAAAAACACATCTTAGTAAAACCAATTCTCAGCTTCGCATCGAAGCTAAAAGTGGCTGCAAGTTATGGTTATTTAGAATTTTTAAAATATGCTCAAGAAAACGGTTGCAAATGGGATAGAGAGACAATAATTACAGCAGCAACGAAGGGTAATTTTGAAATTTTAAAATATGCACATGAAAATGGATGTCCATTAGATGATAGGATAATTATTCTGGCGATAAAAAAAGGTTATTTTGAAATCTTAAAATATGCACATGAAAACGGATGTCCATTAGATGATAGGATAACTACTGTGGCTGTGGATAATGGATATTTTGAAATTTTAAGATATGCACATGAAAATGGATTTCCATGGCTTGAAGGAACAACAAAAGCAGCTGCAAGTTATGGTGATTTAGAATTTTTAAAATATGCTAATGCAAACGGTTGCAAATGGGATGAAGATACAATAATTACAGCAGCCAAGATTGGTTATTTAGAAATTTTAAAATATGCACATGAAAATGGATGTCCATTAGATGATAGGATAACTACTGTGGCTGTGGATAATGGAGATTTTAAAATTTTAAGATATGCACATGAAAATGGATTTCCATGGCCTGAAGGAACAACAAAAGCAGCTGCAAGTTATGGTAATTTAGAATTCTTAAAATATGCTCATGGAAACGGTTGCAAATGGGATGACGGTACAATAATTACAGCAGCCATGAGAGGTAATTTTGAAATTTTAAAATATGCACATGAAAGTGGATGCCCATTAGATGATAGGATAACTACTGTGGCTATCGAAAATGGTTATTTTAAAATTTTAAAATATGCACATGAAAATGGATTGCAATGGCCTGAAGGAACAACAAAAGTAGCTGCAAATTATGGCAATTTAGAATTTTTAAAATATGCTCATGAAAATGGTTGCAAATGGGATGAAGGTACAATAGTTACAGGAGTCATGAATATTAATTTAGATATTTTAAATTATGCACACAAAAGTGGTTGTCCATGGGATGACGGTATACTTACTGTGGCTATTAAAAGAGGTAGTTTAATAATTTTAAATTATCTAATGGAAAATGGATGTCCATGTGATGAGAAAACAACACAAGCTGCTGCATGTTATGGTAATTTAGAATTATTAAAATATGCTCGTGAAAACAGATGCAAATGGGCAATTGGCACAACTAAATATGCTGCTTTTTATGGTTATTTTGATTGTTTAAAATATGCACATGAAAATGGATGTCCATGGGATTATGACACAACTAGAGCTTCTGCAGCAAGTGGTTGTTTAGACTGTTTAAAGTATGCTCATGAAAAGGAGTGTCCATGGCACGAAGAAACATTAAATACAGCTGCCGCGCATGGTAATTTAAATTGTTTAAAATATGCATATGAACATGGATATAATTGGATGGAAGGTACAATGAGAGGCGCTGCGGCCAATCGACAGTTAGAATGCATCAAATATGCCTATGAAAATGGTTGTAAATGGGATGAGGGTACAACAAGGGTAGCTGTTGCAAGTGGTTGCATTGAATGTCTGAAATTCGCTAATAAAAATGGATGTAATTGGGATGAAGGTACAATAGTTACAGCTGCCATGCGCGGAAATTTAAGTTTCTTAATATACGCCCACGAAAATGGATGTAAATGGGATGAAGGCACCACAAGACTTGCTGCTGCAAATGGTCAGTTTCGTTGTTTAAAATATGCCCATGAACACAATTGTCCATGGAGTATAAATACCATTTATGCAGCTACTCAAAGTAATTATTTTGAGATAATAGACTATGCTAACGAGAATGGCTGTATTAATTAGATTACTTATAAAATATTATTTATATTTTACATTCCATTACATTATATTTTAAATAAATCGTCTTGAGCTAAAATGATAATAATTATATTGAGAGCTATAATTTAATTTTACTTGCTTAATAAATACTATTTTTGAAATTATAACCAAAAATCTTAATAATTTTCCAATCATGTAATTAATGTTCAATACACAATAAAAATGAAAGAAAATGTTTATTCAAATTTATTGTTACAAAAATGGTACATTTCTATACAAATTTTTATAATTTATTTATAAATAACAATAAATGTGTATAAAATTAGTGTGTATATTAAAAATGTATACGGATAATTCTAAAATGACAATAAAATTAATTTTTTATGCAATGCTTTATAAAAGTTTATAGATTAAAATATTATATATTATTTATATAAGGTCAAATTGCGTAAAGATATGGTTTATAAATGATCAATAAATAATAGCAATTTTTAAAAAAAAATGTGCAAAATTAATCGTTTTAAAAAATCGTAATTTTTTAGTGGAATTTCACTATTTACGGAGAACGAGGCCAAAATTTTCAATTTTTGAGAGTAATTTTTTCAATGAGAAACGATGTGATCTTTGATGTATTGTTAAGAAAAATCGGTTAAGTGAAAACTGAGAAAAAGTAGTGACAGACTCAAAAAAAAATAATAATAAACACATTATATTAAAATTAATATTTTCTCAGCATTACATCTAACATAAAATGTTAGATTTTTTTATATTTTTACCTGCCATTAAGTTATCAAATCACGTATTGCACATACTTATTTTAAAAGTATGAAAAATAACGTCAATGTATTTTAAAATAAATATTAATAATTAATTGTTTTAAATTTATTAATAATTACAGTAAATGTGTATAAAATTAACATGTATATAAAAATGTTTACGGATAATTCTAAAATGCCCTTATAATTAATTTTTTATGCAATGCATTATAAATATGTATACTATCATAAATATAATAGTAACTTAATTCAAATAAATTAAGTGGATAGTTTAAATGGGAGCTCATTTAAGTAAAATTAAGAGGTGTAAAATGGAGGTGAGTTAACCTCCATTAGTATCGTTTAAGGGCTATGTCAAATTATCTCCCCTCTTCAAAGGCTAAAAAGGTTATTGATTATAATAAGTAATTATTATTAATTAGTAAAAAAAATTATCTCAATAAAGGAATTAGATTAGTACCTTTTATTATTTCATTAATAGTCATTTAGAAATGAGTATTATTCATACACATCACAAAGTAAATATTAAAATAACAATAATCCCCATACACATAATTAACTATAGTTATTTGTCCAAATATATCAAACATATTTTAACTTCGTTGCGAAGCTGAGAAGGTATTAATTTTACTATGATGAGTTTTTTTTTTATTTATTTTTTTTTGTGTCTTTGAACGCTCAATCACTGCTCTCGCTGGACCGTTTTTGGTCAACAATATGTCAAATGATCACAAATCGTATCTAGTCGAAAACATTACCCTCAAAATATGACAAAATTTCCTCGTTTCCCGTAAATGAGGGAAATCCCCCAAGAAATTACAAATTTAAAAATCGCTAATTTTCGACATTTTTTTCAATTTTGTTTACCTAAAATTGCCATAACTTTTTTAAAAGTAACCGAATGATTATATATTTTTTAGATGCCTTGGGTATTTATCCTCTTACAAGCCCACAGAAAGGGTTTCAAAATGGTGACTTTTTTACAAAAAATTAATTTTTTTAATTAAATTTTTGAAAATGTTCCGGAAAGACTGACATTTTTATATATACCTTAAATTAAAGCTAATATAATATACTTTAATTAGAAAAAAAAGTATCGAAAATTTTGAGATTTTTAATTTTTTGGGGGAATTCCCCCGTTTATGGGGAACGAAGGATTTTTTTTCAAATTTTGAGGGTAATGTCTTCGACTAGATACGATTTTTGATCTTTTGACATATTTTTCATCATAATTGGTTCAGCAAGAACTGAGATAGAGTGTATACAGACACACAAAAAAAAAAACGGTAGCACAGTGGGGTCGAGGCACAGTGTGGACGAGGCATAGATGGGACAAGTATAGATGATATCTGACAGTGATTAAAATCACTATCATAAGAAACGCTTCGATGCAAATCTGTAGATAGTGTTTCCTTTAGAGAAATTGGTGAAATATTTTAAAAGCAACATGAACTCTTATTTCTTTAATTATATCCTGATTAGTAGTTCTTTGATTTTAAAATATAATATATGAATAAATACTAATTATAGTTTTTAAATTTAGTATGAAATTGTGAGGCCAGCTATGATGTATGGTTCATAGTGTTGGGCGGTTGATAAGAAAGTAGAGCAGAGAATAAGTGTAGCAGAGATGAGAATGCTTAGTTGGATGAGTGGAGTGACTAGAGAAGATAGGATAAGGAACGAGCATATAAGAGGAAGTATAGGTGTTGCGTCAATCGTGGATAAGATGACAGAAAATAGACTTAGATTGTTTAGTCATGGTATGAGGAAAGAAGAATCGAAAGCTGTAAGAACAGTTATAGAAATGAATGTTGAAGGAAGAAGAGATAGAGGAAGACCAAAAAAGAGATGGAGGGATGCTATTGAATGCGATTTGAGGACAGCTGATGTGAGCGTAGAAGATGTGGGAGATCGTGTCAAGTGGAAGCTTAGGATAAGGGTGGCCGACCCCAAGTAGTTGGGATTAAGGCAAAGAAAAAGAAAAATATTACCAGAAATTCCGGTGGCAATTGACATAATATGATTGTTGTTTCGGAATGTACAATTTAGCGTTTAGTTGGGTTTAAATAATATAGCGTCAAATCAATTACCTACTCTATCGCTTGTATATTAATATACACTACACTTTAATGATACAATAAATAAATAAACTCACACATACACACATATGCATTTATAACATTGTGTCTAATGTAAGTATAACATGATAAAAAGTATCGTAAAATAAAAAAAATTGGAAAATAAATTTTAGTACTCATATTAAATGTAGTGTAACTCGAAAAATATTTGTTTAAATGAAAAAATATATGATAATTTTTTTGTTAGAATTGTCTTTTAAACATCTTTTGTACGAAACTTTTTTTTGTAAGTTAAATATTTTTTGAGAAAATTTAAAAAGCTCATATTTTTGAACTTTTGCGAAGCTGTAAAAAAAAAAAGCTCAATTCCAATCAATGAGGACTATTAGTATGTCATTATACATATTTTAATTCAACTTTAAAAAAAACAAAATTTTTTCCGCAATTTTTCCTTTGTTGACTGGCCTAGATGTCAATTTTAAACTTGTAATTGAGCTAAAAGTTATGGTAATATATTCAATTTATTTTACTATAAACTTTCATAAATCTTTATCAAAAATTTTTCATCAACTTTAAAGAACCAAAAAAATAGGTTAAAATTGAAAATTTGGACTGATTATTTTTAACATATTAAAAATCAAATCAGTAATAATTTGAAAACAAATTTTTTTTTTCTTTTAATTATTATTTTATATATAATTAGTAATAATAATTAAAAAATTATAAGTGATAGAAAAAGTCTACTTGCAGATTTGAAAACAACGCGAAAAGTTGATTTAGAAAAGTATATTTTTGCTTCTGATGAAAGTTCCTTGTAGTCCAGTGCATTTTTTTATAGTGACAAACAGTTTTTATTAAAAATTATTGTATCAAGCCCTTTAAATTTTAATACACGTAAATGTAAAGCAAAATATAACTTCTTTATTATTTTTATAATTTCTCCGTTTAAATTACAATATTAAATTATTGAATATCAATTCAATAATTCAATTCATACTAAATTTAAAAACTATAATTAGTATTTATTCATATATTATATTATAAAATCAAAGAACTACTAATCAGGATATAATTAAAGAAATAAGAGTTCATGTTGCTTTTAAAATATTTCACCAATTTCTCTAAANTAGAAATGAAAGTTGATGTTGCTTTTGGAATAATCCACCAATTTCCTACTTAATCAATTACGACCTAAAAAAAGTATACATTTTTTTTTTAAATTGTTAAAGTAAAACATCAAATGAGAAAATGAGTTCATTAGTGTTATGAATTAACTACGTTTATTTGTAGATGAAGCTAAACGCTTTACATGTAAATTACACTTTATGTTATTTGATCGCACAACATATTTCAATAATTCATATTAATACTCCGGAACGGTTGGTTCGTCCGTCGCCGGGAGAAAGGGTTGGTGACTCCAATTACCGAACTGATCTCTTAATCGGCTTATGTAGCTGCTTTTGACTGAGTTTCGAACCTAAGCACTGCGGTGTAACCGACTAGGCCATACCGTCCCTCTATAATTATTTGATAATTATTATTTTTGATAACTTTTTTTGATCACCTCATCTAAAAGTAACATTTTGGATCAAACATTTTCTACCAGCGAGAATTTGGGAACTCTTGCCCTTCATAATAAAAAATTGTAATAATCTTATTACCGTGCGTAGATAATTAAGTTGACGGCAACAAGGACATAAAAAACAGACAACTTGCAACTATAGGTAAATGGTAGTATTGAAATAAAATAAATTTACCTAACTCTTAATTATATCTTTAGCGTATCGATTAGAAACCGGACATTTTTCTATCGTGTACACTTAACTTTACTTGATATTTGTTGTTTTGTAAATTTGTGGACAATGAACTGTCCTTCGACAGTAATTCAGATGCAATTGCGAATGGCGAATCAGACAATTGTAGATTGGTCGTCATTTTGTCGAGAGGTTGTGTTTGATGCCATGGTAGTACATAAAAAAAAGTTAGGGGGGCCCGGAAAAACGGTCGAAATCGATGAGTCGAAGTTTGGACGCCGCAAATACCATCGTGGTCACCGGTTAGAAGGGCAGTGGGTTTTCAGCGGCTATGAACGTGAGAGCGGCGAATGCTTCCTTATTCCCGTCGAAAGTCGCACTGCGATTACTTTAGTAGCATTAATAGAAGATTGGATATTACCAGGCACAACAATAATATCCGATTGTTGGAAAGCATGCAAAATAAAAAAAATTTAAAAACACAATTACAAGCTTTAAAAGTATAATTTAAAAATTTTAGGCTTACGATAAACTATCCGATCACGGTTACAACCATCTTACGGTTAACCATTCAATAAATTTCAAAGATCCCGATACCGGCGCTCACTCGAATACCATTGAATGTACTTGGCGCCATGCTAAGTGGCATTGCCCAATTACAGGCGAAAAAAAGAATTCTATGGTGGCTACTTGGCCAAGTACATGTTTTTAAAAAAATGTCAACAACGCAACGTTTATCTCACTGTAGAATTTTTTAAAAATGCCGGCGAACTGTACGATCCAAACAATCCAGAGATAGACTTTGATGAAGTTGAACTGGAGGTAGTAGAAGAGGAGGACGAAAACAATATAACTGATGATGAGATGAATACTAATTATCAGAATTTTTTTTAATAAACATTTAATAATTATTATATAGTCTTATGTATAAGTCCTACATTTTTTAAACAAATGTTCACGAAACATATTAAACTTGCGGCAGCGCCTGTGACGCATTACTATAAACTGTTCTAAATGAGATCGGTCCCGGCGGCCGTAAATACACTACATGGCTACTAAGAAAAACCAGTCGCCACAAATCATACACAATTGAATCACCATACCCTCACTCCCCGCGGTATAGTAATTCGCATTATAAATATTATAATTAAACTTAATCATATGAATTGTTACAAAATATGGACCAATATGTCAATATTTTCTGAATTATATTCATATTAAAATTATCATAGTTAACATATACTATTATTGACACAACTCGTATTACCAACCAGTTGAAGTATTATTCAAGTATGAAAATTATTTTTATTATATTTTTAGTGTCTGATTCATCAATTTCTGTGTATGACTGTCCAAAACTACCTTTGCTTGGTAGTTTTCCAAAAATAAAAAATAAATAAAAAGGCATTTAATTAAAAATTATACAAACATTTCAATTGGATTAAATATTCTATTTTAAAAGATCATTTTTATTATTTGTTTGTCGATATTTTTCGTTATCTAGTTGGCCACAATTTGAATAAACATTTATGAATAAAGGATAAACTGTTAGAGCAAATAAGCAGAATCTTTTAAGTATCATAAATATACTACTATACTTTATAATATACTAAATAGAAGCTGCTTCATAAATTTGAAAAATAACAAAAATTATTCTTTTGTTGCAAATGGCATTGTTCATTCTCAAATAAAAGAGTTTAAAAAAAATTGTCAGCATGTTTTTTACTTATTAAAAACTACATTGTATTTAGCAAAAGAAGGTGTTGCTTTCAAAAGACATAGTGTAAATATAGAATCATTAAACTGTGGAAATCTTATTGAGCTCTTAAATATATTTTGTGATGAAAATGTTAAATGTAAACTAGAATCAAGATACGGACATTATACATCTTCCGAATATCAGAATGATTACATTAAAATAATTGCTTCTATAATAAGATCAAAAATAATAATAAAAAAAAATTTCATTAATTGGAGCCTTTTCTATTCTAGCAGATGAAATAAAAAAAAAACAACGAATCAGGTTTGTAGACAACCAGTTAAATATTTTTGAAAAAGATTTAGGTTGTTACTGTCGTAACACAATAAAAGAAATGGAACAAGTCTAAAATGTAATTGAGATGTGTACGAAGATGATGTGGTGCCTACTGTTTAGGTATTCACGTGCGTGTAGTCGTACAGCAGTCACCGTGCTCGGCTGACACTCCGGGTTAGCTATGGGTGTCGAAAGGCTGTTGTTATAGGAAGGGAATAAGGATAATACCTAGGTATGAGGTGCAGACGAAGTGCAAGACACAAATACCAGGTGTACGCAAAAGGAGCCCAAAGTATGAGGAGCAGACGAAGTGCAAGACACAAATACTCTGAAATGTTTTGGAAGAGAGTAGATAGGTTTAAAAAGGAATAAACAAAGACTTTACTTTAAGCAGTAAGCCGGACAGCGACAACCGAGTACCGAGACTGATGAATGACACAAGGCACTGGAGTCGACTGATCACGATGGTCAGGTCTATTGGGTTTTTATAATAATTAGAACTATTGCCAAATTGGCAATAAATATTATTTGTTAATTCATCAGTCTCAGGCAGCGGATGTGCTGTCTGTATTTTATTAAAATAATTCTCACGATATTAGTAACGTGACACCATCACATTACCATATGGTTGAATGTAATGCGTAAACTGTTAATCAAGAGATACAAAATATTGTTATAGAAAATAATTTGGATATCAACAACTTCATTGCTCAGTGCTACGATGGAACGTCTGTAATGAGTGGGGTGTTTTCAGGAGTACAAAAACGAATTGCTGATATAATACCACAACTTATATATGCTCACTGATTTAAATTTTGTTTAATTGATTAAAATCAATACAACAGTTTTGTGATCAATTTTTTTGATACAATCCAATGTTTTTATAAATTTTTAGTCAATGGACATACTCTTTATGAAATTTCAAGTTGATAAAAACTCATAAGCAATTCGTTTAGAACGGTTTACAGAGCTAAATGGTCTTATTGGCATATTTCTCTACGTGTTACAGAAATATTAGATGTATTGAAAGTTTTGACTATGAAAGATGTATTTAAAAGGATAACATTGTAAATCAGGTCAACTGTTTAGATGAGCGATTAAGTGACCTATTCGTGGTGAGTGTAGAAAAAAAAATTTACTAATATTGACCTAAATGATGCAGTGGATAAATTTGAAAGGTTAAAATATCGAAGACATCCTCTTATATGTTTATTTTATAATAGTTACCAATATTGATGTTATTGTTTATATGAATATACCAGGTATTTTAATAATAATATTGTTATTAGATTGAGTTATTTCATTAAATTATATAAAAAAATGAAAAAGTATAGAAATACAATATAAATTGAAAGTATTGTCCTTTAAAAATTGTTAGCTATAATTTATTATATAAGTTTTTATAGGAATGTAATTAATGCTAAAATTAGGACTTACTAAAATACATAACCCATAGAAAAGTAGTGATATTTGACTATTGATGTTAGCAACATTAATTAAAATATTTTTAAAAAATAGTCTGTTAGTTTAGTTCCACATTGAGGCCTTATAGAAGTTGAGTAATCAAATTTTTCCGGAGACTACATGTAATTTTTCCTCTCAAAAAAATATAAGTTTTTTGAAGGAGACTTCCAAAATAGTTTTACCTCTATAAGATGGCAATAATTATATCTTGGTATATCAGACAAAATAACCTGCCAAAATTTTGGCACCAAAAAAATAAAAAGTTGATTCCCCTGATTTAAAGTAATAACTGAAAGTGATACCTACATACTGCTATTTTTATTACTAGACATTTCTCTTCTTCACTCCTGCTTAGATATAAAAATGTGTGACTAGCGATAATAATAACAATACAGTGCATGATCTTCAATTATTAATAACTTCTGAAATATTCGTCGTAATGAGCAATCATTTTTTCAATTAAATTATCATCTAAATAACGTTAGTAAATTAAGTATGTTTGTTATTTTAAGTTGACACCTTTATAGAGTGTAAGTCACAAATAAAATAAAAATTATACTTAGTACATTTTTTTTATTATATTCATCTATAGTAAAGATTATTGTTCTTTAAAATAGAAATATTAAAAAACCTCTTAGATTTTTTTAATATATTTTGTTGTCTCCCTCATTTGTTATAATCATAAATATTGTTTTAAAGAATGTTTATTATTAAACAAATTATAATATTAAATATTCCACTGCTATTAAATTATTTAAGTAACGACTCTTTCAATTATTTTTATTTTCAATTAGGCCTAAAAATATATTTATATTTATTTTTAATTATATAATATACCATTAAACAATAATAAAAAAGTTGATTATAAGTAACATACAATATAATATATATTAAATATATTTTTCACATTAGTTCAAAAAACTGTGAGTGATTTTTCAAATAAATTACTTAGATCTTCCTCAGATTGTTCTCGAGGAGCTAATTTTGTGATTCTGTGTTGTGGTAAAGTTCCTTTGACTAAATTTGGTATATCATTTTTAGTATAACCAAGAGCTAACAATCCATTATCAATTTTCATGTCTTGCATGTAACCTCTAATAACATCAGCCAAAAACTTACCAGCATCAGCTTCTTTGACATTACTTATATCAGCACCCAGTAGTTTAGCTCCTTCTAAATGGCGTGATGGGCTAGCAGATGATGTAAATTCAAAAACTGCTGGACCAGACATAATGACACTTAATCCATGAGGAATAATAGGATGATCAGTCACATAGTCAGTAGCTTGATATTCTTTTACATTACCAGAGATAGGATATGAAAGAGCATGGCATAAGTGAACACCAGCATTACCAAAACCAACACCAGCCATTGTTGAAGCTAAATGCATGTTTGAACGAGCCTCAAAATCTTCAGGATCATAGACTGCTCTTTTGAAATACTTTTTAATAATATCTAATGCATAACGAGCCCACACATCAGATATAGGATTACGTCCTTGATATGCTGGTCTTAAAATTGGATTAGTTGGTCGTGGCATTCTTTCATTGTAAGGTATAGCTGTAAATGATTCTAGAGCATGACCAAATACATCAAAACCGCTAAATGCACACACTCTTTCTGGCTGACAAAGTGCATGTAGCGGATCGACTATACCTAATGTTGGCCTTAGTGCTCTATTAGCAATACCAGTTTTTGCTTTAAGTTCTTCAAAATCAAAAATAGAAACACCAGTTGTTTCACTACCTGTACCAGTAGTAGTTGGTACAGCAATTAAAGGTTTTAACGGTACAGTAACTGGTTTTCCTTTTCCAATAGGAGGATTGACATAATCCAAAAATTCAGAATTTGGATCTGAATAATATAAATTAGCTGCTTTGCATGTATCCATAACAGAACCTCCACCAACTGCAATAAATGCATCAAACTGTAAATTACGTACATACTCTGTAGCAGCTCTAAGACTTTTTTCGTTAGGCTCAACTCTGACCTTGTCATAAAGGTCATACTGAACACCATATTTTGTAAGTGAGTCAAGAACAGCTTTGACAGGTGACAAGTTAACCAGATTTGAATCAGTCATAACACATACACGTTTAGCATTCATATTAACCATATCCATACCCAATTCTTTGGTAACTCCAGGTCCATAGCGTATTGTAGAACATGCCATTTCAAAAGCATACTCTTTTTGATCAGTGTTAGTACTAAGTCTTGTGGGTAACATACCTAAAGTAGAATGAGTAGGGCATCTACAAGAAATAGAGTTTAATGTGTCCATTAAACTAATTACTCGGGACCTCATTTTTCTTTTACTAAAATTTAAAAATTATCATATAAAATTAAAAATTAATAAACGTTACATGTAGTAATACATACCTTTTGGTAACTATTTTTTTGTTATTTAGTAAACAACCCAGTCGTTCGATGTTAGTTTTTTCAATCAAAGTTCATTAGCTATAAATTTTCTTATTGTTATTACATTTTTAATATATTCATTGACGTACATAATAACGTATTTTTCTAAGATAATAATATTACCTACGTAAATAGATAACATTTTTATCATTATCAACAAGTGTGCTAATTAATCAATTGTGAACACAATGAAAAGGGGGTTACCAAAGTGTCACGAATTTTTCTTTCATTAATTGAACATCCAAATCAGGGGCTATTTTGTGTTTTCTACTACCTTACGAGGGCGCGTATCAATCAGGATTATAATAGAAGGAATGATGATTTTTTTTGTAAAACACTTATTAATGCAGAAATATTGATAGGAACGAAAAAATTAGGTATTGTACTATGGAGGAGTGAGATTACATGGGACAGTATTGTATAGAAATTAACTAATCTCGAAATTTATTACCAAGGAAAATATTTGTCAGAAAAAGTATTATTACGTATCATACTTTTATGGAATATAATATTAAGGAAAATATTTTTTTCAAAAAATGATAACTACATATTATATTTTCACGTAATATATCATGAGGGATAATATTTTCTGGGAAAGTATTTTCCCGTATTATATCATCATGGAATACATTACTTGGGGAAATGCTTTTCCGGAGGAATTATTATAAAACATTATAATATACCGTCCTAATACAATATACTACTATTAAAACTGCCATAATAGATTACAATTTAATTGATTTATATTATTTGTCTCGTGTTATATCTAAATATATGATAAATAAAGGATTTTATGATTTATTAATAAATATAGATTTGCTTGAAAAGTAGTGTTACGGCGAAACTATATAAAAATGGGCCCCCTCCGTCATAACATAATAAAGGGCGGAAAATTTTTAAATGTCTATAGGCAGAAAATATGTGAGTACGCCCCTGCTAATAACTAGTTTATTTATCTACTAAAATAGTAAGATATATACCATATTGTAACAATTTTTTTTTTAATTTAAAACACCAATGTAATATATAATAATAAATAATCCCTTTATTTTTTTGAAGATAGTAAGCTTAAAAACTGAATAATGATTAATACATAAATACATATAGACATTTTTGTTAAATAACAATAATGAAATCAAGAGAAGTTTGCACATGTACTAGAAACTAATAATTAATTAACCAGTACTAACATAGTAATGACTGGCTTTTTGTGCAAGTACAAAATCAAAACAACTAATTTTTTGTTTTAATTTTTGAAAAATAGTAAAAATAACACTCTTATAAAGGATGAATTAAAAAAAGTAATTAATAACTCATAAACAAAGAAATATATTAAATAAAAAAATACGTAAAATAATCTTCTCAAAAGTTACTATTTTAATAGAAATCGAGTGATCGCATATTAAAATAATCGCTTGTATTCATATTAAAAATCAGTGTAATCTGAAATGTAAATAAGAAAATTTGCATAAAATTTGAACTAACGAAAAATTTTTTATTGAGGTGTAATCTCATTTTTCTCTTTTAATTGTAAATTTTCGTTATCCCGTACTCTAATACATCAAATGGCCTTATCCAGTATTCTAACGAAAACGTCTTTTATTTTAGTTTTTCATTAAAACCTTATCGTATTTAAAATTATTTTTTTCTTTTGATCTATGTTACCATAATTTTTAAAATATTTTATCTAATTTACTATTATGTTCAGAAACTTTATTTGTAATCTTTGCTAGATAATTCATATATGAGTAATAATAATTATCTATTCCCGACAAAATAGACTTCATTAACAAAAGTTTGAGGGACACAACTTAATCCAATAGGCACGCGTAAAATTTAAAATGCTCTTTTTGGTTGAAAATCAAACATCGTACTTACTGTTAACTCATTGAAAACACTTTGAAATTAACACTAGATTTTAAAAACGATGACGAAATTTATTAATCTTATACAAAAGATCAGAAACAGTGTTCGGTAATTAAATCCGTTATTAATGTAAATGAATAGTAATTGAATTTTTTTTATCCTTAAATATTTTAAGATAAGAACTTATAAAACACTCTTTATAGATGAAGAAGTCAAATCAACATATTTATTGGTCAGTCGTTCAAGTATTTTTTTTTACTTTTTGTAATAATTTGAGAAGCTTTTGCATGTAGTTATTAAACTGACATTTCATCAAAAGTCTTATGATATTTTCTTACATCTATAGCTTATTGAATTAAAATATTGACCATAAATTATTTCTAAATGTTTAGCAAAAACATAATAGATTTTTAGTATTATCAACACATAAATTGATGATATTTTTATGACATAATAAAGTAATTGCTATATGGAAATTTGAGAAATTATTATAAACATCAGAACTCATAAAATGTTAAAATACAACTACACCAGAGTACAATAATAACATTCTATTCTCAACAGGCTTTACAGTTACAATAATTAAGAAGTTATGGTGGTTTCCTTAGAAATTCTGATGGTATCCTTGGACAATTAATGTTAACCAAAACTTTGAACATTTTCAGCACTGTGCTGTAACTGATTCTCATACTAACTTTTTTTACTTCTCCTAAATTTATCAAATGCATGTATTATACTAAAATACTTTGCACAAAATTTAAATTTGGAATTATTGTTGTTAGTCAAGTTTGATAGTCTTCATCTGCTTGCTGCATAAATTCATCATTAGTACGTAGAGGCGCATCAATGTCACCAATGAACCTTCTACTTTACATATGGTGCAAGAGTAGCCAGTATGATTTTTGATTTGTAAGCAATACACTTTTGCTGGACACATCAGCAATAAAAGTAATAAAATAATAAAAATAAGAATAACTGATCCCTTAATTGGTCATAGTTGGCTGAATGATGATATAAAATTGGCAGACTATCAACGTGGAATTCTATATTAATCGTATCATTATCGAAACAGAAATGTTTAGTCTTTTTAAAATTGAAAAATATCATTTCTAGACCAAAGTGATTATAGAGACTAGTTTCAACTATTCTGGTGACCGTTTTCTTAGAGGTAAATAATAATGTTCTAGCATCAATGGGTATTTTTTTTATATAATTTACATAATTTTCCTATAAGAAAAATAAGTTTAAATATAAAAAATTAATACCATGATCATTATTTATCTGATGATTTGTATAATACACATAACTGAATGAATTTAGGTTTATTAATTCATATGAAGAATAGGCTGACTATTCATCATGGTAAGTTGTACACATTAAAAAATATAGTCAAACTATATGTTTTATTTGTACAGTTAAAAAATAATTAAAAACATGTATGTTTTTGCAGCAAATAATTAGAATCAATTTTTTTTCTGGAATTTTTAAGATATTTTTTATTGTGAAAGTTTTCTAGAATCAGTTTATTATTTCCAATAAGAAATATAAAACTTTTAGATATTTAACGTTTTTATAAAATTAAAGAATGAGAAGTGTTAAAAAAAAATCTTACCTAAATAAAAATTAAAGACTTTAAGTTGTTTTTTTTTTACTAAAAAGTTAACATTTTCTCATTAGACAATATAGATAATAAAATTTAAAATGTTTGTATTTCTAAAAGGACATAATAATAGAATTCATAGGACGTACTTCATCACTGTATGTAATATATTAAAATATTGAAGAAAAAACTCTTTTTATATTAATATATTTAATTAATTGGTTAGAATTATAACACCACTAATAAACTAATCCAACAAAAAATTCATTTTTAATTTTTTTAAGAGTATATGTAAGATGTATAAACACAATCATTATAGTTAGAAATTCGACGAAATTTTAAAGGGTCTAGTATTAATCGATGATTATTTAGTAATTTCAGTTAGTTAAGTAACTTACGGTAGATTTTATAGTATATTCAAGGAGTTGAATATTCACTAATCGCCTCATATGTCGATCTGACATCTAACTCAATGATTTTTGACAATTATTGTCAAAATTGATTCGTTTAGAAATTAAAATAGTTTTAATTACATATTGAAAAATACTAAAAATCATAATCCTGTAGGACTTACAAATTCGCCATTCTATTCATGAAAATTTTCATCTATTCTGTAACCTAACCTAAAAATAGCAGCCATATTTTTTAACATTGTTTACATTATGAAATATGGTTGTGCGACAATTTAAAAAATATCATTGTTTGTTAGTCAATTTCCTTTATTTAAAGTTTATAAACCTTTTTAGACATACATATACGTCTATTGTATTTTCTACACGTATATTTGTCTATGTATACATATAATGCATGAAGTCAAGTTAGTTAATTTTATTTTTAGAATTTTTTATTAATTTGACGGTACCGATGGTTAGCGCAAAGAAATGATATGACCAATAGATGTTCAACTGATTGTAATGGTAATGTTAATTTATTTTATAGTACTAGTTAAACCTGTTTTGATTGCATAATCAATTTTTAAATAAAACTATATTTTAGATATCAAAAGATGAATTTGAAAATTGAGAAAATGTTAAGATTAATTATTGACATAAAATTACGTTTGAAAAATAATGGTAGTCATACTTTCAATTACAGTGATGATTCTATAATTAGTGACTTAAAGAAACAGTATAAAGTATTATTTTCATAAAAAATCTTTAAGGAAACTGAAGACTTATAATTATTGTTTCAAGATGATGATCTCTTCATAACTAATTTGGTAATTTTTAGAACTTATTGTGTATTTATTCAATTATTACAACATAAGTGTATTATTATTTGAATATGTGATTGAATTAGCTTAGATTTATCTAAATTATATTTAAATATTTTTTCTTGCATTTAATTTTTGGGAAATAAACTTTTTTTAAACTTAAAAAAAATTAAAAAAATGTTTAAATTTATCATTTATTAACTGTTGACTGTTAATTTATCGACATTTATCTTACTCTACTAAACTTAACTTAAGTTAATTACTTTCATTAAAGTTTCCATCTTTGCTAATTTTAGCAGCTTTGATGCAAATCTGAGAAGGTATTAATTTTACTATGATGTGTTTATTTTTGTATCTGTTACCACTTTTTCTCAGCTCTCACCAAACCCATTTTTTTCAATGATATGTCAAAAGATCACAAATTGTATCTAATTAAAGGCATTACCTTCAAAAATTGAAAACATTTCCCCTGTTTTCCGAAAATGGAGAAAATCTCAAAAAAAATATTACAATTTTAAAAATTGTATAAGTATTTGCTTTTACGGCTGATTAAATGCTATTGCAACCTTCCCCCTATGAATATGTTTTAACTTTAATATTCCTGATCTGGTGTTAGTTTTTGTTTTCAGAGAAAGTAGGTGGCAACCTCAATTAGCAATCTAATCTCAAACTCAGTAGACATCAAAAATTATAATTTATTAATAGAAAAAAGTGATTATTTGTCATAAACTGTCAAAGCTATTTTCTTAAGTTATCTTGAAAGGTTCTTGCTCTATAGATGTACACAATTATTTTTAATAGTAAATTAAATTATCTAAAATTAAATTTATTTTTGAGATGTTCAAAAAAAAATTTAGAAACACACCACTATCATACTACATGATTATGTACCAAATATTATTATAAGATTTTTTTTTCTTATGAAAAATTAGACTGCAATGAAACACTGAATTTTGAAAGGTACTTAAAGAATTGGTTTACTAAAGCAGTAAAATTGTTTCTTAAGCGTCCATTAAAAACTTTTGATACATTGCAGTAGAATATGATTAAAAAAAAAAAAAATAATTTCCTGATTGCGTTGGTGCAGTAGATGAGAAACATGTTCGAATTGAATGCCCCACTAAGAAGAGAAGTACCTATACTTTAATTTCATACTTTTATATCTAACGTTAATTATCTTTAAAAATAATTTGTATGTTGTTATTAAGGGAGGAAATATAATTAAAGGGTACAAAGAAAATTTTATTATTTGCTAATCATTAGTCTTCAACGATATTGTTAGTTCAATATCGATATCGCCGAATTTTTTCATTTTTCTCACAATATCAATTATTTTTAAAATATCGTAATAATCAAAAAAAAAAATTGTTAATAATAAAAAAAATGTTTGAATTTTGGTCACTTAGTTATAATATATGTATTATTTGATATTAGTCCAAAAACAGTTCATGATAATCTTGTTAATATTTTTTGTATTTAAATATATTATGAAATATAGAATTGAGATAAGACAAAAAATGATATTTATTGATACAAAAGTTTATTTTATGAATAGGTTTTTTTATGACAGTGTTTTTATTCTTATTTTTAACAAAACACAAAGTAATGTATGAGGAAAATTAGAGAAAGAAATTTTAAAATTAGTAGATATACAGGAACAACAGATATTAACAAGTGGTTGCTGTAACTTGTTAATATCTGAAAAATAAAATGTAATTATTAAGAAAAAAGAATCCCTATTAGATGATAGCGTTGAAGGTGATAATGTTTTATTCTGTAAAAGTTAAAATTTTCTTTTTGAATAGAAGAAAATTTGTTTTCAGTTATGACAAAGCAATAAAAAAATATAAACAGTACTTATAATCTTTTTATTATTACTATTATTTAAAACCAAAATACTTAATTATTATAATTATTTCCACTGTTCTGTAATAGTTATTATTTATCAAGAATAAATATAAAATACTGTGTGTGAACTGGAACAAAAATTTTGAGTAAATACTCCAGTTAATTTAATTTTAAATTAACCTTGAAATAATATATCAATTTGCTTTAAAAAACAGTAAAAATGATTTGAGTCTAGTTTCCTCTAATTTATGTTTATTTGCATTTTCTGGAATTATAAAATGTAGAAAAGTTACAGAATACATTATTCATTTAATAATTTAATTAATACTAATATAATTATTAATAGTTATTGGCTATAAAAAAATTAACATATGGTATATAAATATATTTATAAATCAACAGTTTTTATTATCATTTTAATATTTTATTTGATAAGCTAAATAAGTGCAATTATTTTAACTAAAATAATTTTAAAAAGTGATATTTTTATACGAAATATGAATTTTTTAAGAAGATTTAAAAGTAAATATGTTTCCATGGATTTCAATATGATTATTTTTATCGGATTAAAATACGTTAAACGTAAATTTTGTTTTCAGGAGGAACATACAAGTGCTTACGGAAAATAATTCCATGCTTAAGCAAACCCAAAGGTATAGAAACATTGTATTTTTAAGATTTTATTGTTTTAATCCCCAAATGCTAGCACCCATCTTTTTGGATTTCATATAGTTGTCAGTTCTTGGTTTATAGTCCATTTATTACGTGTTAAGATCTCAACTTTTTAGGGGATGTTATTTGGAAAACAGGTTTGATACTGTCTCATGGATATCCTAGTATAATCTCTTTTAGTATCGTACAGTGTTCTACGGTGTCACTATCCATAGTCTATATACCTAGGTTGTAGAGTCTTAGTGCTGTAGCTGAAGCATGAGCTTTAACCTCCAGGTGTAAAGGAGTTATTTCAATTAGTTCTTAACTTAAAGGACAGTTTTTCTTGTATGCCGAAACAATACAATTCTGAAGGTCATTAATGGCCCTTTCAGTACTTTTTGTTCCGACTCTAGTCTAAATTGTAGGTTTTCCAGGTCATAAGAAAGATCTACCCAGTCATTATCCCTGATTTGTTATTTTAGGGTTCCTATAATACTTCATTTAAACTCTGTTTTTTTCAAAGTAAAGCTTATGCGCCAATGATTTGAAAGAGAAGGCTCAGGGAATAATTTTTACCTTTTATCTTCTGGATCAACTCCTTTTTTTGCAAACTTAAAGAACAATGACTTCTTGGTTGTTCCTGATTTTAAAAGTAGACTCGTTATCTCTATTCAGTATATTGAAGTCTGTAGTTATAACTAGATACATTTGTGCCTCCATCTTTAGTTGATGTTACTGCTCCCTTATATAGTATGGTGAGCATTTGCATCCATACCAAGGATAAGTTCTAACTTTTTTTTATTACAATAATTAAGTAGCGCTATTAGGTCCTTGCCTGGATCTAAGTACTCAAATACTAGCTATACTGAGGCTACTATAATTGTTCATCACTTAATGTTACCACAATAGTCTAACATATGTTGTTAAGAAAGGTTTTTATTTTATCATTAACCAAAATACAAGATCTTAATATGTTAACCACATAACTATTCGTAAGGGTGTTGTATGCCTCTCAATGAGGGTCTTTGGCATACACTATTGCTCCCTTTATTGTGATGTAAATTTATCTGCGTGAATTGTATTCATAAATAATTACAATCAGACTTACTATGATAATTATTTAATTAATTAATTATATTTATATAATGGAAATGGTGAAATCTTCATTGTCTGAAACCGGCGAATTTACAATGAGCAGTAAAGACTTTCTAACATTACCTGGTACCTAACCTCTTAATGTAATAACCACTCGTCTTTTGGATCTGTTGTTGAAGACGAGGTGGTTGTTACATTAAGAGGTTGAACAGATCCAAATCAACAATCCATTATTATAACTTCTGACTCAAAAATAAATTTAGTAGATCAAAATGGTATGCATATGTCCAATGGCCATCTAGATCAGAGACCGAACAATCTAAATTGCCAAACAGACAACATACCTCAAGAAAATGAAAATTTAGATAACAAGATAGAAATGAAAACATCCCCTGATGGTTTGTATTAGAGATATTTCGAGTAGTAGTATTAATGTTTATAGATTTCGTCAATTACTGCACATGCACTCAGACCTTTAGATCAAATATGCGCATCTCCTCCTATCATATTATTTTAATTTGGTTTTTTCATATAAATGTTTCCACCAAAGTATTCTTGCTATTTTTAAACACCTAAGACTATAGGGCCTGTCTCTCTAGCAAAATTTAGTATCTCTTTGGGTTTTAGGTTTTTGATATCTTCTTTTTCAAGAAAAGATTTTTCCAAATGTTTAGATCTTAATGTGGCCATGGTATCTGTCACGTTATTATAATGCTAATTCATTATCTCCCTCTCATATTAGACCCGTCTGCATTCTATTCTCTTATCACAAGACGAATATTATTTAGTGAACAGTGTAATGTGCCCTACATTCCAGCACAATACCTTATAGTAAACATTCACCATTCAATTAATTTGATCAGCTGTTCAGTAGTGAGTTATAATTATTAAGTGAGTTAAATCAACCTCTTGATTTAACAATAAACTCATTAGATCAAAATGGTATGCAAATGTCCAATGGCCTTCTAGATGAGACTCCGAACAATCTAAATAGCCAAACAGACAACAATCCTCAAGAAAATGAAAATTTAGATATTATGAAAGAAATGAAAACATCCCCTGATGGTACGTATTAGATATGATCCAAATAGTAGTTTTAGTTGTTATAGATTTGGACAAGTACTGTCTATGCACTCAGACTTTTAGGTAAAATATGCACATCTCTTCCTATCAAATTATGTTAATTCGGTTTCTTTACATAAATGTGTTCTACCCAAGTATTGTTGAACACCTAAATGAATTGTATTATATTGTCATATATATCAGAGAATCTGATGCTAACATTTATATAGACACTTAAAACCTTCCATTCCTTATTCAGCATTGTCCCAAGATTTTTTTTTTTGTTGACATTTTCATTTAGCCACTTAAGAGATATCTCTTGGGCTGTACTGATCTTAAGTGCTATCTTTTGGTTAATTACTCTGTGATAAGTGAGCAACATTTTCACTAGGTATGGCTGAGTTAGGGGGTCTGTTCACTGCTAGGAAGCATATATGCCCAGGCCTACTGGTCCCAATCTACCAAAGACATGACCAGCTAAAAGCAGTGGTACATATGGCCATCTTCATTGAGTTAACTTGCCCCTTTGGTTGTTAAGATTAAAATTTTCACATATACCGCTGTAGGAAATACTGTATTTAGTTTTTGATATCTTCTTTTTTTACGGAAAATGTTTACCTGATGGTAAACATTCACCATTCAATTCATTGGATCAGCTGTTCAGTAGTGAGTTATAATCATTAAGTTAGAGTGGTATTTTATGGTAAAAATAATAAATAGATACAATCAGACTTTTTATGATAATTATTTAATTAATTAATTATATTTATATAGTGGAAATGGTGAAAGCTCCATTGTCTGAAACCGGCGAATTTACAATGAGCAGTAAAGACTTACCCGGCATCCAACCTCTTGATGTTACAATAAACTCATTAGATCAAAATGGTATGCAAATGTCCAATGGCCTTCTAGATGAGACTCCGAACAATCTAAATAGCCAAACAGACAACAATCCTCAAGAAAATGAAAATTTATATATTATGAAGGAAATGAAAACATCCCCTGATGGTACGTATTAGATATGATCCAAATAGTAGTTTTAGTTGTTATAGAGTTGGGCAAGAACTGCACATGCATTCAGACCTATAAGTCAAATGTGCCACAACTACAGAAATTATATTAATTTTGTTTCTTCACATAAATGTTTCCAACAAAGTATTGTTGTTATTGTTGAATACCTAAGACTATTTATAAGACGTCCTACTAGGATACCACCTATATATATATATAATCAAAGAGTCCTGTCTCAACAAAATTAAGTAACTCTTTGGGTTTTCGATATCTTCTTTTTTGGGAAAAGATTTTTCCAAATGTTTAGACCTTAATGTGGCCAGGGTATCACATTCACACATAAAGTGAAAAATTCTGCTACTCCCATTGTGCAATGATGTTTAATAAGTAGATGACCATGTCATTATATATTATTTATGTAATATTTAGTTTTGTAATTCCATATTTTTATAATTTTATTTACATAAAAAAAGCTAGTATTTTTAAGTTTCATGACTCTTATTTAGGGGACAAATCTGAATTTGAAGATGTTTTAGATAATAACACATTGAATTCCAATAAACTGCTGAGTAAAGGTGATGGTACAAAAGTATGTGATTTAAAACAAGAAACTTTTGATATCGAAAACAACAATGATTTAAATGTGGTAAGGAGATAGTGTAGTAGAAGGGTTTTTAATATTAATATTGTTTTTACATATTACTCTTAATATTTATAATGATTTACTATGCACAATGTCAGTAGAGCATGCCCAATGACCTGTGGTGTTTGCAAAAAGTATGTTTTAGATTAATATTAGAGAGATATTATTCCTATTGTAGTAGATGAATCATTAACTTTATTAGATAAAATTACGCATACAATATACATTATATAACATGTATACAGATATAACACTTTTCCCCTTTTATATTACATTCTATATAATTACAATACAATAATAATAATTATACAAAAAAGAACACAATTTAACATTATATAAATTCATCAAACCCATATTGGTATAGTTTTTTAATAGCTATTTAATTTTTTTATATTAATCAAATAGTGATTGTTACTGTTGACGGTGTACTATTATAAGTTTTTATAAATCATAATATTTTTTCTTTCATAAATAGTATTTTTTTACTGTTTGAACACCCCTTTTTGCTTGTGAACCCTCTCATAAGGGTTAATTATCTTTGACCATTTAGATGTTACTACCTCTTTTGGTACGTTACATTTTGAGTTTGTGTGTATATTTTACACCCTTATACTGGTTTTTCAATATCGTGACAATATTTCTCTATCAAAGTGCTCCTCTTGCCTCCATTTTCATTCTTACAATACTATAATGATTTTTATTTAATAGTTTTAGTACTTTTTCTTTTAGACATTCTGGTATTATTTTTTTACTCTAATTAATTTTTCATTTGAAAATCATATTTCCATTTTTCTAACTATCCTTTCCAACCAATTTTTAATATTTTTTTGGTTTATTGAAGGTACTTAAAGTTCAGTAATTATAGTTGGACTAAAGATTTTTTTTAAATGTATTTAAGCCTGAACATATTGCAAATGTATTTCCATTATTTTTTATTTTTTTATAGAACATACTATAGATAAAGCTTCACTTTGTAATTATGAGTAGTTTTTTTACTGCTGGGTGGTAGTGTACTAGATGAAAAAAATATAGGTCTTTATTTTTTATTATATAATTGTACTAAGATTGTAGAAACTCATATTATCTTTTGAATAATTAATCTAATCCTTTTTTACACATTTATTCATCCAATGCTCAAATTAAAATCTCATCCAAATTCCAAAATACATTTTATTTTAATATATTATCATTATTATTTTATTCAGTGGTGCGTACTAATTTTATAACTTTCTTTTAATCTATTTAATTTGGACATAATATTTCAACCATGATCTTCTTCCTAACAATGGACAAATACTTTTTGTACTGTCCAATAAATTCAATTTTTTATACATCATCAAGAGTATTATATTAGCTCACATTTACAGATATTGTTCCAATTAAATGTGTTTTTATTATGATTGCCATTTTTATAATGATATTGTTTACGTATATTAAACTAATTAAGAGGTTTTACTTCAATAAATCTTTCTGTCATTTCCCAGCATATGGCTATTTGGCAAGCACTTGTAAAATTAAATTTACCTTCTTTTAGTAGAATTTCCCTCAATTTGCATTTTCTGATAGGAGAAAGCCCAACATCTTTAATACAGAGTACATAATATGCTCGATGAAGTTAAAAGTTAACTTACCCATAAATATGCCAGAACAAAATATAATTATTTTACAAATATAAATATAATTTTTCAGTAATAATAAAAAAAAACTATTAGTGCGATTTTTACACCGAATATTTATTATATAATAATTTTGAACTTAGGTATCAGAAATTGAATTTGTAAGTGCTATATTACAAAATGTTTTGAAACGTACACTCAAATTTAAAGATAACATCGCACAGCCGACTAAACAAAATGAGGAAATTGATTTTGAAAACGTATCTTCTTCTTTAGAACCAAATAAAAATGATAACAAGAAACGCCGCAAAAGACGTACTGCAAAATTAAAAAAAAAAAATGTCTACAATTGCAATATTGGTGATAGTCATTCCATCTAATCACTGTGCCTTAAATATTATACAGTTTTACTATCATTGTTAAAAAAAAATATTTTTTATTGACTGTATAATAAAAATACATTAATAACATCTTTACTTGTTTTA
Source organism: Daktulosphaira vitifoliae (assembly GCF_025091365.1). NCBI lineage: Eukaryota > Metazoa > Arthropoda > Insecta > Hemiptera > Phylloxeridae > Daktulosphaira > Daktulosphaira vitifoliae. Next base: position 14,116,656 of record NW_026099574.1, on the reverse strand, counting down.
ATATGAATATTGACTGTTTATAGTTAACTATTGAAGTTGAAATAAATATAATTATTATTTATAGTATTAATTTAAAAAAATTCTCTGCGTCATCACATAATTAAATTTACCCTTTGGTAAACATAAGCATAATATATTGAATGTTAATCAATGTAAGACTTCACCTTCAATATAGAATTGTTCTTTGAGATCCATTAACTGCTGTCTCTAAATCTACCATTGAGCGTGCAAAAAAGAAAATTAATCGTCTATGTACTTTTAGATTTAACATTTTATGTCCCATATGATTATACTTTTGTCCTTTTGGTACTTGGTATCCCAAATTTAGCTAATCGAAGATATACTATTAATTTTAGTTTTCTTTCTGGTCTTCTTCAAGGCAATGTATATTCCCCTGAATTATTATCCCTCATTAATTTGAAAACGGCTATGAATCACTCGTTTCTCATTTTCTTTCTTTATTCCTCACTATTGAACATCAAAATTGCTTAATTCTCCTAAAATCCGGTTGATGCGTGCTGCTAATGCTGACACCATTTTTTCATTATAACTCAAAAATTTTAATTATTTTATTCTCAGTATATGCATATTTGTACTATTGGTATAATTTATAAATACTATTTTTATTGTAATATGCACTATATTCAATTTTTTTAATTGATATTTTTCCGTTTAAATATATAATAATAATAAGTAGAACTGATAAATTAAGATAATTACCAATTTTATACTGAAAATTTTAATCTATAGTTTTTAAAATTCAAACTGCACTTGTAGCTTTTAGAGTTATGATTTGCATTGAAAAAAATGATAGAAAAACATAATAAATTGTAAAAGATTTTTAATTACCTCAATAAAAACAAAAAAAAATCTTTTATGCTGACTTTTATAAGTCATATTTTTTTATGACCCATTATAAATTTTTTAGAACTAAGGTAATGAAATACTACGTACTTATATTTTTAAATATAGATTAAATATTTACAAACTAAAATTTTGTTCAGAAACATTAGAATCAAATAAATGCTAGATTTAAATTATTAAAATTACGTGATTGAGGAGAAATAGAATATCGATTAGTAAAAGCAGTATCTTTAAAAGAATTAACAATACCTAAAGATATTTTTAATAAGAGTTTAAGTTAAATTTTACTTATGTTGTTTATTTAAAAAAAAATAAGAAATCTATATTTTAATATATTTATATTTCATGAACTTAATTTATTTTGATGAGAATAAAATGATATTTTTCTCTCTAAAATATGGTATTTAATAATACTTATAAAAATTATACAAGTAGAACAACAGCACATAAAAGCTTATATCTTATTTGGAATCAAGATTTACATTTACAATGACGTCAAATTTGAAACATACTACTAATTAGTATTTACTTTAATAGCAGTACATTATATCTACATTTTTAACATTTTTCACAAGAGACAAAAATTGATAATATATTTTTGACAATTATTTTTAAACGATGTTTTTGTTCAAAAATAATAATAAATTTATATTCAAAAAATATTTGTTTAGATAAAATTCCGATTGCATTCATGTCAAGACATATGATTAAATCACACTTGATACTCTAAAAGATGATTGAGTTTGAGTTAACTGTACACTACCAATTTCATCAATTTTAAATAATTCTTAAATCTGAACTGCTTTTATCATATAAATATAATATTAAGGAAACAATCCAATTGAGGATGTAAATATATTACCTTATTTAATTATTTTGTATCAATTTTATGCTGTACTTAAATGTTCAATATTTTGTATTTAACTTATTATCTTACATTTTTACAATGAATGAATAACATGAAGGTTTTAATTATTATTACATAATCAACTAGCTTATTTAATATGATCTAAAAGCTGTTATTGACCAGTAATTTTCTTAATTATATCATTATATAATAAATAAACTGGATATTTATGTAATAATAGTAAGTAGTTTTTGAATATGAAAATTTATTTAGAATATTAGTCTAAACATTTTTAGAATTTTGTTTATTTTTTAATTTTTATAAGAATAATTTCTAATTATTTTATTTCTTTTAGATTGAAGGGACATTTTAATTGATTACCCCAAAGCATTTATTGAGTTATGAAGGACACATGTGAAGTACTGAAAGTTCTGATTAATTACTAATTTATTTATATAAGAAAAAAATGATAATGTTTATAAATTGTTAAAGCTATTTTCTTGTCATCTTGAAAAGTTCTTGCTATATAGACGAGCACAATAATTTTTAATAGTACAGTAAATTATTTAAAATTAAAAAAAATTAAATTTATTTTTGAGATGTCCAAAAAAAAAATGTTTCTTAAGCGTCCAGTAAAAACTTTTGATACATTGCAGTGGGAAATTGTTAAGAAAAAAAAAACAATATCCTGAATGCGTTGGTGAAGTAGATGGGAAACATGTTCGGATTGAATGTCCCACTAAGAAGATTAAGATCTATACTTTAATTACAAAAATTTTATTTAACATTAAACCGAGAAGATAATTTTGAATAGTATTTACTTATCGTGCATGATTTGATAGATACCTATAAAAATATATATATAATCTTTTGAAATGCATAGTAACTTAGATATAATTACTATTGATAAATATATTTAACTTTAATTATCTAGAAAAATAGTTTTTATATTGATATTAAAGGTATAACCAAACTAATATTATTTGCTAATCATTAGTCTTCAACGATATTGATAGTTCAATTCGATATCGATTATTATATTGTACTTGTTTCTGTTTTTGGAGCCAACGATTTCAAATTATTAATATAGATTCTTTCGGAAGAGATAGCGGCTGTAATATATTTTAAAAACTCAGCATTCGGTAAAAAGCTCTACGCGAATCAAATGTATTTCCTATTTAAAAAAGTATTACTTAAAGACGAGAATGTAATTGTTGGTGATGAAGCTTTTTGCTATAAACAAATATTTGTTGAGGTCTTTTCCAGTAAATTCGTTAAATGACAGAAGGAGGATTTTTAATTATCGTCTATGCAGAGTTGGGTAAAATTTTGAATGCTCATTTCGAATCCTTCCAAAATAAATGGATGACATTCCATACATTTATTTTGGTTTCTCCAGATTTTGCAAAGTCAGCATGTGTTCCACACAATTTTGTGTGTTGCAGAAATATAATTCCGAAGATACCCCAAACTGTAAAATGGAAGATTTTGATGAAAAATAGAAGATGTCATCAGAAGAAAAAGAAGTTCGAAAATTCTTGTTAGATATTTTAACTCAGTAGGACATTCATTATGTTGGCAAAATTAAGTTATAGTTTAAGTATATCTATTAAATTTCTATACTAGCACAATTTGCACAAAATTTCGACGTTTTAAAGAATAAAATTATTTAAAGAAAATTATAGTTAAATTTTTTCTTACTTTGGTTTGTTCTTTTTGACTCCACATATTTGTAAAAAAATATGTAGTTATTTTGTACCAGCTAACATATTTTGCAATTTTATCGCGATACTCTTTAGATTTTTAAAAATAAACCGATTAAATGTCATATTTACAAATAATTATCATTATTATTTTAATTATTAAAAAACGGTAGCACAGTAGGGTCCCCAAAAAGTATTTAAAATACTACTTATATACTTTCATTTGAACGTATTTGAAATATTAGCTTCGATACGAAGCTGAGAAGGTATTGGTTTTACTATGATGTGTTTTTTTTTGTGTCTGTTACCCTTTACTTGCCCACAAGGAGGTATTCAAAATTATAACTATTTCAACTTAACTTTTGAAAGTGTTCCGGAAACTCTGACACTTTTATATATATCTTAAACTAATGCTTATGTAACATACATTATTTTGAAAAAAAATATAATAAATCTAATGGTTTTAGTAGAAAAAAACCCAGCACAGTGAGAACGTGGCATAGTTGGGTCTAGTATAGATTTAATCTGACAGTGATTAAAATCACTATCATAAGAAACGCTTCGATGCAAATCTGTAGATAGTGTTTAATTTGAAGAAATTGGTGGATAATTACAAAAGCAACATCAACTTCTATTAAAATAAAATACAAAACCCATANAGCAACATCATCTTCTTTTTTGGCAAACACCAATTTTCCTTAATTATATCCAGATTAGTAATTTTTTTCCTTATATATTATATAATTTTTATAATTAATTGTTTTCAAATTATTATTGATTTTTAATATGTTAAAAGTAATAATTTTTAACCTAATTGTTTTTGTCCTTTAAAGTGAAAGTTAATAATAATAAAAAAAAAAATGAATTTATTACCATAACTTTTAGCTCAATTTGCAATTTTAAAATTGACATCATTAAATAGAAAAAATGGTTTTGTTAAGATTGATATGCAATCAGGAAATTTTATAAATTACTATTTACAGTAAATTTTTTATTTCATCTATTAAATTCAGGTGAAACTAAGTCATTTTTTTTTTTAGATTTATGATTTATATAGCAACATGTTACGAAAAAATTTGGAATGTTATAGACTGGTAGTAGCACACACAAATAGAGTTAAAAAATTGATAAATTTTAACATAAAATTATATAATATCAAATTTAATTCAACAATATACTTTAAAAATATTAGAAATGAATAATTTTAATTGTTTGTATGGATAAAGCTGGTTAAGCTACTTGTTATTTGATTAAGGATTTTTTTTTTAATTTTTGAGGGTAATATCTTCAGCTAAATACGAATTGTAATCATTTGACGTATCGTTTAAAAAAGTAGGATAAGTAGGGTTGGAAAAATAAATCGCGGCCTCAAAAAAAACGCATAGTAAAATAATATTAACATGAATAAAAAAATTCTTCTCACGAGGGGAGACTATAGAGATAGGATCCTTTATATTTATTGAAGTTATTGAATCTTAATGAGATAAAAATGAAATAATTAAAAAATTTTTTCTAACTCAAAAAAAATGCAATATATTAATTGCCACAGGCGGATACGAATCTCGTACCCTTAACGATTCGGCAACTGTTCGTCGCTTTCGTTACATGATAAAATTAGTAATTTAAGCTAAGCAAAGTTTAAATTTATTTTTTCGACTTTAAAAAAGCAATAAAGTTTAAATAAGTTTAATTTCTTATGTCTTATGAACTTTATTATCTCCAAGAAGAAAATGAATATTTCGAATTTTTTTTTTTCATAGTATATAATATAAGCTTTCATTAAAGATTAAATAAAACTGTGAATATTTCCGTAAAATTTTCAAAAAAAGTTGGAATAGTTAGTTTTTGTAAAAAATTGCTATTTTAAATCCTCCCCTGCGAGTAGAATAAGTTTCAATATAAAAAAATATTATTTTGTTTTTGTTAATATTTCATTAAGTTTTGGTAGTTTTAAATACAAAAAACATCACGATAGGACCTGATTTTTTTTGCAAATATTACATTTTTTGTTTAATTTCGGTGTCAATTTACTCATAGACTATAAGTTGTCGGGACAAATTTTTTTTTCATTTTATAGTACATAAAATAAGCTTTAATTTGATATATATTTAAAGGACGTAGTATTTCCGGAACATTTTCAATAATTAAGTTGAAAAAGTTTGTTTTTGTAAAAAGTTGCTATTTTAAATCCCCCCCAGTGAGCAGGTTGTGTTAGATTTTCAAAAAAATGATATCAAATGAAAGAAAAATATCTAAGCTTTTAGTATAAAAAAAAATTATGTTGATTTTTGAAAAAGTTATGGACATTTTTAGAAAAAAAGTGAAAAAAATGACAAAATTTACCGATTTTTAAATTTGTAATTTTTTTAGAGACTTTCGGTAGCCATTTTTACCATGAAGACAAAATAAAGTCCGAAATGTTTTTTCTATAATAAATTACAATACACTAGCTTTAATTTAAGATATATATAAAAGTGTCAGTCTTTCCGGAACACTTTCAAAAGTTAAGTTGGAAAAGTAAATTTGTTGTGAAAAAGTTGTCATTTTAAATCCCCTCCTGTGGACAGGTAAAAGGTCAGATTTATAAAAAAAATATACCATATAATAGGTAAAGAAATTAAGCATCTGAAAAAAACAAATTATATAGATTTTGTCATTTTTTTAAAAAAATTATGGCAGTTTTAAGTAAAAAAAATTGAAAGTATTTCGAAAATTAGCGATTTTTAAATTTGTAATTTTTTTGGAGGTTTCCCCTATTTACGGGGAACGTGGGAAATTTTTAAAATTTTGAGGTAATGTCTTCCACTAGATACGGTTTGTGATCTTTTGACGTATCGTTGAAAGAAATCGGTTCGGTGAGATCTGAGAAAAAGTAGTCACAAAAAAAAAAAAAAACACATTATAGTAAAATCAATACCTTCTCAGCTTCGCATCGAAGCTAAAAATAACTACTTAATAAAATGATACATGAAGTCATCAAGAATTTTTTTCTTTTAATGGTATATTTAAGTGGACTAAAAGGGCTAAGACCCTCTCGTTGGCTGTACTACACCAACATTTTGGTTAAAAAATTACAAAATTATTCATTATATTTAATCTTCCTGTACCACTTTTACTAAAATCTGGAGTAGCAAAAATAGCGATTTAATAGAAATATCTTAGTGAGGGAGCAATAGTTCCAGAGAGGTGCTTGGGTTAAATATTAGGACAGGTCCAGTTATAATTATTACAATTTGGACATTTAGAATCAGGCTTTAACCTTTCTAAGGGCATTTTGATAACTATTTTTCTTTTTGAGTAATTTATTAGTTCAATATATTTGAAATCAAACATTAAAATATATTATAGTGTAATATACTGAATATATTTACTGGTGAGGACAAAAATTACCTAGTAAAAATCCGCCCCTTCTAGAGGCCTTCTCTGATTCTGGGAAAATATAATAAAAAGTTTATAGGTATCAAATATTTTCTCAAAAACTTATTTTATCCTATTGTTTTTAAATGTTAACAAACAGGTTATAGGAATTTACGGGTAAAACTGTCATGTCCCATTCATACATTATGAAATTTTTTATTTATTAGTAAGATTTAGTTTTTAATTCACTTACAGCAGAATGTATAATTAATAACTCATACAATTTTTTTTGGTGTTAAAATTTTTATTTGTCATGGCATAACATTTACAACTATGTAAAAAAAATTCATCTCATTGCATTTTTATACAAATAAATAACAATATTTGTGTACAGTGTACTTAAGTTAGCTGCACAACAGTATCATAAAAATTACATTTAATGCAAGTAATCTAATAAGTAATAACAACTGTCATTCGATATGACAAAAGGCGCATAGCGTGAAGTGTGTTAAAAAATTATAATTTACACACATTATTAATAACATTATAAAATTCGAAAAATAAAAAGTAACAATTTTTAAGTACAATAAACAATTATTACAATAACATTTAACAACACATTGTTCTTAAAAATAATTAACTTTAAATAAGTAAAAAGCATTCTATTATATGAATTTATTAAATGAATAAGAATAGAAAGTGAATTATGACCAATAATATTACCATTATAATCCAAGATATGCTATTTTCGGATTGTCAACAATAATCTAAGTATATAAGAAGCATTTATCAAATAAGTTATAAGTAATAAGCATAAAAATATGAAAATTTAAAAAGTAGCTTATTACTAAAAGAAAACATTTTAACAATTATATAAAAATTAACATTGTAAATTGAAAAAGTATATATAACAAACAAGTTATTAGTTTAGGCCAAAAGTATGATAAATATATAATTGTGTATTATAAACATATAAACCTATTATATTGAATCTAATAATACTTAGTAGTTAATACTAGGTGGTTATTTACACAAATCACAATGCAAATTGTAAGAAATTCGAGATAATATTAGAATAGAACACAAAATAAGTTAGCGAAAAAACAGTCTATTTCAAATTTATGCAACAACATTTTACTTCAATGAAAATAATTTTACCCTTATACAGAATTCTCAAATTTTTCAATTGTAATAATAATTATAATAAGAAGGTATCAATATAATTCTATATGTTTTATTATAACAATAAAAAGAGTAATCAGTAGTTAAAAATAGATTAATGTCAACTGTAAATTGATAACAATCTATTGAAATTAAGTAAAATGCATTTAAAAAGGGAATGAGATAATGTAGGAATGAAAAATTAGTTACCCTAAATATAATTTTTTTTTTTTTAAATTACAATTTTCTAAAAAGCACTTAATAATATATTCATAACAAAATCATTAAAAAAAAAAATTAGGACGGTGTACAATTTTTTTCTCACTAGTGGTATATCATCATTATGTATTTAATAATAATTCTAAAAACAATGATTTATTCTAAATAATTTAAAGAGCATTAATTACCAAGAGTGTTAAGTTAATTGCAATTAATTTAAATATTGTCGGTATCAATAAAAATGGAAAGTCCGACTGGCTATACTTTCATTCTAATTTTACACAAATTTCAAAAGGAACAAGATATTAAGAGATCAACATTTTTTTTGTTTTTTATCAAACATAACATTTTAAAATAAATTATATATTTTGATAAGTCAACATTAACAAAGCAATTTTATACTTCTTTAAAAAATCATTTAACATTTTTCTAGAAAAACTGACACAGTAACTAAATTTTCATTATTATTTACTTAAATGTGTTTCAATTGAAACGAACATGTAAATATTATTTGATCTTTTTCAACAAAATAAAAATAAAATCAGTCTTTACCTAAAGCATGAGCCAGTTATCAACATGCCATTTGTTCAATACCGTTCCTTTATATATTGTTATAAATATCATACATGTATCTCTTGTTCTTCACATTTTCCAATAGTTGTGTAGTGTATTTTACGTGACGAAGTATTAAAATCAGTTTTGAAATGTTTTAAAACATATCTGAAAACATATAACACTGCACCCAAAAATGCAAATACTGCACAAAAAATAAATAATATCACTAATTTGTGTCCATCGTGGTTACCATGAAGTATTGTGGAATGAATATATTCTGGACATTTATTACCATAATCAATATAGAAATTTGGTATATTTTTAAAAACTTCTTGATTGCATTTAATTGTTTCATTGTTACGAACGTTTACATGAGTAGTTTGTAACCATTTGTACAAAATTTCAATATTACATCCACATGAAAAAGGATTATTTGATAAATCAATGGCTAGATTTTGGTTATTACTATGAATGAGATCTAAAGTTGATAACTGGCTTTCTGAGAGTTTTTGTATGTGGTTATTTTCTAAACCTAAGAATCTTATATGAGGCAAACAGTTAATGAAAAAATCTATACCAGTTAATTGATTATTGCTAAGATGTAAATCAAGTAAGGAAGATAAAGGACAAAATACTTGAGGTTCCAAGATAATACTAATATCATTTTGTTCTAAATGAAGTTTTGCTAGTTGACTTAAGTTGCTATTTAAAAATACTTCATATAAATCTTGTGAAATGTTGTATTTATTTGTGTTGGCAAATGCATCAATCATATGAAGTTCTAGTAGGTTTTCAAAATTTGAAAAAACCCTAAAAATTAAAAGAATACATAAAATTTTTAAAAGTTTTCAATTTTTTATATATATATAGCTGGGTAAAAGGAATAAGGCCAAAAATCAATGATATGTTTATCTATTTTGGAACTATTCCTGTGACCTACTCCCCGTTTATATTTTTTAATTTGAATAAAAGCTATTAGTTGTATTGTTATTTTAAATAGTAAATAAATTAACTATACTACAAAAGTAATAAATTAAGTTTCACATCATTAATTGACTAAGTAATAAAAATTATCAAATTATTAAGATTATAAATAAAATAATTAAATGTAAAACTTGCCTTGGGTGTAAACCAATCCCATTTAATTCAATTTTGTTATGGTTGAGTATAAGACGTTCTACTGAAGATACATGGTGAAAACTCTTTCCTTTAATACTTTGTATGCTGTTATTAGACATATCTAGAAATTTTAGTTTTGGAATACTATTGTTCATACCAAAAATGTTGGATGGTAGGTCTTCCAAAAAGTTCCCAGTAAATATTAACACCTTCAAAAAAGAAATGTCTTTGTAATGTTTCATAAAACATAAAGAGAATAGTTATAAAATTACCTCAATTTCACTAGGTAAATTTTTAAATACATCCAAACTCTCTTTAGTAGACAATAATGTATTTGTACAATTGACAGCATATAATTCTTGCCGATCATATGTTGTTTTACCACAGTAACAATGATTAAGTACTGGTTTATTACATCTGATTAACTCGGACATCACCGCAGAAAAATTAAGCAGTAACAAAAAAATTGTCTTCTTCATTTTCGTAAATTTGTATTTAGTCAATGCCATTTAGTACTAAGAATAAAAAAATGGTATTTAATATTACGTCAATATAATAGTCAGAAAAAAACAATTAAGATTAATGAATGTAAAATAAAAAATCAGCAGTACTACATACAAACTTAAATGGATATTATCCGTAAATCGACGGGTCAATGTAATTACGACTACTAGCTACTACAGTCTTGAATTTTATTAAGATGCATGCAAGATAAGGTGCGTATAACAGTAACTAAACTTGGTAGATCAAAACAAAAAACGGTGTGCAACTGTTCAATTTTTATCGAACAAACGACGACCTAAATACACAAACACTACTAGCACTGCTGTAGTAATAGAAGCAGCTGTACGTGAGACGTGGGTCGAGGTAAAATTATATTATTATATTCTTTTAGACTGTATTTTTGAGGTTATTTAATAAAAGGTCATGGAGGTTGACATCCGCCATATTGTTTTAAATACCGCACTTGTTTAAATTTTGTTGTAATAGTTAAAATACAATAAAAATAATTAATCTTATAAAACAACTGGTAGTATATTTCAAAATATAACTATTTTAACTAACTATTCATTTGTTCGAAAATGTATAAAATGCATAGTGAAAATGTCAATATTATATAAGTAGGTATAATTCGAGGATTTAAAATTTAAGATTCTGTAATGTTGATTTTTTAAGTCCCGTTCTCAAAATAATTTAAAAAGTAGGGTACTAAAAATTAAATTTATTTTCAAGGTGCTTATAAATTCTAAATTATATATATATATATATTTAATAAAAACATTTTGTTTAATATACTGTAACCAAAATATTATAAAGTTATTAGAATATAGATATTAATAAGATTTTATTATGTATTAACGTATACAGTAGATTAGTTTTAACATATAAGTATACTTAATTAAAAAGAGTTATTTATAGCAATAACGAGAAATTGTATACTTTTAAATGAAAAACTGTTAAGAAGCAATCAGACTTGGATGGTAGAATAACTTTAACGAAATTATGTAATAATTATTTAACTTTTTTATGCCAAGTAACTTATAAGTAATTAGATTACATTTACTTAGTAATTTTTATTTATTAACACGTAACTAAAAAAAAGTGATACACCGGTTTTGTTACTTTAGAATAACATTTATTTCATGTGAATGAAATCGCCACCATTAAAAGTTAATTAACAAAAAATATCTTAATTTGCAGAATGCTCATGAAAGTGACAAAGTAATCAATTATGTCAATTTAAAGTTACAAGGGAGGTTTTTAAAAATATTTTCGTATAAATGTTATTCTCTTAATTTTTCTCAGATTAGGTGCGTATATACAAGAGTTAAGCTAAGGAAAATTACTTTTTTTTTATATAAATATAGTAATAAGAGTTATATAATGATACAAGTATTTTTTGATAGATAGATTTTTTGATGTTCAGTCAGTAAAAAATACAAACTAAATGACAAAATAAATATACTGAGCAAAATGTTTGACTACCTATAGTTAGATTAAGAATGATGGTAATTTTCATCAGATTAAGGGTCAACAGTTTAATTTTAAATACATACATTTAAAATTTAACTTTTTTTGATACCAACATCATAATTATGATGTTGTGTCTTATTAATATATTTTCATCGTTTATGTATTAACATAAATCTATAATTAAAAATACAATTCAAATGAACCTTCTCAAACAAACTAATTCATTTAAATTGAAACAAATTGTTGTAAGCAGAGTTTAAGTTTGAAGGTTTATAATGATAAATATAAAACTTCTAAGTTTGTAAAAATTACTATAGTAAAATAAAAACACATTAATTTTTTTTAGTGTTTTATTAAAATAATACACCCAACACAAAAGAAGGTTACTGTTCAACTTCTTGGCCTTGCAACTCTTTAAGATAAGCTGCTTTAGCTTCAGCAACCCGTTGTTTGCGTTCAGCATTTGTTAATTTCTTGGCATTCCAACGTTTCTTTGGTGCCTTGGATGCATCCTTCTTAGATTTCTTTTCTCTCTTCGGATCTGCTCTAATATTTTCATGTGCTTTCTTGTACATATTTTCCAACTAAAAATTAAAAAAACTGTTTACCAATTCAAGTTATCTTATTTTAAATTAAGGGGTAAAATAAATAGATCCATATTCATTCTAAAAGATCTTAGTATATATATATTTGTACTTTTTTTTGAAGAGAAATTTCAAATCTAATATATTCAGTAGTTATCTTAAAATAAAGAGATAATTTACCAATAAGTTTTTTTTTCTGAGAAATGAACGTCTCAAGTGGAAAATAGTATAATAAAATTATTAATTTATCAAAAATATATTAGATAAACATATTAAAATTACTAAATATGAAGTATAATATTATTATTAACTATTATATTGAAAATTTAGGTAACAAATGTATACTTAGGAATTAATTAAAATTAAGGAAAAAATAATAAATTAACATTATAGAGCTTAAATTAATATTTCGCTGTAGATAGGGGCTAAGAATACTTCTACAGCCCCTCTGTCAGTCGTAAGAGGCAACTAATGAGGTTACGTTAGATCAACAGCCAGCCTAAAAATTATTGTCAAAAAAGTATGAGGAGTCCTGAACAAAACTTAGGCGGATTGTCCTATCTTAGATGTATACGGGGACTACAGAAAGTAGTTAAAAAAGGAGAAGGCCAAAGGAATAAAGTGTTACCAGCTGGACATTTTGTGTGGTAGCTGTTTCACCAGTCATGTATACAGGTCTACCCAACACTTGTAGTGTCAACAATGTAGGGACATCACCACTTAACTCAAGGTTGGACTCGTGTACGAGGGAGGAAAATAAGATAGATACAAAGTAAGAATAGGTATTTGGAATGTTGGAACACTAACTGGTAGAAGTATTGAAGAGGAGAAAAATTAACATTGGCCGATTCCAAGTAGTTGGGATTAAGGCGAGGAAGAAGAAGAGCTTAAATTAGTAAGTACACCATGGTATTACATGAAATATAAATAAGGTTTTAATAAATATTTAATCATTTCTGTAAATGAAGAATCAAGAGGATAATTTATAATTTTCAAGTTCATTTTCTATAATAGGAAATTCAAAAAAATATATAAATTTTCAATCAAGTTTACTTTTTTAGATTATATTTTAGAATGTAAATATAATAGTTGTAATATATATATAAAAAAAAAATGATTTAAGAATGAGTAATTATTTTATACCCCTTAAGTTAACTTGCATAACTTAAACAACAAGTCCATTTTTTTTTTTACTTAAAATGAGGTGAAAATGTATTTGAAGTAATCTTTCAAATGATCTAGAAGTTTCTAGGTCAATTTTGAAAAATTTGGACAAAGAAAGTTTTACTTTTATTGTTTTACGATAGTATAATTCAAACTTAAGGTTGTTAATGATAATATTAAATTTAAAGAAATATTTTTGATATGTAGCAAAATATTATTATAATTGTATTGGTATGTCAAGAACATTATGCAACATAAAAATGTAATTCAGGTTGTATCGATAGGGTTTCAATTAACTTTTTATTTGTTAAAAAGTAATTGTGAATTATATCGATTGCATATTATCATATAAGCCAGTTAGAAAACTCGCATAACCCAATATGTATAAGGTATCGAGACAAGCAAACAGGCTAAATATATATGAGCGCAAGTCTGTTCTATAGAAATATCACTTGTTTGCTACAACGTCATAACACAAAGTTATAAATTTTGAATTATTTGCGGATAGAAATAATATTGGTATATTCCTTTTAAATTGGTAAAACGACATAAGTGAACATACAAAAATAATCACTAGATGACTGTTGTGATGTTATTGCGTTATTATTATTATCACAAATTCAAAAGCTTATAATTACTTCTACTTTTAAAATAATATTGTTATGGGTAAAAATTAAAAGCATGAAAGAAGGTTGTTATAATACTCATCATTCATTAAAATAAGTTAGTAAAGGAATATAGATTTTTCACAATTTGTCATCATCTTATGGTAAATCAAATGTTCATATTTATATTATGTAGTCATATTTTTGTATAGTATTGTTGTAGTAAACGAGCAATATATTAATCTAGAAAATCTAGCTTACATCATCAGCAACAATTCCTAATTTGATGTATCTAGAGAATTGACGATTGTAAGCATCTTCATCTTCTTCTTCCAATTTTCGCATGTAGTCAGCTACATGTAATCCTAAGATGTGTTTACGGTGAGTTTCAGCACTGTATTCTTTAGATTCAGCATCATAGCCAGGAAAACGTTTAACACTGTTTATATTAAGATTATTAATTAAAATATTGTAGTTATAGATTCATACTAATAACAATTTTTAATTAATCATACCTGTGAGGAATATTAAAACCACCATCAACAGCACCTTTCATGGCACCAAATACTCTAGCACCAGTGCTGGTTTTCATGAGACCAACATCCAAGTTACACCTGAACGCATTTGGGCCTTCTTCAGCCGGTTCAACATAATATTCTTCTCCATTAGCTTCTTTAAGCCCTTCATACAAATTATCCAAACCCAATTTTTTTAATAACTATATATGAAAAATAAAATATATTAGATAAAAAAAAAAAAAACTAAAAAAACTTATTTACCCTGCGGGCAACCAATAATCCTGTACAGTAAGCAGCAGCATAATTAGTTAAACCAACTTTGACACCATATTTAGGCAATTCATGACTGTAAGCAGCACAAACAATTTTATCCCCTTCAATTCGGGAATGTGCTACCTGTAAATTTACAAATTAAAAGACATTAATTAACCTATTCAAATTATTTACACAACAGTACTAACCTGACATGTAATGTCTGTGTTAGAAAAACGAACGATTAAGCGATACTTGGGAGTATCGTATTTGTTTTTGTCTTGAACAATCAAACGTTTACGGGCATAATAGTCGGTTTTTCCTTCACGACGCCTCTTGAATTTAACTTGATATCGCTTGAAATATTGTTTGTTTTTAACAACTTTAACGAAACCCTAAAAAATTGATTAGTTGTACATTATTTACTATTTAATATAAAGTGACAATACAGATGCGTTAAGTAACCAATTGAGGAAGACTCTTAAAGAACACTTTTTATCTGGTTGAATCCGGAAAATTATAGAGAAAAATTAGAAGTAATGTTTATTCAATATTGAAGTTAATAAATACTTACCATTATGAAACTTAATTAACGCGGATATCGACGTAACCTTCTGGTCTACGTCGAGTAAAGATGGAAAATTAAAGAAGAACGATTGTGTTTTACGAGAAACAACAACCAGTGTATTGATAAGTTAACCTAAAAAGCAGACTAGTTTATTTCATGGCAAAAACAATTTATGAAATGTGTGAAATTTATTTTCTTCCATGAATTAGAATATATGCTAGATAATTGTATTATATAATAATATTTTTTTTGAGAGGAGGATAATTTCTTAACTGAGAGTGCTAAGATCCATGTAGCCCTCTTATGTCTATGAAGGCTTTCCATCTACACATACATTCCCTAAAATCTTAACTGCCTTATTTTCACGCGTATAAAAGAGCATTTTAATTGTTTTTTTAATTTAATCATTTATAAAACTCAAAGTTAAAAACTAGAGTATAAACTAGAAACTCTAGTTTTCAGTCCCCTAAAATGTGGATAAAACTATAAATAGTTATAACCAGTACTATAGAGTGGGTTATTTAAAGTAAGGGAGTTCAACAAACATTTTTTAATTGTAATCATGTTATATTAAAGAGGGTGATGTGTATTCACCCACCCCCTGACATAAATAACATAGAAATAAAGGTGACTTCCTATCTTAGATATTACCAAAATCAGATATATTTTATAATTAAGGTGTTCACTGAAAAAAATCCTCCGATAAGTCAACAAATGTATAAAATATATCCAATAAACTTTTTGTTAAATGAATCATAGTTTATTGTTAATTTAACCATTATTTCTGTCAGAGAACCCAATATTTTGTCAAATCAATTAAAAACAATTATTCAACTAATAAAAAGAATAATATTTATTTCACAAAAATATTATTGATAAAAAAATTGTCAATTTTACAATGAGTTTTTTTAGTGTTTTTCACATCCTTGTCACACCGTTAGTACGCCTATGGATAGGTTACTTGCTCTTCGACTCTATTTCCCTATGTTTTTTTATTAGTCAGTTTCTTTTTCTACTTAAAAGTAAATTTTAGTTGCCATAATTTAGCATATTTTTTTTGTATATTACTTTTAAAGTGCTATGAAAAAATACTTAATTAAATAAAATATTCATATTTAGTCATGTACTAGGTATTTTTTTAACAGAAAAATGTCAGTAATAGCTTAATATGTAGGCTATAATATTATAATAGTAGCTTTATAATAAGAGGATATTTTTAATATATTAAATATAGCAAATAACTTTGAGTATTTTAAATATAAATTACACTGAAAAATAAATTATCAAATTAAGTATCTATATATATTTTCTCCATGATACACAATTATTCAGTAAAATAAAGAAAAGTAAAAGAAGAAAATTTCGAAAAAATGGTTTGATTTTTTAAAATAAAATGTTACTTGTTTTTGATGAATGACTAAAGATTTCAGTAACGCCTACAGACAAACACGAGGATCAAATTTTGGTCCTGTTTATATTGATAAGTGATACTTGTAGCATACTACAAGACAAATTTTCTCAAAATAAGAAATAAGAAATTTTCAATTTGTAGCTTCGATGTAAAGCTAAAGACATTATCTTCAAAAATTGATAAAATTTCCCTCGTTCCCCATAAATGAAGGAAACCTCCAAAAAAATTGATAATTTTTTAATTTTTTTGAATTTAATTTTTATATAACACAGTCATAACTTTTTTAAAAATTACCAAATTAATATATATTTTTTGTTTGTAGATGCTTGATGCATTTACCTATCATTTGGTATTTTTTTTTTATAAATTTGACCCTTTACCCTTGAGAACATGTTTATAAGAAATTAGTATTAACTACATTTGTATATTAAGAAAGGGGTGAAAAGGAATTAATTCCTTAATTTTTTATTGAAAATATTGATTTATTATGACTTTAAACTTATATAACTTAAAAATATATTTTTAAAATTAAATTTTTGAGCTTCGATGCGAAGCTGAGATTTTTTTTTTACTTGAAACTACTATAACTTTTTAAAAATGAACAAATCAATAAAAAATTTTTTTATAGATGCATGATGTCTTTACATTTTATATGGTATACTTGTTTTATGAATTTAACCATTTAACTGCCCACAGAGGGGATCCAACTTTTTCAAAAAAAATTAACTTTTGAAAGTGTTCCTGAAAGTCTGATACTTATATATATATATCTTAAATTAAAGCTAATGTAATGTACTTTATTATGAAAAAAACAAATTTCGGATTTTATTTTGTCTTCTCGGTGAAAATGGCAACCGAATGCTATTTATGTGTGAAAATTCTCAATTTTATATTTTACATTTTTAACTTTATAATGCTATAACATTTTGAAAAATGTATAGATCAATACAGTGTTAAATGAAAGATGTTTATAAATAGTATTTATCATAAACATTTTTATTGATTATATATTTTTCAAAAAGTTATAGCATTATAAAATTAAAAATATAAAATAGAATTTTTTTTTACGAAAATCTTATTTTTTTTATTAATATTGATGTTATTTTTCACCTTGAGAACAGCCTTAAGTTCAAAATTTTTTTTCCATAATAAAGTATAATACATTAGCTTTAATTTAAGATATATATAAAAGTGTCAGTATTTCCAAAACACTTTCAAAAGTTGAAAAAGTTAATTTTTTGTGAAAAAGTTGTCATTTTAAATCCCCTCCTGTGGACAGGTAAAAGGTCAGATTTATAAAAAAAATATACCAAATGATAGTAATGACATCAAGCATCTATAAAAAAATTATATTGATTAGGTCATTTTTGAAAAAGTTATGGCAGTTTTTAGTAAAAAAAATGTTGAAAATTAGCGATTTTTAAATTTATAATTTTTTTGGAGGTTTCTCCCATTTACGGGGAACGAGGGAAATTTTTTCAATTTTTGAGGGTAATGTCTTCGACTAGATACGATTTGTGATCTTTTGACGTATCGTTGAAAGAAATCCGTTCGGTGAGAGCAGAGAAAAAGCGGTAACAGACACACACAAAAAAAAAAAAAAAACACATCATAGTAAAATAATACATTTTTAGCTTTGCATCTTAGCTAATAATATTAAGAACCCCAAGTTCTTTGTGTAATCAGATGGTCCACATTAGCTATACCCCTTTATAATATATGCAATATATAAAAGTATATAATTTGGGTTTGTTGAGATCCTTTGTCTATTGCACTTTTGTTTTAAGAAACTTTGGTTATGTCATCTACTAAAATTTATTACATAATTTAATTGCTAAATTTTTTTGGTGGCAGGTCCACTTTTGCTCATTTTACAGGAAAAATGGAATATGATATTTTTTTAGTAGTAAATTATAATTTTGAAACTACATTCGATTTTTGGTTGATGGATTTTGCAGTAAATTATGTATTATTGACATTAAAAAAAAAAAAAATGATGAAATTTATTTGTAAAAGTCGATTTATCCTCTGCATACAATTAGCGATTTATTAAATGAAGTCTGTTGAATTAATAAAAGCTAATTTTACAAAAATAAGAAAAATCTACTTTTTAACTTTTTTATATTTTTGTAGCTTTTAAACAGTAAAAAATAAATTACAAGAACAATATATGTCTGTATGTTTTATCAATAAATAACTCATAAAATTGAAAATAATGTTTAAAACAATATGTGTTAACGACATTGTTTGTTAATTAAAATCGTTACGTTTTTTAGTCTTTTAGTACAAATTTTGTTTTTTTTTTATCAAACGCACAACTTTTTTTTATGAAATACTACTAATATTTTATTGTTTTTCATAACTCACATGATAATACAATATTATACAAATTGTATTAACAAATTTGCATCACTGTATAGTGTCATTTATATATAAATCAGGAATCTATAAATATCCAAGAAATATATAAATACATTGGCAGAAAATGTAAGTGCGATTATAAGTTGTGGATAAATAGAGAAGTGTAATTATTAGTTTATTTTAAAGGTACCGAATAAAAAGTTTAAACAATTCAAATCGTCCATTCGTCTTTGAAATGAAAAACTCGTTCAGAAAACATTTATTCAAAGCCGAAGAATAATAAATGTTAATCTAAAATTGCATTAAACGACGTTGATTTTATTTTGTATAATGTTTACCTACGAAGCATTGATGTAAAGATACAGTGCATTTAGTTAAACAATATACCGTTCATGGCATATACTTTTTTTTTTTTTGAAAAACTTTTATAAAAATAACTTTCAAATAAGAAATTATTTGAATTTTACGATTCCGTGTCTCGCCGTCCGATTATGCGATTTTTTTGTTTTCTTTAAAGTATTTACATTAATACCCTTATTGCTATTATTTTATCACCTTATAATTTTTATTTTTCTTTCCCATCCTTATTTGTTTAGAAATTAATTTAACGTCACGTCATAAATTAACAAAATATATGTTTTGAATTTTCCGATGTTTATTATATTGAATATTACAATGTTGTGTTTTTTTTGTCTGTCGCTACTTTTTCTCAGCTCTCGCCGAACCGATTTCTTTCAACGATCGTCAAAATATCACAAATCATATCTAGTTGAAGAAATTTCTATTAAAAATTGAAAAACATTCTATCGTTCCATATAAACGGAGGAAATCCCCCAAAAAATTATAATTTTTAAAATCGATAAATGTTGACATTTATTTTTCTTAAAACAGCCATAACTTTTTCAAAAATGAGAATGAATCAACAATTTTTTATATAGAAAGCTAAGGTATTTACCTTTCTTTTGATAAAAGTTTTTTTTAAATTTGAATAACTGACCACGGGGGAGGGGGTGGGATTCAAAATAGCAACTTTTGCACAAAAGCCAATTTTTTCAACTCAACTTTTGAAAATGTTCCGGAAATACTGTGTCCTTTAAACACATGTTAAATTAAAGCTTATGTTGCATACTATAAATAAAAAACAAATTTGTGCCGACGACTTGTCGTCTATTTTTGTGTTAACGTTTACGATATTATATTTTCAACTTTAAATTGCTATCACTTTTTGAAAAATGTGTGAATCAACACAAATTGCTAGTTTCTAAATACTTTATGTATCCGACATATTTATTTTTTAAATCGTACAATTTCCTCTTATACAGAGTGTTCAAAACTTGAAACGTACGTATAAAAAGTAGAACTTTTTCAATTTAAGTTTTGAAAATGTTCCGGAAATACTTTCAAAGTTGAACAAATTTATTAAATATCCTAAAAATTAATTTGCATTTATTCATTATCATAAAACTTGTAATCAGAATATAAATAACGAAACAGGAGTTCATTTTGCTTTCGGAATAATCGGCCGATCTGCTGAGATCAAACGCTGTCTACAGATTTGCATGGAAGTGTTTCTCATGAGTTTATTTGTTTATCTTTTCTTTATTAATTAAATCTCACGACGTCACGTTGTGGGTGGACGTCTTTTGTACTAATCGGTTTGCGCATGTTCGACGGGCACGACGTGCGTTGAGACGATTACGGCAGCACATATTGATCACACGGGCAGGCGGACCTGTGTGTATGTCGCGACGACGGTGCGATCCGGTCAGTCAGCGCGCAGTTACAGCGTTCGGGTAGCGTGCGATCGGTGTGGTCGGTGTGGCACGGACGGTGTGGCGCTACGACGAACTGCGTGCACGATTCCGAACGAGTGGGGTGTGCGCACGGATATCGGCCTAACGACACAGCAGACCGGCAAATGTCGACGGACTCGACGGTGGTCGACCTGAACGTCGGCGGCGTGTTCTATACGACCGCCGTATCCACCTTGATACAGTCCCAACCGTCCCTGCTGGCCGACCGATTCAACGGGCGGCTGGACCCGTTGCCCAAAGACAGCAAAGGCCGGTATTTCATTGACCGCGATGGCGTTTTGTTCCGGTACGTGTTGGATTTCCTACGAGACGGCAAGCTGACGTTGCCCGAGAGTTTCAGGGAAAAGGAACGGCTCCGGCTGGAAGCCGCTTACTTCCAGTTAGACGGTCTGACCGAACGGCTCAAAGAACAAAAACCGGGCTACATCACCGTCGGGTACCGCGGCACGTTCGCGTTCGGTAGGGACGGCCTGTCCGACGTGAATTTTCGCAAGATTCCAAGGATACTCATATGCGGCCGAGTGGCTCTATGCCGGGACGTGTTTGGCGACTCCCTCAATGAGAGTCGGGACCCGGACCACGGGGATACGGACCGATACACGGCTAGGTGAGTTGCTACTGGGAAACCAGCTGGTTGATTCATATTTGATGAGCAGCAACACGTGTGGTTAGTGTTTTTTAAAGCAGTTACGGCACATAACTTCTTATCACATTATACGGATATTAAGTAACTTTACTCGGACGAGTAGGCAACGGATTTATATGTATTAATCAATTTTGTTTTAGCCGACCAAGTTCGTGTCATTTTTTTGTGATATATATTTATATCTTGAATTTTTTTTTGTTTTTTTTTTTCCTGGAATAAATCCCTCTAAAGCCGTTTTCTCCGTAACAATATGTACAGTCGAGGGTTACCTGCAATTACAATGTATCAGTGAGTTTCAAATCAAATGAATTAAAATGTGTACCTATTAGTGATGAGTTAAAAAAACTTTACAAAATGTATTGACGCATTTAATGCAGCTTCCTAATAATAAGAAATAGTAAACTCTTGTAGGAGTGTAGTGGATGAAAAACATTATTTTAATGGTATAAACAATTTCACATACTATCCATTCGTTTACCGGTATTATTGTTATCTGAACATGTATTTCTAGTTCTCTTTAGTATACGGGCATATTTTCACACAAGAAATAAAAAACTTTATTTAAAGCACCCGCAAAACCCATTGGAAACAACTTGAAATTATTATTATTAATGGAATTCAATTCCAAACTAGACGAGATAATTTATTGTTTATTGAATAAAAAATAACTTCATTTATTTTTGCCGATAAAAAGTTATTCAATAAAAGAATCCGTGCAAGAAATATAAAAAAAGTGTATGAATAAGAAAACAATTGGTTTTACGTGAGAGCTTTCAATACTTCCGATACTTTTTTTTTGTAAATTTATATTGTACTTGTTTTACACATAAAGTTGTTTTTTTTGTCTGGAATGACGTACCGAAGTGAGTAAATTTTGGGTAATCGACATTTCATAGGATTAAGCTTATGTAAATATAGTTGGCAACTTAAGATTTCCGTACAGTTAGTAATTAAATCATCTGACGATCGCAAATTAGTGTGTGTTAGGTAAATTAAGTGGTTAATTGAGAGTAATTAGTGTTTTTTTTTTAAATGAAGTTTTACGATTGATGTGTTTCTATATTGTTGTATTTAGAATGTTGTCTTATTAATTTTACTATCAGTTTTTGTAAAGTCAAATAAACATATTTTCAATAAAATATAAATTGTCTTAGAGACTTATCAATATTAAGATGCCTAATCTATTTTTTGTTAAAGATCAGTCACGACTCATGACTAAAAGAAAATAATAATTTCTAATGATCCTAAAACAAAATCGGCCCATATCATATCTGGAATCTAGATACTAGACATACATATATATTACATGAAATGACGTGCTCAGGGTATTTTTTGCGGATGGGTTATACATAAAAAAAAATATAGTACTCTCCAAATGGTATCTTAAACACTTAATTATTCTTGTAAACTCGTATCCTTCTCTCGAGTACGCCCTCGTGTAAATTATCTTTTGATAATATTTCAGCTTACCACTATATTAAATATCAAAATTTTTAAGATTAAAATTTCGTACTAAGATTCCATGAGGTATACGCTACGATTTTAGAAACTTAATATCTTAGAAAGTATCGGTATTTAGATACAAAAAATCAAAGTTTAGTAGCGAGAATTTTTAAGGACTGATGTATTCGAATATTGAATGTCTCGAGTTGCCAAGTGTCTAATCAGCTACTTTCAAGTGGCCATTGACAATTCAATAAAACCGTCCGAATAATAAATTATCTGTCAATGATTCTCACGCTTCTCGAAATTTTAATTCTCATCTTAGACTCTATACAACCAAATGTTCAGAAAAACTATAATGTTTTTGAGGTACACAGTCCTTTTACCTGCTAAGACAGTCAGTACAAATTATTAAAACTGAAATCAGGGGTTCTTTTCACAGGGTAGGGGAATTATAGACACCAAAAATATATTTACTCTTTCTAAAAACTATACAGAGTGTTCAGTAAGTCAGGAAACGGGTTTCTATTGTTCTCATTGTTTGTAACAATGAGAACAATAGAAACCCGTTTCCTGACTTACTGAACACCCTGTATCTTAAAGACGGTTTTATTTTCGTTGAATTATTATGGGGAATTTTTACTCCTAACCTTCCTCTCTAGTTACATACTCGTATTCAAATTATGATCGATAGGTAATCAATTAAGCTCATAAGAATCATTTGATTACGGCGTCTACATGAACCTATACAACTGTGGGTAGATTATTAAGAATTTTGTTTATCCTAATTAAAATAAAACTAACAAGTTACTTTACGACACAATTGGTTGTAAATGTGTGTGTATACGAGTGTTTCTTTTTTGTAAATGTTATAACATAAAACACATTTATTTTTATGCCTCTAAATTTTTGTTTGGAATCTCACTTGAATGTGCGAATTTTCGACTCATCGATAACTTAGGTAATTGACCCGGTTTTGGGAATGGTAAGTGGTCATTACAAATACGGTTCACGCAAAGTACGAAAGAAAAATGATATTTTGTTAAAGAAAAATATTTTTCTAGAAACTATTTGGCGACGGGAAGATATTTATTTAACTTTTCTACGTAAACTTGTAAAAATGACTGTGCGATAAAATTTTCATTTACAATAGTTTTCTTTCGAGGTGACCTAAAATTATCCTTTTGTAAGGAATGAATATACAATTGCTTTGCATTTAAAATAACTTTCGGTTTGTCAATAATATTTTTTATTCATTTTGAATAAAACACAATTTGCAAGTTAACACATTTTTAACTTGTTTTAGTCAAATTAATTTTGAAATTAGAACGTCAAGTTGAGTTACATGTTATAACCTGTGCATATCCTTAACTTGGTTAAATGAAAAGTAACTAGGAAAAATTTAACTTTATTTTCACATTGTTGTAGTGTACTTGAATTTAACACGTTAAAAAGTATTTAGTTGAATAAAAAGTGAAACCTGCCAAAAAAATAACAAGTTACACAAACTCAATTAAATGAACTAACGTTTTAACTGTTGTTAACATGTTAATTCTCAGCCTTGACAATTTCTCCAAATTAATTATTTCGAGTAACACAATAACTGACGGTAAAGGTATTAATGCGTAAAAACACTTTGATCTTAACACGGATAAGTATATACTCCAACATCATTACAATGTGTTGATTATAGGGGTCAAGTTATCGCAATTATTATTTTAGAACTGTGGTAACTATTTCGGGCGAGACGTCACGCCCATAGTGTTCAATACTTTTGTGTATACAGTATCCAAATGAACCATTGTAGACCAGAAATCAACAAGAGTCATCGGTTTGTGACTTTTGTCACGCCATTTGAATGAATTGTGTGTCGGTAATCTATCGATTCATCTCGGATCGAATTTTTATCGTCGTTTTACTATTATAATAACTTCCGGAAAACTTTCTTTGCAATTATATGTGTTTAATGAGCCTAAACATTTCGGAAAATCGTTTTCCCATGTCCATTAAGTTTCATTTCATACGCCGCTAACAAAACTATTTCATTCGACTTAGTTGTATCCAGTGAGTTTCCAACGCGACCCAACGGGCGTATCGTTTTTTCTATGAATCTGATTGTTTTTTTTTGAATCCGCTTTATAACGGTGAGATATGAGTAACGTTGAAAACATTCATTGGTTGTTGGTGTTCCAGAAAACATACGGACGACTTTTCAGTTTTTCGTCAAAAACTATCGTCTCTTGGGATCTAGAAAAATATTTTCACGAGTCTGTTTTTCTGATTATTCTATCCGCTTATATTTTAGTCGCATCAAGCATGTAAATACATTTTTTAATACTATAATTTGATGTGGGTCCAATGGAAACCTAATCCAAACCTTCAATAAATTGTCTTAAATATGCGACATTCAAGGTCGAAAATGTGTAGGAGAGAGGACGACGAATCATCACAAATACTTAATGACTTAATATTAAAAATCAAATTTATGTTTTATATAATCCGTAAAATATTTATAATATTAATACTATGTTATGACATTATATATTTAATATGTAATAAACGGTATTGAAACAATTTAATATGTGAAAAATAATGATAATCAAACATCAATCTCTTTCCTAAACTTCTCTTTTAGTCTTCTTCTTCCTCGTTTTAATCCCAACTACTTGGGGTCGGCCACCCTTATCCTAAACTTCCACTTGACACGATCTCCCACATTATCTACGCTCACATCAGCTGTCCTCATATCTCATAAATTTTTCTTTTAGTATTTCAATAAATCATGATAAAATATCTTATCCACACCACCGTGTGCTATTAAAGGAATAAACATGTTTTTTATTAAATTATTACCATTATAATTTAGGTGAAATACCCAAATAATTCATTCGCAGACTTTTTTCAAAACTTAAGGATATTGAAATCTATAAGATTAGTCATAAGACATCGATATAAGTTAGACTTTGATGAAAAATTGCTAACTTTTTATAATTGTTTGGTACTGAAAAGACACACATTTATTTTCGAATAACGCTAATTTTGAAAGGAATTTAAAAATAAGTTTTTTCCGTTCAAATGCAATTTAATCAAAGTTTATCAGAATTTCAATTGCTCGTGCTATTGAAATTCTCGAAGAAAAAAAACTTATCTTACCCTTAATTTTTCACGAATTGAATTTCCTATGTAAATTCAAGGTTTATCCGACTTTTCTTCTTTTTTTTTGGGTAGTTATTATGGGAAAATAATTATAGATGGTACACTTTTAAATTTAAAAAATTCATATGTTCAATTTTTAATTAAGCATTATTCATTAATCACAATAAATATTCATTAATATAGGGATAATGCATTTTTTTATATAATAATTGACATCGTAATATGAATACAGTTGATTATTTAAAAAAATCATTGTTCGCTTTTATATATTATTTTGTCTGATAATTAATAGCACAATAGTGTATTATTATAACAATAACGTTCACAAAACTAATAAGTAAAATTATTGTGTTATATATTATTGTTATTGCGAATCAATGTTAATTATGGTCAATAAATTAGCACCTTACTGGAAAAGTAATTAGGACTTATTATGAATTATTTTTTCCACAGATTTTTCCTGAAACATACGTCTATCGAGCAGGCGTTTGACATGCTCCAGGAACAAGGATTTTACATGGCCGGAAGTTGTGGTTCCGGTACAGCTGGAGGAACGTCCGCGGCCGAACTCAAGCCAGGGGTGGACTCGGAGGAGAGTCGCTGGAATCATTACAATGAGTTTGTGTTTGTCAGAGATTCCTGAATTCCTCGCCCCTTTGCTGTACCAGACTAAAATACTCTTTTGTAGATATTATTCTTTTGACGGTTTCTTTTCGAGTTTTTAATAATATTACCAATTCATTGTTAATTTTTTATTTTTAAATCATCGTTATTGTCATCGTCATCATTTTTATCGTCGTTATCCTATTATATATTAACATAGTTTTTAGAAATGTTATATTGGAAAAAAATAAATGGTTCTTAAACTCCAAGTCAAATTCATTATGATTTTGACAATTTACGACATTATCATATTAAACGTTTTGGTCTATTTTATAGTATATTATCATAATTATCATCATCAATTATTAATATTATTGTATTTAAGTATTATACGTATCTAATTTTATGATGTATTTATAACAAAATAATATTATTGTATTAAAAAGCGTCGTGCGTTTAGGATCACATATTAATGCGGACAAATTTATCCCTTTTACGTGCCGTTATTTTTTCGACTTACGGTTTTATGATTTTTTTTTTTTAGATGAACATAGTCGTTGACATCAATGTCATGCCAGTTATAAGACTACTGTGTTAATGAATTCATTATTTTTAATTACTTATTTATAAGGCATTATAAAAGACGTGTTCAATACATTTGGAAACACTTAACATATATGAATATTCATACATTTTTTATTCCAAACTTGTTAATTGCTTTTTAATCTATATATTTGTACTTAGATGCTCTAAAATTAACATTTATTTGTGTAAGTATAATGGCTCGTTGTAAAATTACTATACATTAATAATTGTATATCATTGAAAAAATGATATGAATGTTATTACTTATGTTAAACTTTAAAATTTAATGAGTACACGAGGGCCGAGTATTACTCGCGCCTCGTTAAAATCAAACATCTTCTTTTGTCTGTTTATGACCATTTTGTATAAGTGTATTCGATTGGAAATTATAAAATTTTTGAAAACGAGAAAATAAACATTACACATAATATTATTAATTTTCAGGTTTATGTTAATTCGAGTGAAATTTTATTGTCTCCTTTAATCTTAAAAATCCAGTAATTAAATAAATCTATCGACTCAACAGAGTAATCATAATAGTTTTGGTACAAATTGAAAACTATTAAAAATAAACTAATTGGTATCCCTGAAAGTCTTTATGGAACAACTCTGTACTATTTTGCGAAAAAAAATTGCTCTAATAAGGTTTAAATTTGTTTCCATTGTCTCCAGTTGTGGTCCACGAGACTCACACGTGAGACGAAAACAAATTATTTTATAGGTAATATTTTGGTCACGTAAAATTATTTGCTAAATTTTGAATGAAAGTAATAAACTCAAAAACACTAAGCGAGGTGATATTTTAAAATAACGTTTTTATGTTTAATTTGTAGAAGCAATTATTTTGACCAACAAGAAACGTAATCTAACTTACTTGATATTTACTTTATATAATTTGCTAATCTTCAATAGTTAATGAGCTTATGAGTAAGTAGCCAGCAGTAAATTCGCAAAAGTAATTAAAGTAATGTGAGAATTGAGGAGGTCGTTAGAGAGGGTAAATGTATTCTTTTTTCTTAAAAAAATATTTTACATAACAACAAATAAATTTCTTGCGAATAGAAAGGGAGGGATGGAATGAGGTAAGGGACTAATGGTCCTTTCTTCTCCGGTGAGCTCCTTGAGCACGACCTGCGAAAGGGCCTGGACACACCTATGGTCAAGTATATTCTCATATTTTGCCAACAACGGAATTGTATCACATTATCCGTGTAAGTTTTTTGTTAGTTTAACTTGACCGACCGCCTAACTTTTCCTAAGCATGATGTTTATATAAGTATGATGTATCCTTCTAAAAAATATTTACGTCCTATACGGAAGAGTTTGCAATGGAGGTAAAAACAAAAAATAATAGATAAAAATATGCTGAAAATACTTAAAGTTCGATAATCAGAAAGTTTATATTTTAAATAATGTTTTACATTTCCGGTTTATTTAATTGTCTGTCTCAAATTACATTATCTAAACAATGAAATATTAATAATAAATAAAAATGTTTTTAATGATGTTAATACATAGAAGAATTATAATAACAAAAAAATAAATTTATTAAAACGTGTAACATGAAAAATCTTCACAGTTTACATTAGTATATAAAAAAAAAAAACAAAAAATATAAATACAGCGGCTAATTTTTAATAACCTCTGACATGATAAAAGTTTTTCAATGAAAAATTACAATAATGTTCAGATTCAGTGTCGTTTTAATGAACCTTTAGGATTCTTACAACATTTACCGAATATGCCAATATCTTTTTTAATTTAGAACGTTGTTCAATTTAAAGAATTTCCTCGGGGCACTTTTCATTCTTTGCTTCTTCTCTTTAGATCAGCTCTGATTAAATAACGTGTACAGTATACACGTTAAAATTGAATACGTATACACTTTTTACATATTCAATTTTCTTTCATAATATGCTGGAAAATTGTAATATTACATTACGTTACCTAAATTATTTATGAGAGTATTTTTGAATACATAATACCCCAACTTATTATTTTTAATATAATTTGATTATGTGTAAAAAATTTCGTTAAGGAGGTTTGAACACCTAAATCTTTTTGTCAGCATTATCGTTAAAATTTAAAAAAATTTCTCTAAATGAAACTAAACTCATAAAATCAAACAATCGTCGAAGTAGCGAAATTTGAATATTCGTAAATACTATCAAATTTATTTTGTTATAATTGAATTTTGAAATACAGAAGCAAAACTAAGGGGATCAATGGAGATAAATTGTACATCTAAACTTACTTTAGTCGGCCAAATAGACTTCCCCTAAAAAGAGATTTGGATTCTTTTATACATATTATTAAACTAAATTTTTTTTAAATTATATTAATTTTTTTTAACCCAATTTTGTCTATATAAAATAATTTTATTTTCAAATTTTGGAAATCCTGCGTTTTATAGTTTTTATCGAATTCATTATGAGTATTTTATAATAGTTTTTTAAATAATGAATTTGAAACAGGAGCGTCATTTCAGATTATGTTAAAATGGGGTAAATTTATGACCGGAACATCATTTCACTAAGCCGATCGCTTTGTTCGCAATTTATCTCCTATAATTAAACCAATTAAGTAATTTAATATAAAACATTTATTTTTAATGACTTTTAGATTTTTTTACAATTTTAACATAAAATTAATGTATAAAACGTATTTTTTAAAAAGTTTTTGCTAGTTTGTAGACTTATTTGGAAAAATATAACACTTCACAGTCATGTTATTGGACGATGATTTTTAAATTATACAATTTATTAAAAGTTATTGAGGAAAAATTATTTTTCTTTTCCAATAATATTTTTTTTGAATGACTAAAATTTGAATTTTTTCTATACATCATAGGTTATGTTTATATGACCGGTATGGCTTGGCCTAGTATGAGTATAGCTCGGGACCGGTTCGTACAGAAAATTTTAATTTCCTAGTTCCCCCCCACCCACCGAATGACCCAACCCAACTGATTAAAAATAAACAATTATTGTTATAACTAGTCTTCGATTTGTTAGATACATAAATGTATGAAAAATATTAGTATAAAAATGATTTGAAAGTTATTAAAGCATAGTTGTAGTTTTGCAAAAACTTGATTACTAAAATTTTTATAATATATTTTTTGTATACATACATTCTGAAAAGCTCAAACAAATCATCCTAAAAATTAAAAAAAATATCTTGAGTATTGCAGAGACAATACCCAAATCTTTTTTTTTTAATCCTTGTTAATTTTATAAATCGAAGTTAATTTATGTAATTCATTTTTCTTTTTTTGGTATAACATTTTCAATATATTCTTTTAAATTGACAAAAATATTATAATTACAATGATGAAAAAAAATATCTTCATTTTTGCTTACCTTTGACGATTGAAGTTGTTCTACAGCTTTAGGAAATGTATTTATAAAATGATCTTGATAACTTTTTCGTAAATTATGAAAAAATTAGCTATTTTAAAGTATGATTTTGAAACAAATTTCATTCCTTTAAATAAATATGTGTACAAATGACCCATAATTTCTATTAAGAGGCTTCTGATTTTTGGTGTTAATAATTGTTCAATTTGTTTGCTATCTGTAATGTGTGCTAAATTGACTTGTATTTAGTTAATTGGCCAAATCTGATTAAAGTGATTTATTAAAAAAAAATTATCACATATTCTAGTATAAAATTTTTACTCTACATCTAATTATAATTATATTTATTTAAATTAAAAATGTTCATTATTATTAATATTATATAAATTATTTGAACAGTGAAATATTAATTTACTAGGCTCTTCCTCAGATGCGAGGCTTTAGGGGTTGATTACTCATTCCGGTAGGAGTTTCTGGCTGCACCGTAGACAATAAGTGTTTTGTAGGAAAAATATTACTTCAGAATCAGTAAAGTAAACAAAAATATATTAAGGAATTTAATTAGTAAATTAAAGACGCGTGACATCCGTAGGGCCCCGACAGCCTAGGAGATTAATATAAAATAACAGATTGCAAAATAATATTGAGAATTCATACATTTTCTTTGAGGTATCCTTTAATTTTCACATATACATGCAAAAGCTATTTTTATATAAATAATAAATTTATTGTATGAGATATCATGATAAATATTATTGTTGTTACACATTGATGTCATCAATATTTATAATGAAAATCCAACAAAATGAGTTTCTTGAATTATAAACTCTGTTTATATTTATTTAATATTATTTAAATTAAATACCTGCTTGAAACATAATATGTATAACATAATATATTAATTTAATATTATTATTAATATTATTTATAATAATATTATTGATACAAAAATATCAAAATACATAATTGTATAAAATAATAATAGACTACTAAGAATTTAGCAAAATACGAATGAAATAGGTAATTTTCTAATCATAAAATAGAATTTGTAAATACAGCGTTATTTATTTTATTTGATGAACTATCGTAAAATATACACAATATATTTCAATGAGCAGACATAAAATCGTATCCTAATAAAAACTATGTACAATAAAAGCTAATAACTCGATAAAAAATCAACAGATTTCTACGTAATTTTCAAAGTACTCTTGGAACGTCTATAGACAAGATTTGTAAAAATTTCAGGTCTTAAAAACGACAAACTTTGGCGGCAGTGAGCATTTTTCTTTAAAAAATCTGATATTTTTACGATAATGGAGTGCTAAAAAAAAATTTTCTGTTATTCCTGAATAATGGCCCCGGTCTTATACATAAAAAAAATAATTGAAAATCAGAGCTCATTAAGTTATTTTTCCAGTACAAGCTAATTATTTAATGTTTTATTAAATAATAAGATATTACAACAAATCAGAATATTAAATTATCAATACAATGTATTTTTGAAATATTTTATCTTGGACTTTTTACAATACCAATTTTGACGGTTTAAAAAAATAATTTTACACTAGTATTATGTTTTTTATTATTTTAATGAGGGAATATTTCAAATGATTATTGGGATATTTTTTTCTATAAATTTATTATATGGGTATGAATAATACATTGCAAACATGTCAAATTTTCAATATTCATTAAAACTAATAAATTGATATCTCTATCATAAATATTAATACTTAAAAATAATTTATCGCCCTAAATAACTTAATTTTTGTAAGGAACATAATATGATAAATGTATTTTATATAATACATTTATATATTAATTTGATAAACATATTTATCATATTAGTATACTATTCATCAATTTTAGAAAAAGCTGTAAGGAAAAGTTAAAAGGTAACTTATTGATAGTCTTCTTTATATTATATTATTTATATTTATACTGGTTACCCATTTTATTAAATTTAAATTAATTCATAAATTAAATTTAAATAAATCTAAAATCAAAATAATTTTCATTTTTATCTTTATTTTGAATTAGTAGTAAAGATTTTATATGGTGTCGATTTGGCTAATTTTTCTGTCAATTTTACTACCTCATGCCTAAATTGTTCAAAATCCTTTATAAATAAAATAAATATATAAACATACAGTATAATATTTATATAAGTATTTGTATAACTTGTAATCGTCAGATCAATATACCAATCACGAAATATGACTTTATTACGTTTATTTTTAATGATTGAAATAATATTGCGTAGTGATCAATTAAATAAACACTTAAAATAAAAAAAATTTCGTTTAAACATGACACTTTAAATTTATCACGCTGCAGCTTTTTATTTGAAACGATTATTGCTACCATTTATTAATATTAATATATTAAACCTATTGCTACCATAATATACCTATTAACCATTGGAGGTATTATTTATCTTTTAGTGAAACAATTTAATGCATTTGTGATAAGGATTATAAACTTATGCATAAAATCCTATTATTTACAAAAAGACTTTTATAACCTTGATAATTCATATAATTGTTTCATAAATATTAAAATATTTTAATAATTACAAATTGTTTTTATTTTAGTAATAATTTTTAGGTGAAATGTTATGAACATTTTTGGGAATATAACATTTAAATTAGTATATACATCTTTATTATATCAGGAAGAATGTATGATTTACCCGGCAAAAAAAAAAAAAGGGCTAACCATAGCTCACATTTTTAAGTAATTTTTTTTTATGGTGAAAAAACAGTTAAATATTTAAGTTATTTATTAATTATTTTTACCATATGCAATAAAATTACGTTTAAAATAAAAAATAGTTATAAAAAGATATTTGAAAAAACTGAACAAATAAAAGTTATAATAACGTTAAAATATTTTAATTTTTCGATAGAATATATGTAATAATGTTTCAAAGTTTGAGTAATTATTGGTTTTTATTATTTGGTTTTCAAATCTCTAAAACTAAATGAGTTAAACTTAGATATTCATATTTTTTTACAATATATCACATTTTAAATTAGATTATAGATTTATTTAAACCGTTTTCATCGTTACAATACAGTATTTAATTATATATATTTAAATTCATAATTTGACACACAAAAAAAATTATCATATTTACAGGATGTTCAATATTTTGTCGAAATTGAAGAATAGCATTTAATTTTGATCGAATTAAAGTATTAATAATCTAAAAATATTAAAGTATTAGCTGTAATTTTATTTTCAATTTAAATAAAACGTTTATATTATTTAAATGAAATTATTGTTAAAAGTGTTTTATAAAAATTATTCTATAATTATATAAAATAATATAAACTCGAAATATTCAAAAAAACACTCAATCCTTCGATTAACTCCTTTAATCCTAAAGAGTATAAAAATGATCGAAAATTGCAAAAAGAGTGAGCATCTTCATTACAATAGAAACAAAACAAATAATAGAAAAATGTTCTATCAAATACTTAATATACTCAGCAGAAGCAATAGCTGTTCTTAAAGCTATCCAACTTACAGTCGACGAAGAGCACTTACACTATATCATTCTATGCAATTCATTGAGCTCCATCAACAATATAAAAAATATCCATCATCAAAATGACATTTTATCCCTCATTAACAAGAAATTTGAAAAAGCCGACACTAAAAACAAACCCGTCACAATTCTATGGTTATATAGGTATAAAAAGGCCATGAAGACGCCCATAAATACGCTAAAATTGCAGCTAACGATCCAAATGTACCACCTTTACTTAGACTTATACCATCAAAAGCATTAAAAATAATACAATTTAAAAATAGCACAAGCTTTGGAACCAACAAACCAAAAAGTTGAACCCAATTAGGTCAACGGTATTACAACGGACAAATTTTAACCTCAAAAAAAAAAAAGAGAAGTCGTTATAAACAGACTACAAATTAGTCACACAAAACTTACTCACTGATATCTCATGTCAAAGGATGACCTACCAGATATTCCTTTGAACCTCTACATAGCACTCGGCCTCAAGCTCCCAAAAAAAACAAATTAATGTTAATGTTTTTTAAAACACTAGCTGGTACAACACAATTCAATATTATGTAAATACGGTACAACTTGAATATTATGTAACATTGTATTATTAATATTATAACTTATGGCCTTTGCTGTCAAAGTAGTAAGATCAATAATAATGATGACATAATATAGTAAAAATGTTTTTGTAAACAACTAATGTTACACACAGAGAATTTCAATGAGAAAATTTATCAACACAATATGGTGATAATATAATTTACATCCTATAAAAAATTATTTGATTAATAATAAAATAAACCTGTCGTAGGTAAAACATTTATATACTTTATTTATATTGTTTACTAAAAATAAATTATATAAAGAGGAAGACACTTGCATATGCTCATTCTAGATCTACCAAAGTTTTAAACGAGTAATTTTTCATATCGGTATATTTTTACAATGAAATTTTACCCGTTTACTTTAATATCTATTGTAATTTTCATATTAAAACCAGATGAAGGAATTTATTGCAAAACTTATTATGTGGAATATAAACATTACATTAAAATGGTGGTGAATCACATTTATTCACGAATTGAATTATATAAAAAACAAGATTCAAATAATACTATTGATATAATAACAAATTTACAACTAAAGAAGAAACTGCTTAAATTCTCAGTAAAATACAATTATACAATAAATGTACTCAATTACAAGTACAATGAAATAGTACAGAAATTCCTTGCTTTCGTAAATGTTATCCTTAGTAAATGTCAGAAATATCATAAAAATAAATCAACAAAACATTTTATTCCTTATGTAGTTCTGCTCCAAGAAGTAGTGAAAAGTTCCAAAACGTTGTTTGAAAATCTATACAATGCTATGAAATTTATAAGCTACATAGATATTAGATTTTTGTTTTTTGGAAGCGTCGTGCCGCATGGTATAATTGATGAAATCGAATTTATATATCAATACGTCCTAGAAAAAAGTGAAAATACCAGACCTCTTGATCTCAACAAATCACCTTATGAAGTCTGTGAAATGAATTTTGAGAATTTGAAAAAATTTCATTTTGAAGCATCAACAAGAGTAGAAAATTTTTTTAGAAATAGTAATGCCTTGAACTCTTTTATACTATATGATTTAAAAAAAATTCAAACTACAGAAATACCTACTGACACTAGAAATTTAAGAAAAAGTACACTTCAAAAGTTTTTCAACGATATTACAGAAATTTGGTACAAAAACTTAGGTTTTGAACAATTTCTTAATCCCATAATAACTGAGTAAGAATTTCTACATTTAAATTTATTTCCTAAATTCATATTTGTTTATACATAGTTAAATATGTTTTTTGAAAACACAAGAAATTTACTTTTAAATCCTTAGCTAATTATTGATAAGACAATTTGTAAAACGTATTATAAGTAATATTCAATGGCTCTAGTAAAAATTTGAAAAAAAAGAATCATTACGAAATCAACAGACAAGTTAGTTGGTTTGTTGAAAATAAATAATTACTATCGAATAAGATTGAGTAACGACGACCTTATTTTGGTGTTGTGCTTTTGAATAATTTTTAGTGGTATTTTCTTTGGTAAATTGTTTTTTAATGTGGGTTTAAATTATAAGTTTAAAAAATTATTATTATATATGCAATAAATCTTAAACATAACCATGTTATTTATTCAAAAGTATTTATTAGCTCCTAGAAGCTAATAAAACGAATACTCTTAAAATATTATATTTTTAATTTATCAACTCAAAAAAATTCTTTGCCAAATTTCATTTACTTTTATTCTATAATAATTTAACACAAAAATTTTACATTTTTGCATAATTTATCTAAATGAAAATAAAACAATATCTATATATTTAATAATATTTAAACTCATATCATCTATGTATTCATGTAATAATCAAAAACAATTTGTTTGATATAGATTCATACCTCCAATAGATCCAGATACAAATCAAAAATATGGAATTGAAGCTCTTGATATTATTTGTAAGGAACCCGGTTGGAAATCAATGGAGCACATAAGTATAAATTATTGTGAAAAACAAATAAACGTAAATCGTATAATAGAAGACCCAATTAATAACCTAAATTTTCGAATAAAAAAAGAACATGTAACACAATTATTAAGATGCAGGTTTACAGAAATGATGAATATCTATCGTACACTACTATCTGCTATGTTGACTGTATGTCAAAAAGTTGCATTTTACTGTTATTATAACTGTTTGGTTAAAATATTTAACTCATTCAAAGAATCCAAAATAATGCTTGACGGATTTCGTAAAGCTTTAACTACTTTAAATAGATCATCAATATGGAGTGTTAATTTTAAATCTAATTCGAGTTTACAAAACATTTTTAAATGGGTTACAGGTTTTCTCAATTTATTGGGGAACAATGATTTCTGTCAAGATAGCTCTATCATTATATTCGATAATAAAACAATGAAAATAGTTGATAATCTTCTAACGAATTTTCAAATTTATTTTAACAGCTTCAGTGAGCATTTACGTTATGATATGAACAAAACAAACACTAGGTGTTATATAAGTAAACCTTTTAAAAATGATGAGGCTTATATAGAAGAATTTAAGGATTCAGCAAATGTATTAAATAGTCCAAATTCCGAATGGGTACAGAAAATTATTCTTCACGCGTGTAATTATTTTGATAATTTTTGTAAAAATGTTCACAAATCTTGTTATGAAGATCTGGGTTTCGAAAAACTTACACATTGCCAAAACAAAGAATTAGACAGCAAACTTAATTATTTTACTGTAGATTTATCTACTTAGCCTCCATTGTATCGTAAAGGTACGAGTATCAACGAGTTTAATTTGAAAAGTATACTTGATCAAATTATTACTTTAACTAATAATTTTAAATTTCACACGTATAATTTAATAATCATTTTTGAAATCATTATTTTGGTTTAGTTTCATTCTAGTTTTTTTTTTTTTATAAATTTTCTGTTATTGTTACAGTCTTCACTAGCACACTTGATACAATATATTATTAAAAATATTTCACTATGTTATAAAAATATACCGTTTTATAGCTAATAATAATTAAAGCCATTATTTGTTCATACTATTAACAATATTAAAATAAAAAAAAAATAAAAATTTATTATACTTGTATATTGTTTAACGAAAAAATAATTAACATTTTAAAACGTGTTTAAATAGCATTAAGAATGTAATCAAAATTATGATATAGTTAAAGCAAAATTATTTAAAGTTTTGAATATTATTAACTATCTTAAAATTAATACCAATGCCTAATTATGTAAATATTTTTAATGAGCAACCACTAACAAGTTAGTCTTTTCGGCTCTATCGACTTTGGCATCGCCGTTTTGGCGATAATACACAAAATTAATAAATATTATTTTATTTAAACACAATTAATTAAATAAAATAATAATTTGGAACACTAAATAGAATAAATATGAATAATTTTCTATTGAAGTATCAAAATATTGATAATATTTAAAACTTTGAATAAACAAATAATTTTAATTTCAATTACTTTATTAGTTATATAAAAATAAACATTGGTAAAATTTTGAAAAAATAAATAGACGAACATATCATAAAATTTACATATATATCCAATAAAATAAAAGAAAAAATAAATAGATGAATAACTATAAAATTTTTGCTCTTCCGAATAATATTATTTCTGATATTTATTCATAGATGATTTTTGTTGTATTAATATTGTTCCATTACTATTGCATCATTACAAAAGTCCAAAAGTATAGGGTTATACTTTTGTAGAGTATTAGATTTAACCTTGTGCTATTAAATCGATTGGTCTAAGAGTGAATTTAGTTTTTAATTAAAATATCATCAAATTAAAGACTGTAAACATTAATTATTTAAACACATAGATTTAAAACGTATTGATTGAATAAAAAATAAAAAAATAGTGAAATTGTTATAAAATATTGAATGTAGTTTGTTGTTCGGTATAGTCGAAATTACATTTTTTTTTCTTATAAATGTATATGACAAATTAATGTTTTGTTTTCAACTCAAAAATTACAAAGTTTCATATTTTTTTTTAATTATTGACTCATATTCATAGAAGAAATTTAATACATTTTACAAAAAAATTTTTAAAAAATTTGAATGAGTTTCAAACAAACTTTCAAAAACTTTGAATGAGTTCCAAACGTATAAACGTGTAGGAAACAGTATTTATAAAAACAATTTAATAATTTAACAAATGAAGGGTCGGCGGGAATAACGTGCTATGTAACATTTTTTCCCATTTCATTTTTTTGTGGAATAACGTGCTGTGAGTCTATCTCAATATATTTATAGAATTAGATATTTGATTATGTTTAAAGTTGGAAGAACGTGTTACGTGCAGTCCAAATAATATTTAAACGAAATAACATAAGTAATTTTGTTTTTACTTGATACTGAACAATTTACAAATTGTTAGCACGTTATTCCCGCCGACCCTTCAAATGTTATTATTATTATAATAAAATTTTTAATAATAAACTATTACATTTATAACTGCCTTTTTATTGATAAAAATGATGAACGACGTACAACATTCTACGTACATTGTTTTACATTTTCAGATTTTCTCGCACTTCTGCTAAGTACAATTTTATTAATGTTATGAATTTTTTTTCACTATATTTATAATATTGATATAGTGGAAATAATTTCGTGGTATCTTTATGCGTATGAAGATTACAAGTACAATATGTATTAAATAATTCTCAAAGAAAAATGTAGAATATTATTTTTTCGTACGAAAAAATTTTAACTGATATTTAATACCATTCAAAATTATGTATATATCAAAGTTAAAATTTTCGACTATTAACATATTTGTTAGGTTCATTTGTTGTTTTATGAGCAAACAGAAAATTATGCTGCGTAAATCTAATGATAAATAATTAAAGAAAAATCAAATTTGAATAAATGTTGTCAATAATTTAAAAATTGTTTATTGTAACGTTGATATAGACAATATTATAAATATTTTTATATTAAACGTTTAATATATTTTTTTTAAATTAATTTTAAGTACATAATAATTCATTGTTAAATAAATCATTTTATTTTTCAATATAAGAATCAATTATTATATCCTATTATATTTCTCAATGTCATATTCTTTGTTAGTTTTTTTCACCAACTCCTTTAAAATGTATAAAAAAAAATATAAATAATAATGTAATATAAGAATTCAATATTTTTTCTTACTCTTAACCACTTTAGTTGTTTTTCGGCAATATGACATAAATTGATAAAATTTTCTTGATTGTTTTTTGAAAAATTATCAAATACATGATTAGACATTTTCAATAATGATTGAGAAGTGAAACGCGTTCCTTTAATAGCAGTCACGTATAAGTTTTGTGCTACTCCTTTTATTAGATTGTTAATCTCTGGAGTTAAAGAATTTTCTAAGTCTTTTAAAACCTGAAATATGTGTCGAATTAAATAGTGGTCTTTTTTTTTTTTAATTGTATCCAAAATTAATTGTAGTAACACTTAATGAATAAAAAAAAAATCACTTGGATTTTATCCTACTTTAATGTTTTACTATTGCACAAATAATACATTTATAGTACTAAAATATCAATTTAAGTGAAAGCAAAAAAAATGCTTTACATATTTAAGATTTAGTTGAAATTAAAAATTCAAAATCGATTACGAATCTAAAAAAGATGCCACCTTATGTAACTTCATTTTAACAAAAAGCTTATAGCCATCATATTAGTATATTAGTAACCCAACTATGAAAAATCAACGGGAAAATAAAAAGAAACAATCCAGAATACCTTATGTCCTCCATCTTCTATTTTCCTTAATGTATTTTTAATATCATTTTTAACTTCATCTTCATAATGATTTGGCACCAATGATTCTAAGTTGTAACCTATCGATTTTGTTATTTCTTCTATCAAATTCCCTACCGCATGTTTAAGGTCGTCCAAAGATCTTTCAAAAACACTTTCATTCGACCAAACCTTTAATAAATGTATAATTAAATTTTACGTATAAAGAATAATTTAAACAAATGTATTGTACTTGTTTGAGTTGTAATGACAAAATCAATGTAAAAATTATAAAATATGACTTCATTACGTTTGTTTTAGATCAAATAAACTATAACGTCGTGTTCAAACAAATAAATATTTAAAATTAATCGTTATTATAAATATGGTACGTTAATTTTATCAAGCTACAATATTTAATTGTAAACGTTTATTATTGTTATAATATTATATATACTCCAACTAAGAGATATTACTTATCTTAAACACTGACTAATCTTAAAAATTTAATTTATTTTTCATCAAATGAAATTTCCGTGACGTAATTATAAAATCATATTTCTTATTACACCATTTTAACAAATTATTAACCATTGACCATTAAATATCACAGATTTAGACAATTTTTAATTATCTACTAAAATATTGAAATCTGTTTAAAATAATAAGTAACAATTTTATCCTCCAGGATATGTTCGGACATCTTCTGGTAACAGAACCACAAAATTTTATTTATAAAGTTATACTACTTCAAAAAAGGGCATACAAGATGTTCTAAATTCAGTTTACATGCTTTAGTCA
The DNA here is from genome assembly GCF_025091365.1 of Daktulosphaira vitifoliae. Lineage (NCBI taxonomy): Eukaryota > Metazoa > Arthropoda > Insecta > Hemiptera > Phylloxeridae > Daktulosphaira > Daktulosphaira vitifoliae. Next base: position 14,075,126 of record NW_026099574.1, on the reverse strand, counting down.
GTATATTTGTAACGGAAAGTACATTATCTAAATATTTTCTAATTGCTAGAAATATTTGGACCTAAGTGAAGTATAATTCTTACTTGCTTCTTTGGCAAATTCTCATTCAGGAATGCGAGTGTATTTGGTGTAATATAAATGGAATTAGCGACTCACTAGCTTGGAAATACCTGCACCTATACATTGAAAACTGTGACATCCAAAACGAAAAGGTAAATGTACCACATAGTTTATGTGTCCGCACTGTGAGTTTAATTTCTGAGACAATTTTATTTTTATTTTTTAACGATTTTTAAATATCCAGTATAGTGTTTGGAAAGAACGTCGTTTATAAACGTATCACATTCAAGTTTGGTGAACGTCATTTTTTATTTTCTAATAGAACGTGAATATAAACAAAATTCACATTTTTTGACGAGTTTGATATATTTTAAGGTTGTTCGCATAATTAACAATAATGTATGGTTTCCACCAGCTAATGACGTATTGGTATAATAAAATTATACAAAAAAAAAAAATCTAATTAATAATATATACCCATTATATGATTATGTACTGTATAGAATAAAAGCTTTGTTATCGTAAACAGTCAAATGTGATTTAATGTGAAAAACATTCTTATTCATATGGTCATTTAGAAAAAAACCATCACTGTTTGACTTTTATATACTTTTTGTAAACATTTCAATTTAAATGGTTTGTTTGATAATATAAAAAATTAATTTGATTGTAAACGAGTTTACTGAACGTTCCGAACACTGGTCCAGTAGGAATGAATCAGTTTATTTACCAAAAATGGGTCGTTTATAATTGCGAATGATTCCACGTTCGTGTCTTTGGATATCAAGTATGTCGAACACGTAGGTATCTAGAAAAAATCCTTTCGGACAACACATCCGCTTCGGTGTGTTTGATTTTGTTTTAGGCGAAAACGAGAAACAGAAAAGTTATCCAAATTGACACAATGCAAAAATTAGATGGATACCGACGGTACGCGTAAAAACGTTTACACAGTAAACCCTTTTAATATTTAAATATCATATTTGCACGAGAGGAAATTAATAACTGTTATTAGTTTTCGATTATTTGTATAAAGGTTTTATTTGTTAATTTATAATTCAAAAAATGATTTTTTTTTCGAATCTCTGGTGGTTGGTTTTTATAATTTTTTTTCATATTTATACAAAATTAAATAATATAACATTTATAAATAACATAAATAAAATGTTGTAAAAGGGTGGCACGTGAGTTAATATTTGATATCGAGTTGAACACACATGTGTGTGAAAATTTCAAAAAAGATATCTCTTTTGAAGTATTTCCGTAATAATTTTATAAAAATAGTGGAAATTTAAAAAATATGTTGTGCTTATATCATATTTTTGGCAACTTAAATATTAATTTCTTTTATAAGTAATTTATAGTTTCAACTTAATTTAGCATATATTTTTGATAATCCTTTCAGACTGTCGGTACCAGAAACGGACTGGCTCACTTTGCTAATGTGATACAGCGCAGTGGACCGGTAATTATTGTGCTGACGGCCGAAAATCAGTCAAACAGAGTACTTAGAAAATGCTGCGAATTAACAATTTTATTTATAATTATATTTCATGATTACATTGAGATTTTCAAAAAATTTGTATCAAATGAAAGAGAAATACCTCAAGTATTTGTATAATAAATATTATTTTGATGCGTTCATTTTTAATAAAGTCAGGACAGTTTTAAGATAAAAATCGTAATTTTTAATACGGTTTGACCTATTTACGGAAAATGAGGAAATATTTTTCAAATATTAAGGGCAATGTTTTCAATTAGTTACGATTTGTGATCTTTTACAGTATCGTTGAAAGAAATCGGTTCGGTGAAAGTTAAGAAAATGTAATGACAGGTCCAATAATAATAATAAAAAAAAAATCATCATAGTAAATTCAATACATTTTCAGTTTCGAAACCAAAAAATAATTGTAGGAGTCTGAAATGATACTCAGTTATAGGCTTGACGTAAGAATACCAAACACACAGCTTGTGTAACGCAATTTTATAGAAGTATTGATTTCAAATATATATTATTTTTAAAATCTCAAAAATTCCCGTAAAATAGCAGTTTCTATCAATAAAATTAGATTAGCGTTGACCTCGAATAAAGTTCATCAAGTTGCGTATAAACTTTTTTCTTGATACTTGAATAATAATTAACACAAAAATATGTAAACTATTATTAGTTTACATATGTTTAGATTGTAAAAATAGGCTACTAACCTATTTTATTATTTTAACTTGTTTAAAAAAAAGAAAACAATCATTGATATAGTTAAAACATCTCGGATTTCAATATAAATTGTACTTTATTCACTGACATTTTTTTCTTAATTGAATCATCCATATTATTCTGCTGTACTACTAATAAGTTAATAAAGCATTTAAGTGTAATTATACATGTATAACTGTTATAAATTCTTATATTTGTTCATTTTATATTGTTATCAAGAAAAATAAATATTTGAATAAAATAATAATAATAATAATAATATATTTCATATTGTTTTACATTTTACGGAATTGAATTACATATTATAATTTTGTATAAATATTTATGAATTAATTACTGACTAGAAATTATGTAAAAATACAAATTTTTTATAGTAATCAAGTCTTGTAGTTGAGAAATACTCGATTAGAAATACCCGTATTGAATTTTATAGTAAATTGTTATTACAAAATATGTATTATACATGTTCTAACTTATATTTTGAATTTAAAAAAATCTAAAATTTATCTACAGAATTGATATCGAAGAACTTAAAATAATCATTTGGTTATTTTTGAGTTGAGTGACTTTTAACAAATTTACGAATGGCCCATAAGGTAATATTACTACTTTTTAACCCAAAAGGAATTATTTATATTCAATCAATAATTCAGTCACTATTGATTTACTGTATTTTGTTATTTAGTAAGTAATCGCCGTAACTTTATATCTATAAAATTATTTTAAGCGTTCCATGAGAATTTACTAAATATTGAATTAGTCGAGGAGCGATGCCAGATCAGCTTAGTGTTAATTTAAAATTTTAAAATTATTTATTTTGAACGTGCAAGTATAAAATTACTATTTGTCTTATTTTTGTTGAGTGTTAAATTATTTCGATAAAGACTGTACTTTGCTTACTATTCAGACATTTATATTTATATTCAGATATTCAAAAGCCTTAATATTTCTGACGTGCTGAAATCAAATCCCCACACGCTTCTCTGTTCGTCGACAAATGTTTTCACTCTCTGAAAATAACACTTTTATATATTTATTTTATTTCATGTTCGGAGACGTTCAATAAACACAGCTAGACAAAACTTGGCTTGTAAATGTTTATTATTGTTTTTGTTTTCAATAAATTTTTTGATGTCTATTTTAAAAATGTCCTCAGTTTTACCGTCAATATTTTAGCCACAACTTGAGTGATTATAACAATACAGTTTATTCACATAAAAAGTAAATTAAAAAAAATTGTTTTTTTCAATACCCTTTAATTATGTTATGGTATCATAATGCTAACTTGTGCATAGGTTGAAATGATTCCTTAAAGTTTCACCTCTGGTATAGACTTATGAAGATTAGTTTTATAGTTTTTTTCAATAAAAGTAAAACTTTTCTCTAAAACTTTTCTTTATTCATGTTTATGTTGGGATTATTTTTATATCAAGAGAAAATGTTCTGAAAATTCAAAAAAATATTAATATATTATTCATTGCGTCACTTTTAGTAAATATAATCACTGTAAATGTAAAAAATTCTTCAAAAGTCATAAAAAATCGTAATAACTACAATTTTTTCTTAAATTTCTTAACATTGATAAATTTAGTAAAAAATAATATAGAACTATATATTTTTCGTGTTAGTATGCAATGATGAGGTTAGATTTTTAAAATTACAACTAATTTTAATTAATTATAGTAAAAAAACCCACTAAAAATAGTCGAATTAAACATAAAATGAAAAATAAATTCATATTTCGCATCAATTATTTAAAAAATGGCATTATTACGTACTAAACTATCGATAAATAGACACAAAATAGTTTTTGTACCATTAGAGAATTGGTTACGAGGTACTCTCGTAATAGTATACTGTACTTTATACTGTTCGTCGGATGTGAAGAAAACCGACTGATCATTTTAATGATTGCTAATATTTTATGATAGATTTATCAAAAGAACAAAGTAGTCAGAGGTCGAAAAAATATCGTGTATTCTAATGAGTAGCCCAGTGCTTCATAGTATTATTTTGTCCATTCCTTTTTCTATGTATCGATTGCGTAAAGTGAGATAGTTGGAAAAATCAGCATTGCTTTTTTATTAATTGCTGTAAAACTCAACTATAAAAATAGGAATTACGAAATGATTTGAAAATTAACACAAATTATCATCACGAAACTATAAAAATGATTAAAGAGCATTGAATTGTTAAATGTATATTTTATGTAAAATATCAGTAATTTCAAAAAAATATTCAAATTGTGACTAAAAATTAATAGAAAATAAACGATATGGGCATATTCCAAATCAGCGTCAAATTTCCCATCAACACAAAAAAAATAATTTCATGAACATTGCATAACTCAAATTTTTTTAAGCTATGAAATAACAAAAAAATGTTTCTTGACATAAATTCGTTATTCAAAAAATAAAAACGGAAATATGTTTATTTTTATAACATCCGAAATTGCTTATTGATTTTCACACTTTTAGGTAACAACTCAAGAAAAGTTTATGAAACGAATTATATTCGATTTACAAAGTTAAATTCTTTATATACAGTTGTGAATTTTTAATAGGAATTCTTATATAAAGAAAGGAGTTGGCGGGTAACTAATGAAGGAGTTTATTACGTTGAAATATGTATTGCTTAAAAGGTTGGATATTAATTCCATGATGGATGCGAGTACAATGAAATTCATTTGTTTAGAATAGTTTAATCGTGGAATAATACAACAATAATTATCATTGTTATTATTATTGCACAATTAAATTGTGAATAATTATTGTTCACTAAATGTGGTTACTTAGCTGAGTCCTTTGTCTGATTTTAAATATTCCAAGTGGTAGTAATAGCTATTATTTTATTTTGCATATAATAGTCATGCCCGTTAACAAAATTTTAATTTTAAATTACATGACTTATGGTTACAAAAGTAGTTTAATTTTTGATGTGTTATTTTGAAGAAAAATAACTATTTTCTTAAGTTTGTATTTCAATGGATAGCCCGAGAAAAATTAAATTTCATTGTTCACTTTAACACCCAAAAAATTGTTATGAACATAATTGTTATTAATTTTATATATCTAAAGTGTGTTTGATATTAAATTTTTTAATTGTAAAGAATTAATTCTTTTAATTATAACTTTATTTTATAACACAATGTACATTGTGATTATACAACTTTATGGTATTATACTTATATCGTAAAATATACAAGATATAATGAAAGGTTTAATGGAAACTGATGGAGTACTGGAGGGTATGAAATTTCAATCTATCTTTTTAATACTATTAAAAATATGCTTGTTTTAAATTTTTTATGTTGTAAATTTGACAGAAGACATTACACAATAATGATATAAATGTTTCCTTTTCCATTATTATTATTTTTTAACGTCTATATAGTGTAGAATTTTATTATAAATATATCTAGAAAATTTCTGCATAGTTTTTATTTTAACAGTTGACAGTTTGTTTGTATGATAATAATAAGAAAAATACATATTAATGCCTCATAAAAATGTAGTAGGTATTGTTATATGTCACAGATTTTAAAAATAATTGCAGTGTTCTTTTGTTTAATATTAAATCTTTGTATAACTGTAATTAAAAAAATTCTTTTATAAATTTTCAACTACTAAAACTATAAAATATTTTATATTAAGATATAGCAATGCCCTATTATTTCTATGAAGTTGGCTACTTAAAAAACGCTTGTCTAATTAACAAATACTAGAAGTTTTATGTATTACACCATTTTAATTAATGAGTACAAATAGGAAAATGTTTTGAGTATTTTTTTTTTTTGTGTACTCTGAACTCCTATAAGTTGGTATATTAAACGATGTTTCCAAAATATAACTAAACAAATTGCAATTATAGTGTCTTTTATATTTTGAAGTATTTGTTTGCATTAAACAACATAATAAATCCTAGTGCGGCTTATATAGATTCACTTGGCAATGTAATACATTGCTATTTAAATAATACATTGTATTTGTTGACATCATTCAATGTTATCTGAACTTACAAAACATTCACTTAAAATCTATTATGTCATCAGAATCAATGAATGTAATATAAAATAATAATTTGTTAAATAAAATTATCTTTCTACAAGCGATCTTCTAGAATCACCAGAATGTCAACGCCGCGAACCCAAGTCATTGGGGTAGAACCATGATCCATTCATTTTACAACCAGTAATATCCAATTTTTGTGATTAGTAAGTATGAACAGTGACATGGTCTTTAGGCTCTCATAAGCAAAAATCCTAACTATGCCACTTAGCATTACTAAACTAAATTCTACAATGCATAGACTTTAAAAAATAATAATAATGGCAAAGGTAACATTTATATCATTATTATAAAATGTCTTCCGTCAAATGTACAACATAAAAAACAAGCATATTTCCAATAGTATCCAAAAGATGGATCTCCAGTATTCCATCAGCTTCCATTAAACCTTTCATTATGTCTTGTATATTTTACCATCCAAGTATAATACGGTAAAGTTGTATAATCACAATAAATATAGTGTTATAAAAAGAATTCATTCGAGAAAAGTTGGATTGAAGTTAAATTAAAAATAAACTAAGAAAAATGAATGTTGAAACTGAAACGCATTCAACTATTATATTGATTATAACTAAATTAAATCTTTAATTAAACTAAGTTAATTCTTAACAGTTAAAATAGGTAATATCAAACACACTTTAGTTGTATAAAGTTAATGACATTGAACAATTAAGTTCATAACACATTTTTCGGTTTTAAAGTGAACTAATAAAATGTAATTTATCGCCAAAAATCTATAAGGTATAGAATTAAGTTTGTGAGTTTTTAATTTAAGTAGGGACAAAGAAAAGACAAGAGACTGCCAATAAAAAGCAATTCAAGTAAATTAAGTAGATCAGTAACGTTTGTGTTAAACCAATTAACTTGGTCCAATCTCTGAATGGGTTTTCTATGTCGTCATTAACCTTAAACACTCATTTCCATGATAGCGAACTCAATTGTAGTTCCTATTCTACTCGAGGTATTTATTAACACAACTATATAGTTAATCTTTTTGAAAAACTCTCATATTCACACCCTGAGAGATAATAACATTTTAAACACTCACTCAAAACCCAATACCATTATTTTATGTCTTTCTTTTTGAATTACTGTACATTTTAATGTTTAGGAAAATAATATATTTAATAATTAGAATATTATGATGTCACGCAGTTGTATTTCAAAATCAATTACGACTTTTATAGTTATAGTTATTTATAGTTGAAGGGGTTAAATTGTATTAGTTTGATATCGTGGCTTACAACATATTTACAAATTATACGCGTTGGCGATAAATAATTTCTATAAAGTTATGAAAAAAATGAATATAAATTGAATTTGATCAAATAAAATATAATATTATAGCTATTTCTCTTAATGTTTAATTTTTTGGTACACAGAAGAAACGAATTAAAAATTACGGAGAACCTAAAAATGAAGTCATAGTAGATTGGGTCATGTGCCAAGTACCCTTACCATCAAAATAGTATAAACTTCTCAGAGAGCTTTCCGTTGTAATAAATTCAATTTGAGGCTTTCGTCTGTCAATACTTATAAATAATCGCATGTATTATTTTTATTTTTCTGTTTACACAGAGAATGTGACATGAGTGAGTAATTTTTTTTTCAACACGAATTAAGATTAATTGATCCGAATATTAGTAATTGATTTGTGAATTTATGTTACAACAAGCGATGGAAAATTCTTTTGTGGATTAATTGTGTATAAACAGTAATATAGCCATCATAAAATCTATGTATATAATCATAATTCTAAACATGTTTACTCCTCATCACCTTTCCACTACTTGTTTTTCAGGTCGAAGCGCAAACGCACACACTAATGACGTCCCAGTGGGGTACTGCCACATACTAGTACAGGACAGAAACTTATGGTTTACAATTTCTATAGTGGTTTGCGAACATGCACACTAGGGAAAAAATCATAAAAGTCATCGTTGACCTAAAACGACATCAATAACCAGTGTTATTTAGTAATTATAGATAATTGCATCATCAACGAAAAACAACTCGCTTCTAAATGTAAGGGTCATCATAAAATAACCATCACATGTCCGGAGCGAATAACTAGAAAGACAAAAGAGAGATTTTGTTAGCAAGGGCCGAATAATTTAAGAAAATCTATTTTTACATTAATTATAAAATCACGAAAAATTCAAATTAATTGAATTTAAATATTGTAAATTTAGATTTACTGCTTTAATAACTTTTCAGTAACTCATGTACAACAATTAAAATGAAAATATAACCAATTTTTAGTTTTATAACAATATTTTATGTTTACATGGAAAATTTTACTTTTATTAAACAGGCAATTAACTTATCACATTAAATTCGTTGATTCCTCCACATCTTCTTTACCTTCCCATTGGAAAGGTATTCTATAAAACAAAAGTAATCGCAGTTTTCGATAGAATAATTTAAAAATGAAAACTACCCCCTTTTAATTGTGGACATGGAAATAATTATACGCACTATATAATAAACAGGGTGATTAATTTATTATAAACCAATAATTCATTCATTTATTTATTTATCAATTCAAAAAAATGATATTGAGAAATTTTTTTTTTATTTAATTCACATACATGTTTATCTCAATTTATCAATTATACTGTATTTTTTAGTTTATCCCTTATACCTCATAAGAGTGTCACCGTTATTTTTCAAATGGCATCATACATAATTTACTAGCCTATTAAATATATAACTAAAAATATGACTGGTCGATAACCACTTTTCGGAAGGTATTATTATTTTTTTTTTAGTGATGGTTGGAGATTAAACGAGGAAGTTGTTATTTTTATCACTGATCATTTCTTTGCCGCACTTTCCGTAACTCTAAGGTAAAAAAGGATCAATATCTTCCGAAATAATATTACAAAATTCGTTATTGACCAGTAATTTTTCTTATTCAGATCATTGTCTATTAAATAAATCAGTTATTGTATGTTGCCGTTGAAAAAAAATTAAGTTGAATCCCTTATAATAATATTTTTTGATTAATTAAGCGGTTCATAATAAATGAATGACCCTGTATATGTCTAATATACATATCGATAGAATACATTGTATAAATGGTTGTGTACTTGAAACATTTTGCTATATTTATTTTAATCGCAGGCAATAAATAAGATTGTAATTATGCCACGCTAGTTCTATAGTTGTTTTAAACAAAGGACCGTACTGTGTTAGTTGGTTCTCGAGTTTGACAAAGTCACAAATCCCTTAGGGATGTTTTGATGTAAATACTGTACATAGTAGTGAAAGTGACGGATCACTTGGACTTATAGTCTGTGGTAAACTTTTATCTATCAAAGTTATTTAAGCGTAATCGTACAGCGAACCTAAGGAAAACTTTCAAAGTGTCCTAGAACAGCATTGGAGGAGCTTATTTGACTAATAACATTTCTATGCACCGCAAGAAATTATCCGAAAATTCCGATGCGTTAGTATGATATGTTTAATACACATGTTAGTTTTGCTCATGAATGTACTCTTAAAAAAATGTCCGAATTTTCATAGACGTGTACTGGAAGTTATAAATGCATAAAATGTTAGGAAAATAAATCTTGATAAAAATGTTGTATTTGCGTACAAATGTTTGACAGAATAAATCGAAATCACACAACTAATGCGAAAACTTAACGTTTGTATTAAAAATATCATATTGACGATTTTTCAGATCATTATTTACAGTGTAGTATAGTTTTGTTGTAAAGTTTTAAAATTCGTACACAAATACAACATTTTTATTACTGTTTATCAAAATTTTTCCTTGCATTACATACCTCGAAAATTTACATTACATGTAAGTTTAAATTGGGACATTTTTTTGTCAATAGTGTACACTACCGACATCCTATCTTTCAAGATGCACCTCACAAAAAGAAAAAACTTAATAGTGCTGTTTTTTTCTTATTCTGACAATATCTTGTTTTCTATTGTATACTACAAAAGAACCAAAGAAAATACATTAAGTACAAATAATACACATCATGAATACTGATTAAATTTAAATGCGCTGTTTTACTGTGCTTTTATTGGTTTTTTAAGTTTTACAGTGCACTTTATTGAAAAGAAGCAATATTATTCTATCGGATCCAATAAATGTGTATATTTTCGTTACATTTTATAAGACTTGACCTAAATTTATTAATAATGTATCTATTTTACACATTTTTTATTTTTATTCCTCAAAAGCAATTATACACTACCGATAGACACTTGTATTTATTGCAAATATTTTCCCAAATTCGGGCTGCACAATTTATTTTTAGTTTTATTTAATTGAAAAATTTGCTTTATTCCATTTTCGAGTTCAATTAAAAATGATCATTGAAATGAAAATTATTTTTATGTTTCAGTTACATATTATTTAGAATATTTACAGATAATTTCAGTGGCATAACCAGAATTTCATAATGAGGAGAAGGGTTCATAGAAAAAAATCTACAAAATTCCTTATTTTGAACTTTTTTTTTTTTGCTCATTTTAACTGTCAACGGGCTCCCAGGTCCATCTTTGGCTACGTCACTGGATCCATCTATCTCTTAAGTTTTGTGCCGTTTTGAACTCGTCACAGAGTTCATCTTTGGGGTGATTGTTATTGGTTAAAGTAGCGTCAGATTGGTGCAAAAATACTACCGAAATTTTCACCTAAAGAATTCGATCACATCTTTTGATATTTTTTCTTTCATTTATTGTTCACTTTAAAAATTGGTTTTCATATTTACGAAAAAGACCTAGAGGATCCCAACTATCTCTCTCGCTATAAAATCACGGTAGTGGAGTGTAAAGTTCCCAACTATTCATATTTTTTCTAAATTATTTAAATCAAATTATCAATAATAATTATTGTTATTGATTGTCAAAACAATAAAATAAAATAGAAGTATTTAAAGGAATACTTATTTGAACAATTTTTTATTAAATGCATTAATTTTTAGTACATGTTTTCTTATTATTTTTATAACAAAAAGTACTAGCTAAACTATAAATTGGTTGGCAAACTTCAGCCAACTGGTATTGTGTCGACCAAATATATATTTGTATAACCAGTTATCTATCAACAATCCAAGTTCAGGAATCATTTTTTTAGTTCACGTAAGCGTCGTTTGAATTCATTTTTTGTAGTTTCAATTGGTTTGAAAAATGAGTTAGTATTAATTGTTTATGTGATGAAATTGTGAAATAAACTTTTCATACTGTGTTCAGTGAACACTATCCATGTTACAACAAATTTAATTAAATAATTATTTTTAAGCTTCTAACTTGTTAAAAACTTTTTATTGTAAATCTTAACGTAAAAAAATATTAAAAGTTTTTTTTCGAAGAATAAATAAGAATTTTTAGTACCAATCACAGCGAGAAATTTTAAACTTAATTGATGTAATTGTTCAGACAATTTTCAAAAACACTTCAATTATATTACTTATGGATCGAGGTATTTTTTTAATTACTGCAGTAAAATACCTATTAAAATAATGATTAATAAAAATACGTCTCTTTATTTAAATTTTGTTTGGTAATTTTATACTTTGAAATTGATGATGATGTTATGACAAAAAAAAATTGTATTTATCATTATTTTGTACAAAATTAGGACAAATTTTTGAATATAGGATTTTATTTTTACTCTAAAGTCAAAAATACTTGATTAAATATTATATAATAGTAAATCTCTCACAAAATATTTTAACTCTATTTTATTTAAATTGTATTAGGTAATGAAAAATTTTCTAACTAACTTATCAATTTTCGATTAGTTAAAAACTACCTTAAATACTTAAATGGCATATACAGAGTTATTGTTTATCTATGACTCACAAAAGATCTAAGAAAATAACTGGCCAATAATGACTTTTGGACCAATATTTCAAAAGTTATTAACAATTTAAAGTAATGATTGGAGGTGAGGTGCAGGTGCACTGCCAGGTTTAGTTTTAGATATTGCTTGGTCTCCCCTCCTTCCATCTAGGTACAAAAATGTTAAATAAATGAATTAGTTAATTATGTATATTGACATTTGAAAAAATAATGTGATATCTTTTAATGATGAAAATATAAAATACTTTATGATTTAAATATTAAGAAAAAATGTCATTAAAAGGAACAGATATAGAAAATTGTCAATTTAAATATATTATATAAATTTAAATATTTATTTACTAAAAATAAGAAAAATAAAATAAAAACTATTATTCATAATCCTAGATACAACTTACTAAATATATTGTACTTGCAAACAAAAGTGGATAAGTATACCGAATAATGCAAGAGCATAAATCTTACAAAAGAATGTCTTAAAAAGGTTAAAAAGATTATCAAAACAAAGCACACGGGAAAAATTCGAAGGATCTAATTATGCTTTGTGTGCAGTTTTGTCATAAATTTAGTAGCATAGACTATACATATACTACATAAATTAAATTAAACCATTAATTAAAAATATTTATGAACGCAAATTACACATTGTGGCTTTGTTAAAAATAGAAAAATTATCTTGATAAATATTCCTGAAAGTTATTCCCTGTTTTAATTTATCAATTTTTTGACGAATTTTTACGTGAATATATTATGAATTACAGAATAGTATATGGAAATTGTCCAACTAGTGGCAAAGCGAAATTTTTATGAAGAGGATATCGTCAATAAACAGCCCGCAATTATGTAATGTATAGATACATTGAAATATACATATCAACATCAATAATATCGATAAACTCATAGAGTAGTATGAGTTTTATTTAAATATATTTGAATAAAAAAATGAGAATTAATTTATGAATGTAACTGCTTCCGTACGAGTAGTACTGTGTAAACTACTCCAGTAAATGGATAACGAAACGATGTGAAGTTGAACGTGTGTTTGACGTGTTTCATCCCATTTGTCATATCAAAAACAACCTAAAGGTTGCACGTGAGAGAAGGATCAGTAGCATTAGTAACTGATGAGTTGGGTGAAATATTATTTTTGCACGATAAATTTTCTATGAAATATGTCACAGAAATTTTGATGGTATTCGATGTCTTTTCATTAAGTTTAAACGGTCGACAAATGACGATAAAGCAATCGGTTTTGCTTTCTAGACTTGGAAATGTATTTTTATGATAAGCGCAAACAGTGTTTTTAACTTGAGATTTCTTAACTTCCAATTTTTTCTCGCTCTGATCGAAATAATGTACCATTATTTTTACCCTTTTTTATTGTTTATTTACAAATATACAATTATGTATAACTTAATGCATATACATTTTGAAAAAAAAAATGATTTCGTAATATTTTTTGATATAATAAATATAATTATATTATACTTACAATTACTGAAGCATTTATTTATACGACAATGTAAGTAAATATTTTAGTTTTCATGACAAAATTAAAAAAAAAAAATGGTGAAATCTGTTTGGAGGTGCTACTGTCATTCCGGAGAGTGTTAAGTAGCCAAAGCACCCCCCGTGTTGCACTTATGATTATTATGTAGTGAATAAGCACTTACAAAATTCCATTTTATAAAGATAAAAATCTTTAAACTAATGAAAATGAAAACAATAGCATGACTGGAAGTAATAATGTTGAGACACACTTTTAAGTTATATAAGTCTCGCGTTTACTATGTCTCACGCAATATCTAACGGAAAAGAATCACAATTTTTTTTTTATATTAGAATTAAAGACACTATTAACTTATGAAGTGAAAAAATTGTTTTATATTTTTAAATATATTACGCGAGTCATTCATTTAGTAACCATACTGTATGTATCCTGTAAACAAGTAACCAAGTTATTAGGACAAAGTATTAATTTTTCAGCTCATTCTAAATAATCTTTAATTATTATCTTGAAAAAGTGTTTCTTAAAAGAACCCTATTTGTTCTATTCTTTATACGCATCATTACTTATAGGATTTTATTTAAATAAATATTTCATCAAAAGTTCAAAGTTTACATTTAGAATAAATATTTGAAGTAAAAAAAGAGTATAGTGGAGTTGCGGACACAGTTAGAACAAATATATGATATCCGACAATGATTTACACTGGACCAATTTTGATGAATAATTGGTCAAAAGATCACAAATCGTATCTAGACAAAAAAATTATCCTCAAACATTGAAAAAATTTCCATCGTTACCCGTAAATAGGGAAAATCGTTCAATTTTTATATATTAAAATACAATTTTTTTTAAATTAAAATTGCCATAACTTTTATTCATAATATTTATTCATAATTAACAAAAAATTACTTTCTAAAAATATTTGCATCAAGTCTATTAATTTTTATAAACGTTTGTCATAATAATAACATAACATACAATTACATTATCATTTTTTATGATTTATCCATAAAATTACAATATTAAATTATTGAATATCAATTTCGTACTAAATTTAATTACTATAATAAATATTTTTTTATATATTATATTTTTGAATCAATTAAATTTATGTAATAGGAGTTGATGTTGCTTTCGTAATAATCCACCAATATCTTAATATTTAAACTATCTACAGATATGCATCGAAGGGTTTCTTATTATAATTATTTTAATCACTGTCATATATCATTTATACTTGTCCCAACTATGAAACAGCCCTACTGTCCTATCGTTTTTTTAAATATTATAGTACTACTCAAGATCTATAATATTATATAGTTTAAAATAGGTCAGACGTTTTTAAAAATGTTCAAAAATTCAGTTGAAAAAAATATTTTATATGCGTAGGATAGTCTCTTTTAAACGGTTTTTGTACTTAGATTTTTCATCGAATTTTCATAAAAAGTATACAAAAAAAAAACTTATTGTCTTAAATGAACTGTATTAAAATTTAATCTCAATTAATGTCTTAAAAAAAAGTTATAAGCAGTTTTACAATGCAGAAAATTTCTTTAAAAAATCTATTTTTTATACTAACCTAATTTTGAGGTATTTTTCTGTAATAATATTTATTTTTATTTAATATCGACCCAGAAATATTTATGTATACTATTTATATAACAGTATTTCAACTGAGACTCTGTGTGGAGCTATTTTTTGTGTAACGTAAACAACATATTATTAAAAAGCAAACATGTTTGATGTTGTTGTCAATATCATTTTTAGCTTTGATGCATAGATGAGAAGCTATTGGTTTTACTCTGGTGCACTATATTTTTATACATACGAGTTATAAATAAGAAAATACAATAAAAAATGGTACTTTAATTGTAATTACAGTAAACGCACGGCTGCGGTGTCAATTATAGATTAGATAAATCCATTTTTGATTATCAATTCAGATTATTAGTTTATCTCAAAAAATCAAATTCAACTCTTATATATTTTGCCATGAAAAGTTTTCTTTTGTAATATCGCATTCGTTTTTTAATTGATACAGTTTTTAAACATAGTAGAATAACAAATTACTTCATACTATAAATAAGTATAAATAAAATATAAACGTACAAAATATTTTATATGAAATAAATGAAAAAAAATTGTAAGATAAAGGTTACTTAGTCTTCTTATAGTTATGAGATAACAATTTCTTTTCAATCTAAATAGTTTCAAAGTATGTGATAATAAGTACAAAAAAACAGACGATAAAAAGTAGTTCAATTATGTTTAAGTTTATTAATAAAATATTATTCATTTCTTCCTTGCTTATTAATTACAAATATCTTAAAATGTTTTCAAACATGAAAAATAAATCAATAATGTAATAGTTAGCATCTCTGATTTAGTGATATTTGTTTTTATTTTTTTGTTTCATCATTTTATTTATTTATTCCAAAAATTTTGTTTAAATAACACAGTTCCTCAGCCCAAGGGCGGACTGGTCATGTGGGCAAGGAGCAATATCCCCAGCCGTTTATATAACGATGGGGCCGCTATGATTATTGTAATATGGATAGTATTTATTCCTTACCTTTTTTTTTTAGTGAAGATTTCTTTTTATGGAGTGATAGAAATATTTTTTGAAGCAAACTAAACGGTCAAAACTATTGGCTGCTAGCTTTTCAGTACGGCCTTTCCTCAGCCAAATAGTCTTAAATTTATATTTTAATTCCATACGTTTATTTGTTTTATAATATTTAAGTGAAAACTAAATTAAAATGTTTAAAAAAATGTACGACTAAAATGGCGCTTTATATAGGCAATTTCAATGCTCTCGTGTAAAAAATATCAAAACTGTATAGAAAATAATACAACTCATTTGGAATAATTTCTTCTTATGTATTATCACTTCAATAATATTTTTTTAGACATTCTATTAGAATTATAATACTTATTACAGTAACTATTATGATTCACTTATTTTCATTTTTAAATCAACTTTATTACATCTTTTAAAATTAAATAATTCTGTATATAAGTTATATACACTTAAATCTCCAACAACGAAATTTTCTAATTGCACTATTGTCAATTTAATAATAAATTAGACGGTTAGTATTATAAAATATACTTCTTAAAAGCGAAAAAGTTCCTAATTATAATATTCAGTGACCGAAGAAATAAATAAATAAACTTTTTATTAATACTGGTATTTGGGTTCAGAGATTTTATACACAATGCCGGGTCACATAAGCAGTAACGGTTCGTAAATTCATACGGACTGAATTGGTCTGTTAATTTGTAATGGAAAACAGGGTTCTCTCTTGTATGAAATAAACAAAATTCCTTCATTTAAGGGAATCCGGGCTATACATTTGTATGATTTATGAATTATAGTAGTGCGATATGAGTTTGAGTTTATTAAATTATTGTTTTAATTGTAGATAAATCGATAGAAGCACTGACCAATGTATCATATTCCTATGAATAATTTTATTTTTATGCTAAAACTAAGTTATAATTTATTTATGGTGTGTTTTTAAGTATAGGATATATATAATAAATTGATCTTTGCGACGTCATATAGTATTGCATGATAACACTGTGAATTAATTAAATGAAAAAGCAATTTTGTTGTTTCAAGCGAAATTAATAAAATGTTTTTATAGTTAATATATCTACATTTATATACTCCACGCATAATGTTTTTGCGAGTCATTAGAGTCATTATTTATATTTGAAAGTTATAAAATAATCAGAAAATATGTTAGCAAAACTATAATTCATGGCTAATTTTTCATAGAACGCTATAACAAAAATATAAAACTAGTTCTTTTCAAGTTTTTGAAATGAAACATTTAAATATAAAAAAATAAAATAGTTAATTTATTATATTTTTAACCATAAAGTTTAAATAATATTTAAGTATGTATATAAATATTTAAGTTGTAATTGTTTTAACTACGCAGCTAAGGGGAAAAAGGGACTATAGTTCCCCACGGATCAATTATTGCTCTAAACAGCTTAAGATTTTGACTCTAGTAAAACCACGTGATAGGCCAAAAACAAATAATAATGTTCTTAGCCCTCCCCAAATAAAAATTTTGTCTCTGTTACCGAATAAAGGCGTAGGACATTGAATTCGAAATAAATTATGGTTATTATTTAATAAAAAAAACCGATATGACTACATTGAAAAAATATTATATAGTTATGGTTAATATAATATATATATATATATAATTAATATATTATACAACATAATTATATAATTGAAATAACTAAATAAATTTAGTTTATAATTGGTTCAACTATATAAGATAGTTCTTCTCACTATATAATTAAAATGTCACTATATTGACCATAATTTGAGGTGACCCAACTGTGTAGTTTTTCGTGTAATATCAACCAATAATGAATCATCAGCTAGGTAGTATATCAATCCTACCCTAATTATAACAATATATCTATAATTATGTTTATTTTTGAAATAAAATTGGAATTTTATTTAAACTAAAACGAATTAAATATGCTTAATCATTGCACGTTGTATTAAATTTCACGTGTTCCAGTAGATATGTAATTGAAATATTTCCGTATTATTCGATAGGGTAAATTAAACTTTACAGTGAAAAACGTTTAATCTCAAATCGATACTGGTGTACACATAATGGCTTAATTAAATTAACTATTCACGATAGCTGTCCTTATAACAGTGTACTATTTATGTTCATCACTTAAGTTCTTAATCCACTTCCAAAACGCTTAACAAACTCACTCTTAGACAAGTAGAGATAAAATATTTTAACTAAATAACCATTAGATAGAAATAAAAATTTCGCTGAGGTGATCGACGGCAAACGTTTAACAGTAATGAATTGTGTTCGTATAACAATTTATATTGATTTTAGCACAAATTATTGTGTTTTCTCGTACTTGTAGCTTTTTTTTTTACGAAAATACATTAATGTTATATTTTTATAGCACATAAGTCATTTTTCTTACGCATATGATGACTTGTTTTGTTAACAGCTCCTGACCAATCATCGTCGAGGATTTGTGATAATACATCATGTTTTATCGGTTTGCTGACTGTACTTATTCACATCAGACATGATGACATGTACCCCAGTAGGTTTGATTCAATTTAATATCACTGGTAACAGCCACTTTATTGTCAGCCGTCCAGTGAAAAGGAAAAAAACACACAGGAAGTGATTAATGGCGACCGTGTCAAAAGAAAGTGACGACCATTTTGACTTTACAAGTCACATTTAACTGTCTAATAAATATGAATAGACATGATTATATCTACTGAAAATGAAAAAATAAGGCGAAAGTCAGTCGATACGTCATTATTTGATGTTTATGCATTTAATTAAACGGAAATATGTCTATGTTCGTTTTGAAGCGCGACGTTTTAACGTAAAAATCAATAATATTCTTGTTTTCTTCGAATTATTGAAGAATATTACTTTTATAGCGACTTCCTAACACTGAGTAAAAACACTTTTTAAAAATGTATACTCGCTAACAGTTTGATAATGTTAATATAATTATGATTGTCCCAAAATCATTACTAACAAACACTAGTATTATTGAATTATCTAAATTTAGTGAATAGACTATATTTTTTACGTTCATTATTATATGCCTGTTTTTGAATATCAAAAATGAATTCAAAAACATTTTAAATTTCATTTGTTAATTATGTTTCATTTTATTGATTTTAGTCATGCTTATTTATAATTAATTTCTTACTTTTTTAAATTCTGTATTGTTGAAAATTAGAATTATTCATTGCGTGTTTCAAGTTATACAAGTTGATTCTTTTAACGCTTGCTACTCGATTTCTCTTAAAATAATAATTGAATAGTCATTTGTCAAAGAAGACTTTCGTCCACTTTTCCAATTTATTCAGGGGAGACAAAAGAATGTTTGTTTCATAATTGATTTATTTATATATTATGTGTATTTTAAAATCATATAATACACATAAGTACAATTCAAAAAAACATTAAAAAAAAAAAAAAATGACGTATTTATAATTAATAATATTTATAAAATAACATAAAACTTGTTGGTAAAAATGTATCATTGGTCCCTTTTAACTTAACGAATGACTATTTAATTATGTTTAGAAAATTATTATTGATATATAAGTGGTTTATATGAAGAGTTTTTTATGATCCTTTTTTCAATTTTATCTTAAAATCTTAACAAAAAAACAGCTATGAACAAAAAAATTCAAAATTTTAACAACATTTCTTATCCAAGAAAAATAATTTTTTGCCCACCCCCATTATAAATTTCTAAATACGCCACTGACTAAAATAAAAAAAAGATATTGTGAAAAAACATGACTGATTATTATAGAGATATTTTTAGGAATTATAGGTTTTTCATAATTTGAACAATTTTAATAGATTATTTTAATATGTTGATTTTATATTGATTTACCTCACATATGATAAATTCTTAAATTTTAATCGAAAAAATGTTTTTTTTTTTTTAAGTATAAAATATATTTAAACTATTAGTCACAAATTATAAATTCTTATTTTATGTAATCAAATATATTTAAGTAAATAATTAAATTAAATTAACCATATTTATCTATAGAAATATAAAATATCAAAAAAATGATGGTCAACTAGTTGTACGACGATTCGAGGAACGTTGTTGCAAATAATAAAACTACCGCACTCGCTCGTTTGAAGAGATAACGACACAATTAATAACCTCAAAATAAGTGCACCTAGAGTAATATTGCTTTTGGTTAATTATTACCGAAAGCTTTTCAGTCTTGTTATTTTATGTACAATTAATTAGAGTAATAGTATTACATTTTTAAAAAGTATTTTTATAAATAAAACAAAATATAATGGCTCTTCACGTTCCTAAAGCCCCAGGTTTCGCCCAAATGTTAAAAGATGGTGCTATGGTAAGATATTGACAGAAAATATAATAGTTAATTAAATTTTATAATTGTATACATTCTATTCTAAGTATCTTGTGTTAATATTATGTGTAGCATCTATCTGGTCTCGAAGAAGCTGTTTTTCGTAATATTGGAGCCTGTAAAGAGTTTGCTGAAACAGTCAAAACTGCATATGGTCCAAATGGTATGAACAAAATTGTTATAAATCACATTGACAAATTGTTTATTACTAATGATGCAGCTACTATTGTCAAAGAACTTGATGTAAGATAATAATTAATTTATTAATGTTTCCAAATTGCTATATATTAATTATTATGTAGGTTGAACATCCTGCTGCTAAAATTATAGTAATGGCCTCTGAAATGCAAGAACAAGAAGTTGGAGATGGCACAAATTTTGTAATAATTCTAGCTGGAGCACTACTTGAACAAGCAGAATTATTATTAAAAATGGTAAATTTCATAATGTTTTATTTATAACACAGGTTAATTCAAGTTTTCATAGGGATTAACACCAGTTGAAGTATGTGATGGCTACCAGGTAGCTCTGGATAAAGCTATTGAATTATTACCTTCTTTAGCATGCCATGAAGTTAAAGATATTAAGAGTAGTTCTGGCGAAAAAATTTTAGCAAAAGCTGTAAAATCTTCAATTATGAGCAAACAATATGGACAAGAGCAGTTTATTTCTGATCTTGTTATTGAAGCTTGCTGTAAGTATTTAACTTAGCACATTTAATGACTAGACATTTGAAATATATAATAACTTTTTATTTATTGATTTAGCTTCTATACTACCAGAAAAATCTACATTTAATGTAGATAATGTGAGAGTGTGTAAAATTTTGGTAAGTTAATAAAAATCATGCTGATTATTTCTAAATAATAATTTATTACATAATTGTATGTATGTATTTGTTAATAGGGTTCAAATTTGTACAACTCTTCTGTTGTTAATGGAATGGTGTTTAAGCGTACCAATGAAGGAGATATAACAAAGCAAACAAATGCTAAAATTGCTGTATATACATGCCCTATTGATATAACTACCACAGAAACTAAAGTACATCTATAATAATTACTTTTTTATTCAATTAATTACCGTTAAATTTAATATTTATTTTATTTTAATTTAGGGTACAGTCCTTATCAAATCAGCAGAAGAATTACAAAATTTTAGCAGAGGAGAAGAGATGGTACTTGAAGAACAAATTAAAGCTATAGCTGATGCTGGTGTTACTGTAATTGTGGCTGGTGGAAAATTTGGTGATATGGCATTGCACTATTTGAACAAATATAAAATTATGGGTGTTCGTTTAATGAGCAAATTTGATTTAAGACGGTTATGTAAATCTGTTTCAGCCACAGCTTTACCAAGGCTTGTAAGTTTATTTCAAATCCTTGTTTGACTACACTAAAAGCGTAAATATATTTCTATGTTTAAAAATTTTCCTCAAATATTAATGATTGTTAAATTAATATAAAAATACCTTCTCAGCTTCGCATCGAAGCTAAAAATATATTTTTTTTAATAATTAGAAATATTTTTACATTGGTAGCTGATTTTATAGAAAAATTATGGAGAACATTTTTTTTTTTATATATCATGTTTTAATTAATTTAATATGGTACAGGAAAACAGTTTCTCTGGATCATTTTTAAAAATCAAGTCCCAACCATGCCAGGACCCTACTGTCCTACTGTTTTTTTTTTTTTTTTATTGCAGTATTATTTAAGATCTTTAATTTTATATAGATTAAAATAGGTCAGACATTCTTAAAAATTTTCGAAAATTGAGTTTTAAAAAATGTTTTACATGCTTCGGATGGTCTCTTTAAAACAGTTCTTGTACTTAGATTATGCATTGAATTTTCATAAAAAGTATACAAAATAAACTTATTGTCCTTAATAAACTGTATTCAAATTTAATTTGAATCGATGTGTTAAAAAAAAAAACAGTTTTACAACGCAGAAAATTTCTTTAAAAATCCTATTTATTATGGTAGCCAAACTTTGAGGTATTTTTCTAAATTTCTTAAAATGAGGGGATTTTTTCCCAATTTTGGTAGTATAGGTTTAACTAGTTTAAAATCAGGTTCTTATAAGCAATATAATCGGTCCAGTGAGAACTGATAATTTTCATGGACTGACATAAAAAAAAAACAAATCATCACATACCTTATTTAAAAATTAATAAAAATAAATTGGAAATTTTGCACATTCTTAACACTTTTATTATTAAATATTCAACCTGTAAGTTGTATGATGTATTTTTTAATTCCTTTGTTTTAGTTTTGATTATAAGGTATTGATGATAAAAATATATAGATGTTCAGTAAGTAAGGACGCAGGTTAATTGCTATAAGCAATGAAAATAATAAAAACCCTTTTCTTACTTAGGTTTCGGAAGTAAACATATTATGCCTCTGATCAACACAACTGATTAAAATTGACTGTTTTGAATTAAAAATATACATTAATAATATTGTTAACAAGTATTTTTACTCTGACTAATATCTTAATATATGAATTTAAAAAGATATTTTATAAAAAGAAATAATAGGTTAATGAATGGATATTTTGTTAGGAAAAAAATTATTAAACTACATTATAGTTGAACTCTTGTTTATTATGTTTATTAGACAGCACCAAATAAAGAAGAACTTGGTTTTGCTGATAGTGTTTATGTTGATGAACTAGGAGATACTTCATTAGTTGTTTTTCGTATAGATGGTAAAGAGTCTCGTATGTCCACAATTGTAGTTCGTGGAGCAACTGATAACTTTATGGATGATGTTGAAAGAGCCATTGATGATGGTGTTAACACATTTAAAGGAGTCACTAGAGTATAATTACTTGAATTATCATTTAAATAATATTTGTATATTTTTTTATAAATAATAATCAAAAAACCAGTTTATTTCTTCAATTAAAACAGAGATTTAAAATGTCAATTTATTATTTGTTATTTAATTATATTCATTACTAGAATTTGATTATTTCATTTATAATGAGATAAGAATAAAATTACTTTTAACCAAATAAATATATTTTTTGCTAAGTCTAAAATTTTAAATAAATGAACTTCTTTAGAATAATATTATAAAAAAATATATTCTTAGTATTTAAAATTAAAAAAAATTTTATTTTATTTATTCTTATTTTAATCATTTTTGAAACAATTTATAGGATGGTAGATTACTACCGGGAGCTGGGGCAACTGAAATGGAACTCGCTCATCAAGTTAGCAAGTATGCCGATACATTACCAGGGTTAGAACAGTATGCTGTTAAAAGATTTTCTGTAGCATTAGAAGGATTTGTAAAAATATTAGCTGATAACACAGGAGTTAAATCAAATGAAACTCTTGCTGAATTAAATTCTTTGCATAGCAAAGGCAATAAAAATGCTGGGTTCAATATTGAAGTAAGTAAATTTAAGATCAAAATGATATAGTTTGAAGTAATTTAATTACTGACTGTTCAATTATAGGCAAAAGGATCTTCATTATTAGATGTTGTAGAAGCTGGTATTGTTGATTCATATCTTGTAAAATACTGGGGCTTGAAATATGCTACAAATGCAGCTTGCACAATTTTGAAAGTTGATCAAATTATAATGGCTAAGAGAGCGGGAGGTCCAAAAGCACCTGGTGGTCGTGCACCTGATAATGATGATGATGCATAATCTATTTGATTTGCAAATTTTATATCTTCTTTTCACTCACTAATACATGTTACTAACTTAAAACATCTTAATAATATTGATATTGTAATTATATTTTTTACATGAAATGTTAAAACTAATTTATAAAATACATTTCTATTAAAAATAATAAGTATTGTTTATTTTAGCTCATTTTTTAATTACATAATAGTTTTTTAATAAAAGTTTGATATAAAAGCATATACTTAAAATGTTTAAAACTTTGAATACAACTTTTTTTAAATGACCAGTTTATTTGAGTTTTTTTAAAAATACAATTTTAAATTTATTTATTTATTATATTTTATAAGTAAAATGTCTAGGTAGTGTAATTTAATCAACTAAAACCTTTTATATTCATATAAGTAATTTATTTTGCCAGTACAATTTTAATGTATTTACAACAAATTTACTTTAAAATTATTTAAAAAATTTAAGTTGTTAATGGTTGAAACAAATACAACTGAAGCAAACAGTCGTTGATTTGATGATTTTATTGGTCTTGATGAAATAGCTTAAAAATTGACTCGTATTTGAAGAGTATTAGAATCATATTATTTAAATATTGTTTACAAAATAACTTGATACAAAAACTTACACAAAATTTAATTATGATAATTATTAAGTATGAAAGTGGACAATGTTATAAGAAGTATTAAATTATAAAATTATTGCCACTTGATAGCTTATAATTAATCAAAATCATTCTTGTCCGCATATAATAAAATACTGAGATTAAACTTTCATTCCGTTCTTATTTTTACTCTACAATTTCTTCTGATTTCATTGATTGGCCAATCTGTTCTGCTTGATCAACAGTGTTAGGCAATTTTATATTCTTACTCTCTGGTAATGTCATGGTGATAGCAGCTGCTATAAACGATGTCACTCCAAACAATAACATAGTCACACATTCTCCGTAATATTCCGCCTAAAATACAATAAAAAACACGATTTTTGTACTTAATAATAATAATTAAAATACCGCCCATAGATATATTTAAAAATTGAAATCCTCGATTTAAAAATAAAATGTATGCAAATAAATTGTAAAAATGAAATCAGATTTTCATACACTGTTCTGAGCTTGGACTTTCCCTTGAATAATTTTATATAGGTGTTCAATAAATAAGGAAACATGTTTCTATTGTTCTTATTGTATGTAACAATTGACCTGTTTCTATACTTACAGAACACCTTGTATAACAACTCTAAACATTTTTTCTAATTAACTCACTAAAAGTGTAGTTTGGGGTGCCAACATGGAACCGAATCGTCCAAGCATTGAGCACAATGACAAAAGAATAGCTCGCATATTCGTAGGAAATATTTCCACTGTTAACATATATACAACACTAAATGCTACTGAAATAGCCAATTTACTGATCAAAAAAATGGATAACTTCACTCCCACGTAATCTAATAAACAAGTTTTAATAAAAACTTAAATAATGATTTTTCAATATAATACTTAAATAAGCTCACCAACTGGAGTCATATTGTATAATACACAGGTAACTCCACTTAGCAAACACGTAGTAGCCAATGACATTTTCCTAGTCATTCCTTCAGTAACAAGCCAATAAATTAAACATGCAGGTAATTCTATAAATGTCACGAGCATAAAATTAATGTACTTGTCCCCGGCAATGTCAGTTGCATTTATTGACAATCCATAATAAACAAGAGTTATTCCTATCCTAATTATTTTTAAATAACCTCATTATATAACACAAACGTTTTAAATACATACATTGAATATTTTTTCTTCGGTGAAATATTCTTACCAGACGATAGAACACCGAACAGTTCTAAATAAAATCGTTGGAGAGCGAATTATATCTTTTAGTATACTAGACTTTGAATCGACGTCATTTTTGTAATTTGTACTCTAAAAATGAAAATTTTTTAATTATATAAATTATCCTGTTCATTTTCAGTGGAAATTGATTGGTACGCCATGTTGTGGGTTCGGCTCTTCATTAAGTTCGGGCTGAAGCACAACACAGCGATGTGAGTTTTAGAGACGATATGCACCGCCCTAAATTAATGCCTAACGACAGTTCTAGAGTGGCTCACAATAGTACCGTTCGTGTTTAAAAAAGTAGAAGGGTTGAGAAATAGTGACAAGAATAGCAAAAAGGTAGTAGCTATTTGTCGGACTATATACTTAAATTGTATGTAAAAAAAAAGTATTAATAAAGATCATTAGTTTTTTCAAAAAAAAAAAATAATAATAATTGGTTTACCTCTAGTTGCAAATCAGTAAGATCAGGTAAAGGTTTATTATTGAATTTTGCAATTTTTTTGAGAATTTTCACGACCTGATCTTTTTTGCCCTGCGTATCAAGCCATCTCATAGATTCTTCGGTTAACCTAAGTGAAATATGATATTTTCACTGTTGAAATGTATAAAACTAACCAAATCTACTCACCAAAAGTAAGATAAAAAGAGTAACCCAGGAATATTACAAATTCGTAACAGTAGTCTCCAATCTTTGACTTGTTTGGCGACAAATGCTAGTAAGATTCCTCCAAATGGAAAAAATAACTCCAATATAGAATAAAATAATACTCTTTGTTTTGGCAAAACCAACTCCATAGCTACATAAAAAAATACATAAAATTTGCTACACAAATGCATCATATACCCTGATAAATATTACCATACTTAAAAGGGATCAGCATCACACATTTTTTTTTAAGTAAATATAACTATATGACAATAATGTTGTTTTTTAGTGAAGTAATGAAAAAATCGTTCTGATATATTTTTTCCCGTGAAATAGTTTTAGATACGCTACAATTAGTCACTTACGGTTACTTTACAAATTCTATGATTAAAAAATTTAGGTTTTAGAAATAAACTTACCCAACACAAAAGTTATGGAATATATTCCACTTGATAGTAAAGAAGATAAAAATTCTAGAATTAGAAACATTGTATAATTCACAGAAAATGATTGGGCAAAACTTAAAACACAAGTCATGACAATACCAAATATCATAGAAAACTTGCGGCCATATCTAAACAGTATGGTTTTATTTTAGTTTATCAAGTTAAAATTGAATGAAATAATTTAAAAAAAATATTTTTACTTGTCTGCAATTACACCCGATAGAGGTAGACCTACAAATTGTCCAAAGTTGTTTAGTGTTCCTACCATAGATAGTTTCCATTTGTTGTCTTCGCACATCAACCCAAACTGAAACAGATTCATATAAGATAGCAATTAAAATATAGAACAAAACTTTAACATGTTCAAAATAAATATAGGTGAAACTCAAAGTTTGAAAAGCCTAAACCAGATTTTATAAAGCAGAACATATTTTAGAAATTTTAACTGAGTGACATTAATAGAAGCACATTTACGAAATGAATTCGGGTTAATCTTTACAAAAATAGGCACGCACCCAGAATTTAAATTAGGGAGGGGTATCTAAATAAAAATATCTTCCCTCTTTACACAATATTATCAAGTTTAGCCTATTATATAATGTCATGAAAATTTTCGGAGGTGGTGTCCAGACCACATGAACCTCTCTGAATATTTTCCTACTCAAAAGTGTGTAATAAAATTGTATGGTTTAGAAATTATGCGAATAGGCTAATAAAAGTTTATTTTATGGAATGACTGCTTCCCAAGAAAAATCCTAAATATTCCACTGTACACCATTATTTAGAATTGGTAGAAGAGTATGCAAATTGTTACTATTGATACGCTATTAGGTTTTTTATAAATTTTTTGCTCGAAATTTCGTTATTTATATATGAATGTATAAAAAAAAGTTATGAAAAACTATTTTCAAAACAAAAAGTTAATAGAGGTTTTTTTTTTTTTGATACTAGCGTTAAAAGAAGATTACAAATTTTTTAGAGGAAACTCTAGAGCTACCAATAAATTTTATTTTAGCAATAAAAAAGGTACAATTATATGGGTTGCCAAGACCATTTTCCCATAAAAATGTTCTGAATGAAATTTGATTTATTGTTTTGTGATATTACTTTTTGAGTTATTAGATTTTTTGGATATAGACGAGAAGGTTATACAACGTAGTAAAATTTTTATCAGTGCTTTATGGTAAAAATAGTGACGCTTAATAATACCCCTTTTCCTCATCTTTTCTTAATAAGTCATACTTCAGTTAAAATAAAATATGTATAATTATGTGTTTTATATATTACAAAAAAATACAGAATTGTATATTTACAAAACGATTTAAAGGCCATATTTTTTTTTAAAATCATTATCAAAATTATAGTGAAGAATTAAAGGTAGTTAGTATTAGTGATATTAATTTTGCATTAATATTAACTCAATGTAATACAATATAATTAATATTTAGTACTAACCTCTGTCCCTATAGTGTTTTCATAGTCTTGGAAAACCCAATTGCCATTGCGACATGATTCCATAGAATTTTGGTCATAATTTGATGGAATACACTGATTTCCTTCCGTTTCATTTTCATAACTAACCCTACTATATCGGCGACATTTATAAGGATGACTATTTTGTTCTCTATAAGGTGTAGTATATTTCAACCATTCTGGTTCGTAGACCAATTCAGTTTGCCCCGAAGTGTCATCACAACCTGGTACCTGACACCTAAAATAAAATTTACTATATTTAATGATAAATAATATACCCAAAATTGTAGATACTAAAAAAGCATTAGATAATTTTAATTAGTGTTCAATCACGCATTGGACTTTGTTTTTTAAGAAAGCTGAAAGAACCTACTTTAAAACTATTTTCTTTTCTGAAATTCCAAAAAACTAGAACTTATCTATTTTAAAAATAAAGATAAAAATAATTTTTTTAAAACCTTAAGAAAAACCTGAATTAAAATTGTAATACTTTCAAAAATATTTATGAAACAAAGTAATTAAATAATTAAAGTTATTTTGTTAACATAATTAAACTTCTGTGCAGAGATTGTCCAAAAAAATTTGTACGTAATAATCAGGGCACATAATTTATAGCAATAGTGTTATCTTAAGCGTTATAATAAACATTTAAAAATATCGTTTTTAGTGCTTGAATATTGTAACAAAAAGATAATAATATTAATAAAAATAAAATGTAAATTTTATTTTATGAAAATATTTGAAATTTTAATATAATACCTTATAAAATATACATTTTTTATTTTAAAAGCATATTAATTCAACATATATATTAATTAAAAATATAAAAATAGTTGTTTAAGTATTAAGGGCAATGACCATGTCTAAATCGTAGTATACATGTCTTTGATATCCAAACTTTTTTTCCTACACCTACTCTAATTATTTATACCTTTTTACAGAGGCTACCCAAACATACAGTCGAGAAAAATTAGCTACCTTAAAAAAATATATTTCTATATGTATCATAAATTAAAAGTTAAATTTTAAAAATGTTGCCCCCTTCGTACTGCTAAACTAAGATAAATTTGAAATCAGCAACGTTTAAAACATAAATAATTGAAAATCTAGACTTTTTTTGTCATAAATCTGGAGATATTAATTAGGACAATTTCAGACTACTGTTTTCCCTTGTCAAGAAGTTACCAGCTTATTTAAGTGCTTTACTTACAGTTGTTAAGCAACATGACTTGTTTAAAATATAAGTAAACAATTTAATATGTCCCAAGAGGTCAAATAAATTTTGAATTTTTCGGAGTTTTAAAAGATTTATGTATTTAGCTTATTGGATTTTTGAAACAAATTTACAGCTTACGTAGATATAAGCATAGTTGTAAGAAATACTTTTAAAAAGTATTTTAAATAATACTCAAATATTTAAAAAAAATGTATTTAAAATACTATTTGAATACTTTTCATACAAAAGTATTTGAGTAATACTCAATTACTTTACAAAAGTATTTCAAATACTAAGAATACAATTAAAAAATAATAATAATGTTTTTATTTTAACTAAGAGCAAAAGGTTCCACCTAAATAATTACCAAGAAGGTAATTTGAGTCAAATATTGAGTACTCTTAAATTAAGAGAACTCATTTATTATTTTCGATATTTTTTGTTAGAGGTAAATAAAATTAATTATTGTAGACTATTCAGTGAAAAAAATAATTATTAGTACATGTGTAAAAACCTGTAAAGTATGTCTTATTGACAATAGAGTAAATCATTTGAACCTGCAATAGGCTATTGTAGGTTCAACTGATGTATTAAAAATAGATGTATACATAATAGCATTTAGATAAGCACAATAATTATGTTATACTATAATGTAACATATAAAATAACAGAGAATTATTCTCAATTTTCATTTTGACTGAGTTTAATTTGCTTGCTGTGTTACGGTTAGCAAATTAAAAAAAAAAAGTATATTAATAGTACTGAATATTAAACAGTATTAAATACTAAATAATTGTATTTAAAATACTACTCAGATACTTTTTATTAAATGTATTTAAAAATACTATTCAATACCAATGAAAGTATTTGAATACTTTTATTCAAATACATTTACTCAAATGCTTTACGCCTTTGGATATAAGTCCTAAGACCTTTCAAAAACAAAAATTGCAAATGCTATAAGTTATGAATAAATTATGAATTTTATGCTTTAAGCCCTGATAATAATACATGGAAATACAATGTAAATTAAATAATGATCTATTTATACTAATTGTTTTTTGTATACATACGTATGTTTATAGACATATTTGTTATCATCAAGCCTTATTAACACATATATTTATTATTAGATGTATACATGTAAACAATTATTAAAATAAACAAACGAAGAAGTTAAAGTAATAATCAAGTATAAAAAACAAATATTTGAGAATAGCAAAACTAACCTACTTTGAATAAATTATTAAAATTAGTAACAATTGTTTTTAATAAATGCATTTCCCTCTTAGAATACTGAAAATGTATGTAAAATTGCTTAAAAGTATAACGTCAAAACTTAGTAGTATATCTAAGCTGTGAACATTTAACTACAATACATTAATAAAATATTATTTTAACAAAGCTATCTTAAAATCTACTCTAAAAATTGGTTGTTTTGATTATTTTAATATTTTTCATATAAATTAAAAAAAATATTATTTGTGATGATATTTTTATAATCTTTAAATATGACTATTATTTTAAAAAATGTAACGCAGATTTTTTAAAAAATTATATAAATTCAAATTGAAAATTATGTATATTTTAAACAGTTTATAAAAAAAACAATTTAATTCACGGAATTGATTATGGACTTAGACCTTAATAATTTACATTTGATATCTTACACGAACATGTTTGTAAATACTAATAACATAAGGAATGATATAAATTGAAAATTCATTTTAAATTTTCCAACTAGAACAATTGATTTACTATCAAATAATCAATACATAAATGTGTTAATATTGAAAAAGAGATAAAATTACATTAAAAAAAAAATATATATATATAATCGTATTAAATAAATATGTGCTAAATTTAATAATACTATTATATAAGATATAAACAAAAATTAATAGTTTTTCAATATTAACTAGGTTTGAAATTTTTTTTATAGGTATCAAATTGTTATCTTCTATTAAGTAGAGATTTGCGGCTAAGATTTTAACTATAAAATTATAACTTAATGTATGGTTATACATTTTTCAGAAAATTTTATGTGCCCAAATAATTTACCCTTTATAACTCAATAAATGTTTATACATATTATTTTAATTTTCTTTCACGTTTAATTAAGTTATAGTTACTTAATTTCTCAATTAATATTTATTATTTCTATAGTATACCTTATTATCAGTACAAGCTATACATAGTCTGAGTTAAAGCGCTAAGTAAGACCGCCCGAAAATTCAATAAAATAATTTTAAGATTAAAACAATTTTTATAAAAGGATTAAATGTATCTTTTTATTATAAAATTATTAAGGATACAGATAGATTACAAATAAGCCTTTATATGTTATATTATAGAAATTTTAAATAAATTTTACTAATAAAAATAAATCAAAACATTTTTTTTTATTGTATTTTTAAAAAATATTGTTTTTTTCATCTACCTAAATTTGATAAGCTGATTTTATCGAAAGCAGTGTTTTATATACTTTAAAAAATATTTATCCGTGTATTGAAAATATCACAATAATAAATAGCTTTTCTTTTAAAAATACAAAAGAATTTTTATGTCCACAGATTCATACTGACAATCAGGTTGACCTATTGCTTTTAAAAAATATCACACAAAAATTGATATAAAAAATTAACTTGAATTATTTATTAAATAGTACAAAGAATACAACTGCACTTTTTGCGATATTAATAATTCTTTGGTTATTAAAGCATATAACATGTGTTCTGTATCATTTTTGGACTTCATTATTTATTTTTGATTTTATTATGCAGTCACAATAGTTCAAGGTTAAATATCTTTTATTTTTGTTAAATAGTTAAAAAATGATAATAAATCTGAGAGATAAAGGAAAAAAAGCGATAGTGATAATTAATATATATATATATATATTGTTTTTTAAAAATTATGAAATATATAAGGTAATTACAACCACAATTTAGGAATTTGTTTTAAAAATTAATGAAAAAAAAAAATGCTATCTATATTTTAGAATATGTGTTTAATATTTCCCTTTTTCAAAATGAAAACAATTTTATTTTAAATATAATTGTAAAGTTATTATTTTATAAGTAATGTAATAATTAAGTAATATCATCTATATCCAATCATTTTATATTTAAGGAGATAAACATTTTATTTTTAAAATAAATTAATAATTATTAATTTATTTTTATATTTGGTATAAAAAAAATGTTATTTTATTTTGAGTCTATTATTAATATAAACATTAATATATTATAAATATATATATGTACATTTAAGTGCATGGACGCAGTGGACCATTGTACTCAACCTTCTCCTTTAGTATACACCAGTTCACCTTTAATTGGCCAGTGTGAAATAAATATTCTGGTTGATAAAAAAAATTTTATATATACAGAGTGACTTTTTTTTAGCCACTTAAACTCTATTAAAATAATAATTAAAATATATATTACAGGGATGTCAAATTATTATTATTTAAATGGCAGTATACATACTTAAGTAGCTTACATAATAAAAAATGATCTTATGGAAAAAATGACTGGTCAATAACAACATTTGGTCCACTATTTCAGAAATTAACATTTTTATACCTAAGCGGGAGAATGAGTGAGCCCAAGAAATGCCTTGTAATTAAATTATTTGCACCTTTAACTTACCTCTATTCATTACTTTAAATTATTAATAACTCCTGAAATACTGATCTAAAAGTTGTTGTAGATCGGTTATTTTCTTAATTAATAACATAATGTTTATATCAGTATATTATACTACCCACGTAAAAAAAGTGAACAATTGATAAATAAGCTCCTTTACTAAGACCATTAATTTACTTTCGAAATTGTTGATAAATCTTATAAATAGTTTAATAACCTTCCAACTGTTTTGTACAATTGTTGGTAACATACACTGTTCATATTAAAAATGCAAAAAGAATCATTCATTGTTTAGTTGCTAATAATATTAGCTTTATCTTGACAATATAATTGCCTAATGTCCCAATATTTTTTTATATCCTTAATGAGTGTTAAGAATTTAAAGTTATACAAAGCCCTTATCTTAGTTACTTGAAGAGTCAGAACTTCCAAACAATTTTACAACATTAATTTCTATTTTAATCTTTATTTAATTATTACTTATGCAATTTTTTTATAATTTAACTAAACATCCAAATATAACTAAATTTTTTAACTTAAAATTTAAAATAATATATCAATAAAAGTTTTACCTGTATTTCAGATCGCCAGCAGTGAAAATGTATGCTACAGGAGATACGTTGGACATCAGGAGTACTATACCAAACAGAAAACATCCCATTATTTGATATCTGCCCATACCAACGGTCACAAGGACATCATCAATATCCATCTTGCCCAATAGATGTCTTCCAGAAAAATTAATTATGCTGTATGAAAATTTTATAATTTTCTATAAATACATAAATTACATAACCACTTGTTTTATTTGCTGAAATTATCAGTTGCTTATAAAATAAGCACAAGTTTAAACTCAATGAAATGTTAGGTACTAATAATGACGTACCATTTGCAACTGAGTAAGCGAAAGACTAAATAAAATTTGTTCAATTCAATTGGACTTAATGTTATACAAAATGTATATTCATGTTTGTCTTTCAACGAGTGGAATAAAAATATTAAATTGTAATGTTCGAGTGAGGTTTCTACGCGGTCACGCACATGGATGCAGCATATGGATCAAATAAAAAGATATAACAAATTATCATAGATAACTAGTGTATACGCAATTTATTAATATTAATTTTATGGGTAAGAAGAGCACACAATGTTTATCTAACGCGCGTCTGTAATTTACAGATAAAAGAACAAAGAATATAATATATACAAATTCACAAATGAGTATTAAATAATTAATAACTTATAAACTGCCCAATTATCTTAAGATAATAATTCCGTACAATTTTTAGATGATAACCCAAACTTGTGTCAAAAATTTAATTAACTATTTTTGCGCCACAAAAGAAAGACTGGTTATTTTATCTTAGTAGAGCCTTTGTACTGAATACCTTAGCTATGATGATGCATTGGTATTTATGACATTTGATAAAGTTCTTTGTTATTTAAATTTTCAAATGTTAATAACCTTTTATATGATTCGTCTCTATAAAATTTTGTTAACAAAAATGTTTAGAATCTGCAGAAACATTTTATAGTTGACTATTTTTACATAAATGTATTTAACATGAAACAATTATTTGAACTTCACAAAATATCTTTCGCATGATACTTACATTTGTAAAATTATTTAATCTTAACCTTTTTTAATGTGCTGATTCAATTAATTATATTGTGCTTATCTGTCTACTTTAATCTCAACTAGACAATTAAGACTTCTATAAATAATTTAATATAAATTAAAATTTGAAATATAATTTTCATTTAATATAGCAATAAAATATTATAGGAAGTTAAATGTGTTAGGAAATGTTCTTTGATGATTTTTAAACAAAATAATACAAACATTAAGTTTTTGTTAGAACATTTTTATTTAACTGATTAAAAAAAATGTTCAATTAAATACTTTTTATACATAAAAAATAATAGCTTATTCAGACAACACTGGATGGTATTAGTTTATGTAATGAGTAAATATTATTAATTAATAAATATTAAATTCATAAACTTTACTATAAAAAAAACAAAAATTACAACCGTAGTGACGAATTTGACAAATTAGAGTGTAAACTAAATTTTCATTATTTCAATATTGTCTTAACAATAATATTAATTTATAAATAATTAAAATAATTAAATTATTATTTGAACATTGCTGATCAATAATAAGTAATTAGGATAAAGACGAGACAGAAAAATATTAATTGGATATAATATAAATTAATGATAGTTACTCATTTTTACTG
The DNA here is from genome assembly GCF_025091365.1 of Daktulosphaira vitifoliae. Taxonomy (NCBI): domain Eukaryota; kingdom Metazoa; phylum Arthropoda; class Insecta; order Hemiptera; family Phylloxeridae; genus Daktulosphaira; species Daktulosphaira vitifoliae. Next base: position 14,039,332 of record NW_026099574.1, on the reverse strand, counting down.
AAAAATATAAAAATATAGTAATAATAGATTGTTTAATAGCTATTCTTAACAAAAAAAATCATTCATTCTAGTTTTTATTTCTATTATAATTGTTCCCAATAATATGGGAACAATATAGATCTTCAAGATTTCGCACATGTACACTTAAGATCACTTTTTTTTAATGTATTGTTCTCTCTAATTAACCTTATAACTCCTTATGAGAACACTCATGAGGTAATTATATACACTTTTTTATAAAAAATTTATCTCGTACTATAGTAGCACGGGTTAGATTGGTTCATATTATAAACCTATGATATTTGCTGGTTGGTATAAGTAAGTAAAATATTAATTAATAAAACTAAAATTATGTATAATTAACAAAAATGAATTGTCAACGTTATAAAAGTAACTGATAGTGTAATAAATTACGTATAAAAATAGATTGCTAGTTTAGCTCATCGAGCTGTAAATAGACAACCCACTACACTTTATCCAGAAGTTGATAATTTTTATTTATGCCTAAGTTTACGTTAGTTTAATACTTATAAAGTAAATTGTGTATATTTACGGAACTATTGGAAAATAAAATAAATCTCTCTAAAATTTCATTTTAAAAATTAAAAAGCTCATTTTTTATTATTTGATTATATTTTTTATTTTTATTCATTTTTAACCAAAATAGTGTAACTCTATTTTGAGCAGTGTGAGCCCCACCTCCAACCAAATTTGATTGAAAGTTTTTACTCATGCGCAGAACAAAATAATTTATTATTGCCGTATTTAATAAGATAGATGTTTTCAAAAGCAGCTTACAAAGTTCAGTAATACACTTGTTATACCTTAGCACGTAAACAATACTCACTAGGTGTTTAAAATTGATTCCATTCCGCTAAACTGTATCAATTTTATTGTCCTCTTGCTCAAGTATAGAGATATCTCAATGTAAATTGTTAATTAAAAATAATTATCTATTTATCATCGATTATTGGGCTTTTACAGTATGAATTTAATAGTTTGGGGACTCATATCTTCAGTTGTATAGAGTTTTCGTGGCAAAAAACATTTAAAATATTAATAGTAGATGTATATTTATGATAAATTAATAATTACGCGTTTATAATTATAAATGTAAAAACAGTTTAGATACATTTAAAAAATGACATTATTTTATTTTGTGAACATTCACTTTAATGACGTTCCGGATTTCATTAAGGTGTTGCGAATTGGGTTTTGTGTAGTATATGTCTATATAGTTATATTTATATAATCATTAATGTACTTATATTGTATTATCATGTGGGAATGGAATCATAGATAGTTAATATTATATAAGTATTTGCCAAGCAAACGCCATGGTTCTTCTAGAACATTTGATGCTTGTTCAGCTCTTTTTCATTATATAAGACTAAGACCATTGCCAGCCAGGGCGCGACCAGACAGTCGAGTTAGTTAACACTAGTTCGGCTGAATCTTTTACTAAATCTTCATCAAATTTTTTCTAAATCTTATATTTGCGTAAAATTGTTATTTTTTGTAATTAAAGTATAAAGTGTGTAGCTAATTCAAATGTCTAATTATTATTTATTTAAGGTACCACATTGGATTCACAACAAAGGTAAAATATGGCTTCTAATTCGGCATCTTTGATTTTTCTAATTACAATTTTCTTAATAGTTTATACCTATTATACATGATAATGAATAGTAATCACATTACGCTACATATTTTTCAACATTTTGTTTTGTCAAAATTATCAGCAACATTAAAAAAAAAACAAAAATAATCAAGCACATGTTTATTTAGGAATATATTGTACTTACTGTTAAATAACAGTTCATTATCTAAAATTATGAAAAAAATTGTCACCAAAAAGGGTAACATTACTTCTATTAGTTACTGCACAACTTAGTTACCTATTTTAGTAGGAGTGAGCAGTGTCAGCTGGGATGTGTCCTAGTAAACCTAACGATTTAATTTTTTGGCGTAAATAATTGTTTTATTTGCATATGTAGACGAAACATAATTATTAACTGGTTTAAAACAAAGTAAACATATTTAAGGTAGAATTTGAATGCATTAGTTGCTTTATTTTTTATATTAACTATTTTACTAATTTTTTTTCTAATGCAAATAAGTTTAATGAATGTTATTGTACAAGTTGATTATAGGCCTCAATATACACATTTTTTAATGTGTTCTTATAACTAAATTAAAATTTAATTAAATGAAATAATCGAAAATTATCAATATACAGTAGTAAAATGTAGATAAAAAAATAATTTTGAATAGAGTTGAGAGTAGATTATGTTGACATCTTCAAATTTAAATTGAACCTCTTTAAAAAGTATCACCATAAAAACTTGAATTCAGTAGGAATACTACTTAATTTACTGAGATCAATTGGTAAAGATCTCGTGTGAGCTTAATTTATATTAAATTGATTAATTTTACCAAGTAATCAAAAATATGGTAATAATTGAAGTTTAAAAATATTTAAATGGAAAATCAATCTGATGACCACCTTAGTTATGCTTTTAGATAATTATTAGGTTTATTTTTTCAGAAACTGAGCTAGTTCAATTAATTATAAGCAAAAAAAAAAGAAATATGTTAAATTTAAAGACAAAAAAAGTGTTCATGTAATTTTTTCTCAAAAATTGTGATTGTTATATTAATATATTTAAAAATATTTCATTATAAAATGTATAATATTTCTATATTTTTTAAAATCCAAGAAGTTTATCTTGCTCATGTATCAATCTCATTCTGTCCCATTTGAATTTAGAATTGATTCTGATTTCCAGAGATTTTTAATTATAATATGAAGTTACAAAAGTATTAATAATAAGAAAAAAAGGTTTAATTATTTAATTTTTATTTAATAGATAAAAAAATACGAAGGGTGTTTATTATAGATCTTTTTTATTTAATATAATATTAAAAAATCTAAAAAATTACATAAATGCTCAAAAAAAAAAATATTAAAGAATTCTTAGCAAATATTAACGTCTGGGTTGAAGTGATGCTAAATAAATCCATACAGAGAGAACTTGATTTGGATATGGATGTATATAGACAGCTAAAGCAAATTCAACTTGTTCGTTTTCATTCAAATGTAAACCGGTAGCTTTAACAGCATCAATGAGCTGTTCTGTACTACTATATAACTTATTTATTGGAAATCCACATATCTATCAAATATAAATTAAAAATTCAATTAAATCAATCGTCTCAATGAAAATTAAAGTAGTAGTTGTTATGAATGGGCCATTAACTGTTGTTAACTATATTTGAAGTGGCTAAGAGCACTTAACACCAAAAAGACCACATGTATTTTAAAATTGTTTAAAAATTTAGAATTAAATTATTCTGTAACACTGAAGGCAATTAACTGAAGAAAATTCTTAAACTTTCCCAAGCAATAATAGAAGAACAGTTCATCAGATAAAAAAAATTATAAGAACTAAATTATTTGAAAATTTTTTTATCATTACAGTAAACTAAATTTAAGGATTCCCATGAAAGAAAATTAAAGTTGGTGTGTTATAACCATAAAGCAATGAAAAAAAAAGTATTTAAATAAATATGATTATAGAGTTTTTTAAAGCAAAAAATTTTTTCCTTTATAAAAATTTAAAATATTTAATAATTTCTGAGAAAATGAGTCTTATCTTTAATAAATCACTCACTAGACTTTCCATTTAGTAGTATTTAAAACTTTAAAAAAGATTCTTGAAGAGCTTAAGGTATACTAAATTTTTTAATTGTACCAATGAACTTTGTATTTGATTAATATAATTACCCTATGAGACACAAGTAAATGCTGAAGCTCATCAAGATATGAAGTATCAACATTATTATTTTTTGTCCAAGTTTCTTTTTCTAGGTAAGGTAAAATTTTCCTTAAAACTGAGATACAATATCTATTCCATACTGTCTTAGACTTTAATCTCCATTTCATTAGAGAGTTTCTTAAAATATTTTCTAATTTTTCTTGTAAAAAGCGAGCATCTGATATTGCTGCAGGAGTATAATCAATTGTAGGTGGCTGAACTGAACCTGCAATAGTTGGTGCAGCTTGAAATCGTCCAAAAGCAGGATACCAGTCTCTTTTTTGTCTAACATCCCAATTGGTTCTGGGAACAGACTTTTCAATTTGTATGTTTAACCATATCTGCAATGTATTTAAAAAAAAAAAAAATTATTTCAAAATGTTATACTGTATTTTTTTAATTTTAAATCATTTTAAAATATGACATACATTTTCATCATTTATTAAGCAGTTAACTTCTTGTAGAGGTGAAAAACTGTCACTAGTAGAATATTTTTGTCCACTTAAAGGATCCCATATGTTGTACATAGTGGAATGATCTGGAAGTGTATTTAATGTTAAAACATATGCAGCTTCACCACGAGTGATACCAGTTCCTAATATTAACCACACTTTGATGTCAAGTTTCATAAAATAACAACAAAGAAGAATACCATGATCAACACCTGAGCTTCTACCAAGGAGTAAACCCAAAAGTTGCTGAAATCAAAAATTTATTTAAAATTAAAATATTGAAAACAATGGAATGTAAACTTACATCTCCTGTTAACCATACATCAAAATGACCCATTAATAAAATATTACTATGGATAACAGGTATTAGAGATACAAATCTAGCAATCATCTCCGAGGAAGTTTGATAATCTTCTGACAATACTAAAATAAAACATATATGTCTTTTAAAAACATATACATATTTTTTTAAATTTGAACAAAATATTACATGGAAGGGGTAAAGGTCGAAAATATCTTGTTGCACAAACAGTTTTGCCACTGCAATGTATCACAAGAGTTTTTACTGGACGCTTGGAATATAATTTTACTCCTTCAGTAGACCAATACTCTAAATACCTTTCAAAATTTGGTGTTTCATTGCAGTCTAATTTTTCCTAAGAAAAAAATCTTTCTATAATAATATTTCGTATATAATCAATGTATATTTGGTAAATATACAAGTGATAGTAGTGTTTCCAAACTATTTTTTTGGACATCTTGAAAATAAATATAAAATTTTGTAGTTTTAGATAATTTAATAAGATACACCCATATTTTCTGTTTTTATAAATTTACTAAATTACATTAAATTATTTTTATGTATTACTTTAATAAGTTCAGTAGAATTCAGCGGTGGTTGAGCCATTATAAATAAACTTAAAAATGTTGAATTTCGATAATGAGAGCTTTCAGTACTTGACATGTGTCTTTCATAACCTAATAAATGCTTTGGGGTATTCAATTGAAATGTCCCTTCAATCTAAAAAAAAAAAAAAAAAAAAGAAATAACTGGAAATTATTCTTATAGAAATTAAAAGTAAACAAACTTTTAAAAATGTTTTGAATAATATTAAAATTAAATTGGCATATAAAAACCATTCATCTATTGAAGATAAATCGCTATTAAATAGAATGGCAATTTTAATTATTTTGTATAATTAACTACCTAATTTAAAGATAATGATCCTATAAAGAAAATGACCGGTCAATAACAACTTTTGGACTAGTATTTCAGAATTTATTAACATTTTTAAACAAAGGCTGGAAAGATTGAGTGTGCCTAAGAAATGTCTGGTAACAAAATTACCAGTATCCTACCTTACCTCCAGTCATTACTTATTTATTTATTTTGTACAACATACAGAATATAAGCACTACACAATCAACAAATTTAAATAGTCAATACTTTAAATTAAATAAATTGTTTTGGTTAATAATAATTTTTCATTTTCTTAATTAGATCATTATTTAATAAATAAGCTAGTTAATTATGTAATAATAATTAAAATATCCAAGCTTTTCAATGTAAAAACACAAGATAATAAAGATAAATACAAAATATTAAATATATAAGTACAACTTAAATTGATACAAAATGATAAAATAAGGGATTATACTTACAGTCTCAATTAATATTCTTCCTTAATATTATACTTATATATTAAAAGCAAAACTTACTTGAGAATTATTTAATAATGCTGAAATTGGTAGTGTACAGCTACCTAACCAATGTCTTTCTAATCGTTGATGGATATTAGTTTCTCGAACTCTATCATCTTCTAAAATATCAACTGTGATTTCATCATACATGTTGATATGAATGTAATCATTAATAATCTCAACTTCATTTGAATAAAAATCAACAGAATTCGATCTAAACAAATATTTTTTATTGTAATATAAATTACAATTATTCATGAACATAATAATAATTAATTTTTTTTATAATAATACACTAAAAATTATGTATCAAAACTATGATTACAAAGTGATCAATTAATATTTAAAAAAATAATATTTGGATCTATAAGTAAATCATTAATAAGCTTAGTGCCAATACTTTCTGTTTTTTATTACAAACTTGTAAAAATAAAAATGTTCATTATTTATTATTTAATAAGTATTTTATTTGTGAAAAAAATGTATAATTTTTCTTTAAAATATCTTATTGTTATAAAAAGGACTCAGAACATAAAGCATTTATAAAGTTTATATTAGTTTTATGAATCAATGATAAAACATGTTTTTATTTAAATACTAAATAATTTATGCTAATTAGATATTTAGTTATGGAGGGTATATGAAAAATTACTCTTCCTAACCTATGATATATTTTCATGAAGAAGAATGTTTGAAAGTATATCAAACAAATTTATAAAAAGATTTATCTTTCGATCCCTAACTAAAATAAGATTTATATATATATTAAAAAAAAAAAAAAGGTTTCTTATACATTTTATTATTTTTTATACTATATAATATTTCAATGATAATTTAATATTTATTCAGAAAATATTTTAACAATTATTAATAAATAAACATTTTTCAACAGAAACCTCTATAAATAAATAAATTGTCAAAAATATAATATCAATTTTTTTGTCTCTCCTAAAGTATTAAAAATATTTTATGATGTATTGCTATTAAGGTACCGATGAGTAATATGTTTCAAAACTGACCTCACTGTAAGATGTAAATCTTGATTCCAAGTAGGATTAGAGCCTTCAGCTGTTGTTGTTCTACTTGTATAATTTTTAAATGTAATTTCAATAAATGGCTGAACTGGAACCATTGCTACATCTCCAATCATAATATCTGAATTTTTTCGAATAGGAACTTCAAAAGCTCTCATTACATTTACAGTAACCTCAAGTTTATTACCATAAAAATAAAAAATAAAATAATTTTCATACTCAAAAAATTGTATTTTGTAGAATAAAAAAATGATGATATACTTTGATTTCTTGATCAGACAAACACTTAACAGGTATTTTTTTCCTTTCTTTTCTCCTAGGTCTTAATGGACGTTTTGGTTGGAACATTTTCATAAAAGTCAATCCAAGAGTTCTAAAAAATAAATTGTGCTCCAATATAAATAAATAAATTTAAATTTAATCTTACTCACCCAATGTCTGGTACACTATCTTCAACAATTATATCCCTAGTAATTTTATTTCTGTTTCCAAGTTTACATTGTTTAAGAATTTTATCATATAGCCTTATAATAGAATAACGACTCCATATCCTACTAGTTTCTATAGTTCCTAAACCAGCAACTTCTAGAGCTAATTCAGATGTTGACAAGCGATTCTCAAATTCCTAATAATGAGCATTGGTATTTTTTTTAATTCATTTCAATACCGTTAAAATAAATATTTTAATTATACTATAAGATTATATAATCTTATACCTTAATTTATGAAAAATTTAGCTTTAAAAAACACCATATATGGTTAAATAATTATTATTAGAAAAAATATTAGAATTTAATGAAGGATTTGGTGTAATATAGCACTATCAGAGGGGAAAGCTTTATTGAAAACTAAAAAAAAAACTTTTTAAAATGAAATTCAATTTGAACTTACACTAAAAATGTCTTTAGGTATTGCCCATTCTTTTAAAGGGATTGCTTTTATTGATCGAAATTCTATTTCTCCTCGATCACGTAATTTTAATAACTTCAGTCTAGGATTTGATTCTAATTCTTCTTCTGAACAAAATTCTAATAAATGTTTGTAAATATTTAATCTGAATTTAGAATTAATACTACGAATCATTTCATCATCTAAGCTCTATAAAACAAAAAATATATAGAAGATCATCAAAAAAGATGACTTATAAAAATCATCATAAAAGATTTTTTTTGTTCTTGTTTAGATAATTAAAAATCTTTTACAATACATTAGTATTAAAATAAGTTCATAAGAATAAAAGGTATACATAAATATTAAAATATATATAACATTATCATCTCCATTTAGGTGTTTCTAACTGAAAAAGGAAAACTTAAACACAATAAAATTAAATAAATTTAAAAAAAATATTTTTTATAAAATTTAATAATTATTTAATTATTGATAAATATTTTGAGGTTTAAAGATATAGTAATTGAAAATATGAAAAACAATAACATATTTTTCTAATATAACTAATACTTGAATTGGATACTAATAATATCCAATTCTATTTCATAATTTCTGTTTATTTGGTTCAAATTAAATTTAGTTAAATAGGTATCTTTCGAAGTTCAATGTATATTTATTTTCCAGTTACCAACATAGAAACTTTAATTTACTGAAATATAAGTTTACACTTAGAATTGGAATACATATCTTATTTGAAAACTTTAAAACTTGTAGTTCATTATAACAAAAATTTTTAATTATAATAATATTTATTTGTTTATTTTTATATTCCACTTTTATCACATTAAAACCATAATATAATTTTAAAAATATTTACTGTTCATTAATATTATTTACTAAGATATTTTGTATTTAATTAACTCATTAATCAACATAAATTACAGCAAAAAAATACTTGTAAAGTAAAAAAATTAATTGATATTGACCTACTTTAATAGCATCATAAAATGAAGCATTATTCGGATCATTTGGATCAGGATGTATATCATTCATCCAATTCAATATTTTTTCCGTTTTAATTGGCAGTATATTAAATCTGTGAAAATAGCTATAGATAAAATATTTCATACATTAATAAGAATAAATAAACTTACTTCGTTGAATAAAGTTCACTAAAATAATTTTCTGGAGGACTTAAAATTTTATCACCAAATTTTCCCCATCCAACTTTGCAAATCACCTCACCAGAAGTGTACAAACAAAGAGATTCTGAATCTTCAGGAAATATTTTAAAATCTATTCCACTTCCAACACCAGAATTTTGAACATTTTGACTTCCAAAACAGCTAAATTCTAAATTTTCTGTTTCAATTATATCTAAAGTTACATGACTAAAAATATAAAAAACATTTTTATAAAATAATTATATACTTAGTAAATTAAATTATTAAAAAATTCATCATTACTTAATAGGAAATGGTATAAAGAGCTCTGTAATAGGGTTTTTGTTAAAAACAGTTTTTAAATTTGTATTATCCATATGTATATTTAAAGACAAAGATTCAGGCCATTGATGAATTTCAACAACAAATTTTTGATTAAATTCTGCACAAAAATCGTTATTCATTGGTTTTTTTATAGATTTACAAACAACATGACTATTAAATATAATTTCAAACCACAGGAAACATTTGGCTAATGCATTTCTTCTCTGAATTTCACTAAAATTAATTTTAATTACAATAAATCTACTAGATATAAAGTATGTTTGGTAATTTTAAAATGAGTTGAAAAATAGCTTTACTCTTTAGCATTTATCTTATCATTAGATAATGGCTCAATATTTGTTACTACAAAATTTATTAATGGATCTCCAGGAGACCGAATAGATTCGGACAATCTATTTAAAATTTCATCTCGAATTTTAGTAATATTAACTTCAATATTATTATCTTTCAGTTCTTCAATAGTTTCTTCTATCTGTCTATAATTTAAAATGCAAAATAAATAATAGTAGATAAAAATTTTTATATATATACTAAAACCCTAAAATTATAAAATAATAAATATAGTATAAATATTAATTAAAATTAAACGATTATTTTGATATTTTACAATAATTAATTTAAAATGAATGAAAATTTACACTATAAAATTATAAAACATTTTTAACTAAAAATGATTATTGAATAAAATGCATACTTATTAAATTCAGTTTCCCATTCATCAGTATTATCACAATTTTCAACAATTATTTCCAATTTTGTATTAGTTATTATATATTCTTGTCTTTCTCTTAGCTTTTTTAAGTCTCTCCAAGTAGCTAAAATATTAGATATCAATGAGCGATCAGCTTTACCTTCTAACATACATTGAGCACGAGTTTCTTTTATTTCGGTTTTATACCTTAATAATCATATTTTAATTTGTTAAATAAAACAATGAAACTTGAATAAAAAAAATTACCTTTGTAAACGATTTTTATGAATTTCCAACAACTCTTCATTATTTTCCTCAGTTATAACTTTTAATAATGTACTTTTAGCATTTCTTAAAGCTTCTAATCTACCAGAAAGTATTTTTGTTCTAGCCATTTCTTGACGATGTTTATATTTTTTATAAAGCTGCATTAAGCGTTTATCAAGTACATGCTGTTTACTAAAAAGGGCATGATGACTAAACTGAATTTTTTCTATTTCTAATTCTAGAACAAATTTTACTTCCTTGGAATTTAAATTTGAATTAAAAGTGTAAGGACTCAAAAACGGTACTGCCTAAAAAGAAAAAGATAAAATCATTAACTTTATAAAAATGATACAATGTTTTTGGATACTTACGCTAGTATAACTTAAATCTAAGAAACGATTATTGTTGAATATATTAGGTACATAGCATGCAGATAAATTATCTAAAGGATCTGGTAATCTAATTAATTCACCATCTTCTCCAAACCAATGACTTAAAAAATAAAAAATTTTTTTATCTAGGTACATTTTATGATAACAATTTAAAACATACAACTCTTTAGCTTTAATAATTCTCTGTTGAAGTTTATTAAGACATTTTTTATGAACTGGAGGATAAGAATATACGTATAGTCCTTCCTTTTCTGGATAGTGTGGTTGCCTGTTGTTCAAGCGCTCTGTTATGTTCACTAAGGTACAAAAAATATTATATCCAAGAGTAATTTTTTTAAACTCTAGGTATAACTTTAATTAATTATTAATAGCTAATTTTATATTGATTTATGAATTAAACCTGGTGATCCATTAGGAATAAATAATAATTCTTTGGTTGCTTTTTTTATATTAATAGATGTATCCATTGAAGGTAATATTTTATGATCTAGTACTTCAATTTCTTCTCCATCTGACAAACCTAAAAAATCAGTTGTTACTAATTTCTTGTTTTCTTCATTTGGATATGAAATTTCCACTTCTAGAATAATACACACATCGTGAAATAAAATTGTAAATAATGTGTACACTTTATTTAAACAAACCACAGGAGTCATTTGGTTGATTTTGTTGTTCTTGAATAATTGGAGGATCCCATACTTTTGTAAAGAAATCATAACTCTCTTCTTCATGATTTTTCTGTTAAAAATATAAAATAAAAAAAAGTAATGTAATAAAAGTGTATTTTAAAATATTAATAATAGTAAACACATAATTAAGAGTGTAAGTGTAACTCTCAAAGCTGTGAGTTAATAAATATGAGTGAACAATAAATTTAAAAATAAATCAGTAATAATAAGGACAATTATACTTCTATTAATATGTATTTTACAAGTACAAGAACTATTTGAATGCAGTAATATATGCAAATGAAATATTTTATTTTATTCAAATTTGATTAATGATTGTGTTCTTTAAGTTCAAATCCAATTAAAGCTTTTAAAATGTACTTCAAGATTAAAAAAAGCGAAAATGTCCTGATAACTTTTAAATAATAGGTGACTAAAGTCATAATTTCTAAAATTTCTATTAAAATTCTTCAATTAATTTTCTGGTCTTTCTCTATAAACAATCATATTGAAACAATTTATGTGATGTTAATCATTGTCAAAATATAATCTTTACTGGAGACTACAGTACTGAGTATCAGGGTTTTCAAATTTCAATTATATAGTTTAAAAAAATACACATAAATAGAACATACTACTACATATAACATTTTGTTCTTTTTATACTAATATTACTTACCTAAAATAAAAACAGTCTCTTCTATATATATAATATATTGTGCATAAACAATTTGAATTAGCGCAAATAAATACATTTTAAAAAGCATGTGTAGAAAACTTCAATTCTTAGACATATTAATACTGAACACATAATAAATACAAGTAATATGCATGATTTTTTTTTCAAAAAATTCTAATAAACCTGATACATATCGCTGAGTTCTAAAATTTGATCTTGTCTATCTTTTTCGTGTTTTTCTAAAGCAATTTGAACTGCAAGATTTTCAGAACTTATCTAAAATTTAATTATTTTATTTTCAATTACTTAGTGATATATTTACATTGCCTAACAGAAATAACATGTAATTCTAGAATTATAATTTTATAAGATTCCAAAAAACATATGACATCTCATCTTAAAAAGCATTATTACTTTATAATAATGCTTATTATCTTTTTTTAATTTTAAAATTTTATTACTGAATATATAATATATGTCATTGAAATGAAAAAAGTGCACAAGAATGTTGTGTTTATTTATTACCATAATATCTAGATAAATAATTTGTCAATTTGTGTACTTTCTGCTAGACAGTCGATATAAAAATTGAAACTAAATATTAATGCTATATATCAATCAACAAATAAAATTAGAAAAAAAAATTAATTCTGACAAATTTTTTTTAATAATAATGTGTACTATGCACAAGTTTTTTACTTATTTGAAAAAAATTATCCTTATGGAATACAGAGTAAAACATAATTTCAATATTTGATTAAGAAATTTGTAATAATTTAATAAGTCTATAATTTGTAATAAATTATAGCTTAAGATATCATAAATGAAAATAAATGTAAGGAAAACTTAAAATATTCAATTTATTTTTTATTTATTTTAAAAGTATGGTGTTTCTAATACTATCCAATAGGTAAGGCCCATGTGGGCTACACCTGTTATATCATTGCTAAAAACAATTCTTACAAAACAGGTGATAAAAATTTTAATTGTAGCATATCCAATGAAATTATTTTTGTACCCAACCCATTAAATACTTTTAAAAAGTGCTTCTAATTAATGTTAATTTTACCATTTGTGCAAATCGATCTGCAGGTTGTTTGATATTATGTAACGTTTTAGATTTAGTGTGTTCAACAACAGAATTAGAAGCCTTTTCCTAGAATCAAATAAGATGAATACACCACATAAGTATAAAAAACTAAAAACTAATTTTACTTTAACTTGGTTGACATGTTCTCGTAAACGGTCTTTAAAAGAGCGTATTTCAGATTGGGAAGTACATGGACTAGATATACCATCTAATGATGGTCTACGGCTACCTAGTAGACTTGTAGGGCTGGTTACCTTTAATAAAGTAAAAAAATAACATAAAAACATTTCATTACAAATATTTATTTTGTACCGAATCTAAGACAAGGTTGGACTCTTCATGAGGTTCCGTTGCGTCTGCCCAATAATCTGTTACTTTCAAATCGTTTTCATCCATTATTTAAAAATAACTTGATAAAATATTTAACAACTTTACAATTTAAATTAGATAAAAATTCAGATTGAATCCTTCCTGAATTTTTTGAAATACATAATACTAATAAGTAATAAATTTTTTAACTTGGCTAAGACATTTGAATAAACCAAGTATTTTTTTAGTTGTTTGTTTACAAACCATCTCTATGGTGATGACAAAACAATGATAAAAACAACATGATAAGTTCGCATTATCATTAAAAAACAAAGACTATCAACGTTGTGACATCAGGGACTCTTGAGAAAAATTATTGCAAGGGAGGTGCAAACATATTTTTTTTTATAGTGATCGCCTATTCCTCTATTATCTAAGAAAATAATTTTTTTCAAGATAAAAATTGTTTGAAAAATTTGGATTATATAAATTAGCTTTAAAATACCCAGTCTGATGGAATAGCTATTTGATAATTTAAACAAGATCATTTGGCATCAAAATTTAATAATTTTTTGTTCCTGGTGTAGTAATAAATATATAATATAATATATATTAAATTTGAACGATAGACAATGACAAGAATAACACGACTGCGAATTTTTTTGAAAATATAATAATTGAAATTTTAGTAATTCTTTAAAAACGGTATTAATAGTAAGTTACTATGGTTTCTATACATTCACTCAGACCAAACACAAGGTGCTTACCGGATGGTTACACTAAGATGATTTTTATTGCATTTAATGAATGTTGTAATAACTCTTATTATTCACATTTTGTACGCTGGACTACTCGAAAAGGGTGAGTGAAAACCGTCGCATGAATGAAATAACAATTCAAAACCGTATATCTTTTTCTAGTATTTATGGCCAGTATTAATTATTAGTACCCATACAAAAGTACAGAAAAACACCTGAGAAGTCATACTTGACTGAGCGCGACGACGGTGCAAACACACAGATGGAAATTTGAATCAGAGCGTCGGTGTTTTTTTACCTTCATCCTCATTTTTTTCGGTCACGCATGCAGCTGTATCATGATTTTTCCGCCTGCATTGTGTTCACAAGGTGGATTCACATGTTAAGATGTTAAAAATCATACTCATTCATCAAATATTAGTCGTCAAAAGCTATCATGAAAAATATAATAAAAAATGTTGAAATTTTCATTATGGTATTTATTATTTCTATCGGCTATCATTGCCGTTAAAAGAAAAACCATACAAACACAATACTAACGTCACACAAATGCTAATATACTGTTTTTCAAGAAATGGTAGCAACAAAAAACCATCATAATTTATTACGTTTTTTTATACATTTTTTCAATGTCAATCATAACTTTGAAAACTACAAATGCGGCTTGAATATCAAAAATTATGGATTAAAATTTGTAGTATAAAATTGATCATTTTTTAAATAATTATTTCTAGTTATTATATGATTATGGTAAATTTATTTACGTTTTTACGAGCTAATTTTTTTTGATTTTTATTCTAAAAAATTTTTATTTAGACAATAGTTTTAGATAATTTAAAAAAATATTATTTATCTTATACTAAAAGAAGTTAAACAAAATTAAAAGGTAAAACAATTTCCGTGGTTCTTTTTTTGTAAATTTTTGTCGTATAGTTAATTGGTTGAAACGTATCAATTTTCCTAGCAGTAGATTTTTAGCGCTTTTGTTATAAACTTAATGCTATTTAGAAAGATTTAAAAAACTTGTCAGAGGAGACTATTAAGTAAACTTTTTTCAATTATCTTAGTATCTTAAATTCAATAAAAATGATCTTGTGTTGACCTCAAATGAGCAAAAAAAATCTAGTGAATTGGCTTAATGCGTCGACGACCTCGTTGAACACGTGTACACTGAACTATTCTTTAATAATGAATACACGAATTCAAAGTCGTTTTATTGGAGTTTCACAATGGATACCAATGAACTATGCAGCTGGTTGAAAAGTGAGATCATTTATGGTCAATCTTCCTAATCCTACGAGGGCCGTGAATACAATATTCTCCATTATAAGACCTCAAAAATATGTGAATTTCCCGTCCATGATAAAAGTCTATTCATTAAATATTTCAATGTATGTAGGAAAACAATTATTTAACTTGTAATCAAAAAATAATACTTTTTTTATGTTTATTGTAGAGCCTATTATAAAATGTTTATCATTTTATATTTTGTTTTTTTATAGTAAATGAGGTAAACTAATACATAACATATGTATAATCGACGAAGAAAATGTTAGTTATAAAATTTTCCAAAATGTCAAAACAACTACATTATCTGTATAGAATTTACGATTTCAATAGAAAATGTATAGTGAAAATAAACATTCTATTTGTCATGTTAATGTTTCCATTAAAGTTAATTATATTACGACTCAGTGAAATGTTTGAATTAATACCTTAAATCATTATATTTATTTCGACTTTCATAGTTATCTATAAACAGTCTATACTACTTTGAAATAATATTAAAATAAGTACAGATTGTATTTTTACAGTCAAAAACAAATGTTTTTTGAACAACAATAGAAAAAACATATAGCATTTGAGGCAGTGATTAGATGAATTGATTATCACTGATATTGCTATTGTAGACACTATTTTTATTATTTCTAAATTTTCTTGTACGTCTATTGCGTTTCTTTTTATCGTTTTCAGCTAGTCTATTGAGAAAAAAAATAAACATATGAAATACACAATGTAATAACTTGCATATTATATTGATTGGCTCTAGGTGAGTTTTCCTCATCATAGCTATCTTTTCGACTACGTCTTGTTGAAGATTTTAACACGAAATATCCATTGGAGATCTCAAGTTCAAAATTATTATATGTTAAAAGTAATATAAAATATTTTTTAAAATATTGGGTGTTTCTTTTAAGCTATTAACGTTTTTAATTGCAGAACACTGTTTCTTTTCTTTTCTACTGGGCTGCGTGATTTCTGTCTTTAAAATCTAGTGGACACTTTAAAACTTTTTTCAATATACCACTAGCAAATTCAAAATTTCAAGATGTCTCGTAAACATTATTTTGGTTTATTTTTGGTAAGCTCAAAATTATTATATGATAAATATCCGGTGTATCATATTACTAATTTTCATTAATTTTTTTCTATCGAAATATTAAAATTGTGTTCGTATAATATTTATATTTTGTGCATCGCATTAGTAGGTCACGGCATATAAAAGGAACTTGTTGATGAAGATCAACGGGAAACAGTATTAGCCCTTGAATTCCGTACGTTGATGGTCCGAAAAATTTTTTTTGTATTTTTTAGTTTAATATATTCCTTGGATTATCAATTATTAATAACTCAGTTAGAAAAATATTAACAACATAGTTTAAATATACGACTCATTTCGTCCACTTTAACATCTTCACTGAGAGGTCATAGCAATAGGTCCCTTTCTTTCTGTCCAATAGATAAAATTTAATACATTTTATTTTACACTTTCTATAATTTATCTAATTTTCTGATATAGTAGTATAAGCCCAAGGTGTTCCGTGAGTAAATTAGCGCATTCGATTTTTCGATGCCCAGTGTACGTCAGTAATCATCCAATTAAACGTGTAAGCGAATTGTTTACGATTTTAAAATCATGTGCACAGCCAGATAATGCACACGAATACGAGTCCCATCATACGTTTCTACACTTGTCCTCTCGCGACGTTGATAGAATAAATCGAGAAGATTTAGGGATGGAAACGAACATTAATAAAAAAGTTACGCCAACGATGGAGATTTCGAAGTCGATCACGTTGCAACGTACGGAAACAGAACTATTTTGCTGCCAATTACAGTATTGTATGTAAAAAATTAATGGGGTGAGTCGGCACCTTGTAGGGTTGTATTGGACTATTACTTTGTACAAGGAAGATAAAAAATTACAGTGATTGTCTAACGTTTTAAAAAACGCTGTATAACTGGATTCCGTGTAGTTGTGTTTTTGAGAATGTGAACCACCACAATCACGTGTGTGTTTTACACGTTCAATGCAGGAAAGGATACGCTGTTAAAAGATATCGCATCGTCGTTTTGAAAAATAGAAGAGTATGATTGAAAAATTACTTATACAATGGTAAAAAGCGTGTAATGCGTGTTTTGGCAGAACGGCAAGGCGTGATGAAAACGAACGGTTTTAAGTGCACCTAGCGTTAAAGATAATTTGCTGGATTTAAAAAGCGAATATCAACATAAAGATTGTCGAAACTAAAAGGCGAAATATGTTGAATTCATAGAAGAGTATAAACACGGAAAGAGTCAACGAAAATGAAATAAACGATCACGCAAAAAGGGTATGCTATTAACCGTATCATGCGGTGCGTAACGAAAACAGGTCGATCGCAAAGAAATAGGGTGTGGTGGTTTTTAACGCGTTCAGCAAAAATGAAACCGGAATAAGTTTGATTAAAGTGATTTGCGATACAATACGAGTTGTATAATATACAGTTTATAAACATACATATATTAGCTCGTTTTAGAACGTATAATTTTGTTCTAATAGCAGATATCGCAAAAATGTACTAACGAATTCAGGTATAAACATCCATTTTGATTTTCAATGAATTTTATGGCGTAATTCTCAGTCGGAATCAATAAAAATTTTCTGTCTAAACACACTCACGTATAGGACCACCCCCGCTGGATTTTTAACAATTGTACACCTACATAAGTTAACAGAAGCGGAAAGCATACCCGGACGCGTGTCTATCTATTTTCAATGTTTTTTATGTTGATGACCTACTTACGGGGTACATCTAAAGCAATAAAATTACGCGACGATATTATAAAGGTGTCAATATGAGCCGAGTTAGAACTGAGGAAGTGGTCGTCAAACGACAGCAGCCTATCAAACGATAGTAAGGATAATGTCGGCAAATACGATGAGTGGTCGTTTAATAATTAATAATATGACGGAAATACTTGGCCTATGTTGGTACCCCACCGACTATGTTTTTCGAATTGTCGCGTATTGTCTGCGGTTCAGGAGCGTCATTTCAGTTTTTTTTTTGGGTGTGCGAGATTTCAAGTAGGCCATTTTGAAATTTCATCAGGTTTATATAAAAATATATATATATACCTACTTAAGTAAATTCTTCTTCTTTTAAATTTCCATAGATTATGAATCACAATCAATATAAGTAATAAATATAAATTATAATAATACTTACTATTTTGATATTATGTAATATAATGTAGCGTTGGGGTCGTAGCAATCGTTGAATTTTATGTTTATCAGTTCATTACCGTTATCAATTGTTGCTGTTAACCGCGCACAAAAAAGTCGTGATAAAAACATTTACGAACATTAATATCAATATCTTGCGTCCGACACGAATATCAATGGTTCAGTATGATATATTTATTGTTTACTCAATTAATTGATAACAGAATATTTGTTTATTGACCAATGTAACCATGATAATACAACGTTTTTGAAATCTGAATTGATGTATAAAAAATTGATGCATTATTTTTGCAGGTCAATTAGGACTGTTTTTAAAGCAAGGGTGCAACCACACACCCTGACCCCCCAAATGATGCCCCTGTTTCGGTTTATGCTTAAGTTAAAATTTATCTCTATACTCTTTGGACGAGCAAATGTGGATATAATTAAAATAATGCAACGATGAACGGTTTAACGGTGAAATTTGAAGTTTCAAATTACAACAAGGACAAGTGTCACCAAAAACCAAGTTATGGTATTTAAACCGATTTCTAGACTATTGGGGGATAATTTAAGTAGACGGTCAGCTTAAAAAAATGGCATCAATAACCAAAAAGCAAAAATATCCTATGGTACCACAAAAAAAAAAAACGACAGTTGTACAAAGCGCTTGTTTCAAGAGCAATATGAACGATTGGTTCATAGCCTCAAGCACTTTTGGTGACGATCGGTACTGGCCAATTGGCGGACTCTGTTCATAATTGAGTTGCGCCTGTATACTCTGCCAACTGGTTGTCTTACAACTCGTAATAGGAAATTTTTCATGAGGTCGTATTGAGTCCCCAGTAGATCATTTTTAAAGTGTGTTATTGCCGGTCCGATTATGATTAAAAGCAGTACATTACGAAAGAATAAATGTGTAATGTGTTTGAATTTTTGTGTGTTATATCACTACGGCGTTGTTAAATACGTTAAGCATCGTCGAGAAAAAAATGTTTAAATTACACTGCCACAACGCTACAAATTTTGTGGGGGCATAGAACCATATGCAAGAAGTATACAAACTATGGTTTTTGCAACAACACCAAGAAGCGTTCCAATAGTACTTGGCGAATGATAAAGTCTAGTGGAAATTTTTTCTTGCTAAGTCACCACATTTCGGGAAGTTTGTTGGAGGTGGCCGTAAAGCGAATGAATGCTCTACTTTATAAGTTGTTAGGGGAGACCCATTTAATTGCTGATGATTTAAATCATCATTTCGTTATCTGTGCCAGTTTTCATCAGAGACTGATAAAGTTGAAATTTATATTAATAAACTGAATTGAGTTTTTTGTTTCTTATAATATCACGATCTTGTTGTAACCTTTTTTATTGTACAGTAAATATTAGTTTATGTATGCATTTTTTTGCTCCAGTAAATTTGTTATTCTACTGGTTATACCCACCGATTATCGTACTGTTTTTTATTACCAATATTTTTGTATTGTAATATGTTTATCGATGTTAATAATCCGTTTGTATTATGAATACACAATGTTGAGTATATTTAACTAAAATATTCAAGGCAAGTGGCTTGTTTGGTATACACTGTCTTTATTGCTACGATGAGGCTAAATTTTATACGCGGCGGTAAGAGTTAGTACCGTTTTTTAGTGTGTATAAACATTTTGCAAACACTACAGGTAATCGAGCATGCCGTACTGCCGTTGTACGTAGTAAAATTATATTAATACTAATATGTAAAAAAAACTATTTTTATTAACAACAAAAACCCGTCCTCTACACTACCTCATCACCTCGTTCAAACCATTGTAGTTTTCGATAGCAAAAGTATCTTGTTTTAAAACACATACTTGAGTACCTTAACCTTTACTCAACAGTTTATTCGAATTCTACGTATTGTTTATAAAACATCTTCCTATTCATATTTGTCCCCAAGAATCAAGAAATTTAAAAATGTTAGTTTTTTATAACCAGGATTCTTTATGTTTTTACATTTTCTTTTATGTAAATGAAATTATAAAAATATAGAATTACAAAACTAAAAAATTCGTTGTTTGAAATATATCTAATATTGAAATAAACGAGTTGTAACTGATAATTAAGTAAAATTATAACTGTTTTATTATAACTGATAATTAAGTTAAATATAATGTTTCATTATGTTTGCTTTTGCTTAAGCATGAAATTATTTTCCGTAAGCACTTGTATGTTCATTTTGAAAAAGAAAATTTACGTTAAACATATTTTAAACCGATAAAAATCAATGGTAAATAATAATGAACAGGATTGCATAAAAACTGTAAAGAATTTTAAATAAAAAGTAAATAGTGAATTAAAAAGTTTTCAGTCATATTAAAATGTATGGAAGCATAATTACTTTTAAATCTTCTTAAGCAATCTATTTTTGGAATAAAAATATCCCATTTTCAAATTATTTTATAAAAAATAATAACATTTTATTTAGTTTATTGACGCATACATATGAATTAAAAAAATGATAAATAAACAATTTTTAATTTCTTAGTATATTTAAGGATTATATGTTATTTAGTTTTACAGCCAATAACTATTAATAAATATTTTTATTAGTATTGATAAAATTGTTAAAATTAATAATGTATTCTGGAAAGTTTTTTAAATTTCATAATTTCATACAAATAATTTTTACTTTTGGCAAAACAAATCGACATATTTTTTCAATGTTTTTAATTGTCATTTCATATTTAAAAGATTATTTGAATTTTTTATTTCAAACTTAGTTAATATGCTTGAATATTTATTGAATCTATACGTCACAAACTATAAAAAATCAGGATTTTTTACAAAGCAACATAATAAATTGAAAAAATTAGTTTGTGTTTGTTTCTTCATGTATTGATCAAAAACATTTAGTTGCAGTATTTACTCATAACTTTTGTTCCAGTTCATACGCAGTATTTTATATTTATTTTTATTAAATATTTGTGTTATTTTTTCTACCGCGACAGCCATTTAAAACAACCCGTACGTGTGTTACGGAACAATGAAAATAATTATCACTATTTACCTTATATCCATTATTTCTTATAAGGTCGTGTATCGGTTCCAGTGAAGTGCACACTAATTGTGATTTCTTCGTGTATCGATAGGTTTTTTATGTCAATATTCGGTCTTTTATTTGATAATAATGTGTACCGTATCCGTTACATTGAAAAATAGTCATTTTGAGAATCTCGTTTTATCATTTCTCCCACGCATGTTCATATACAACGATGTACTGCTAAAGATTTTAAACCTAAATATAGTGACTAACAAGTAATAAAGGGTTGGTTATACCCCTTAGTTATATCTCCTCCATTAACAACAACGACATATAGATAGTTTTTCTAGATAATTAACTATATCAAAATTACTATGCATTTTATAGAGGATTAAAAAAATATATATTTTTATGGGTATCTATTAAATCATGCACGATACGTAAATACCGTTCAAAATGATTTTCAGTGTACTGTTAGATCGTTATTCAACTTGAATTATTTCTTGGGAGTGTATGAATCTACTTAAATTAAAATGTTTTTTATACAGTACTTAAGTTGTACTCGCATACGTAACTTAGAGTTAAAGCAAATCTTGATTTGCAATTTTGCGAAAGAAATTTTCCAGAAAATAATGGACAACTCTCTTGAATGTCGTACGTTATGGTATGTTTACCATTAGATAACAAGTAACATTTGTATTTTGTAGGTATGACGATGGAAGATATTAAATTGACCCATTGCCAATTGTGTTGAAATGCCAATCTAAGCACAAGATGTAATGACGATAATTTTGAATACATTTTTAGCTTATAAAACTTATTTTCAATTCATCAATAAAATTCTATATAAACTTGCAGTTTGAGTAATGGGACTGTTTGAATGTCGAGTAAATCCCAGAAAATTTCAATTAAATTTATGTTTGCTTTTTGTATGATGTAAGATTTATGCTAAGTTTTGTTAATGGAGTCATAAAATACATCGATTTCATATTACTTTTACGATGTTTAACTTACTGTATTTGAAAAAAAAAGGGAGTGTGCTCAAGTCAATAAGGAAAATAAATCAAAAATGTTTTGAAAATAAAAAGTAAAACTTGGGTGGTCTTCAATAAGTATGATATGCAGAGATGGAAATTGATTTTATTGTCTTTTATGATAATTAAGCGGAAATTACAATTCACAAAAAATAAATTATAATAACTAATGTAGATGATTATCTCAAATACGAGAGGAAATATTTGAAAAATGTACAAAGTGTTCAGTGCTGTTTTTAACCGACCAATTATAACCTTAGAGTAACTAACCTCAAATGTTACGCACAACACAATGTCAATATTTTTAATACGTTAGAAATGTGATATTGCAGTGTGGACAAATTTAATTTATAGAAAGAACATTTAAATTTCCCGAATGGTGTCGTTTTTTTTTGAAATTGTTTACCAAAGTCGGCAATACGAGATCAAAGTTGTTGATATTTTATTAGCAGATTCCAAGATAAAAAGCGCACGGCACATTATCATAATGAGGTTTTATAAAAGGGAACGACGGCGGCGTTTCGATTAAGTCGCATGTGGACGAGCGTCAAGCAAACAAGTCGCGACTTACCTTGACAGATGGCCGACGCGCTATACACGACAGTTGTTTGTTTTGCGCAGCCGGCCGCCCCGGGGGACGCAACGCGCGCGCATTTCGAATTTAATTTCCTGCAATCTCATTTTTGGGCCAACACTAATTTCCTTTCCGCTGTCCTCAATCCTATGAATTTGTATTCAATGTAAGCATTCGTATTTCGCACGGAGATAATCTTGTGATCAATCCCCACGAATCATCTCATTGTCCGAGTATATTACTTGTGACTTTTTACATTTCGTGATCAGTTATGTCATAAGGTCATCCCGTGTTTTCCATTTGAATAGAATAAAAAATTAACATCAACCGTGTGAAATAATATGTGTAATTATTTAAGGATGTTCTTTTTGGATTTTTTATCTTAAACGACGCGAGTTATTCAGTACGTTATTACGCGTAGCTATTACGGTGTCTATTTATTCCTTTGATTTTTAATCGACGAGAATAGAAGTATGTGTTAGTATAATTGTTATTAATCTATTGTATTGTTAAAAATATCTGGCTAATTCAACGTGCCTGTGTGACAATGTATGTTTTTCTTCTACTCGTGGTGTTTTCGGTAAGGTTTTGGCGCTTACTAGGTGGTCCCCGTACTACAGAGATGTCGTTTTAACAGGTGTACTCAAGAAGGTCATTCATGATTTAGTCGTTTAGATACATGTACGCACAAGATAATATTTATGGTACCTATTCCATGAATGGAGAATTCGACCACTTGTGTTTGGCTTGCCGAACGATCTTACCAATTTTATCGTATTTTTGAAACCTTGTAAAACGTGTTTCGTCAAAATTAGTATTCGAAAAATATCGTGGAAAAAATCTCAATGAACCAAGACAATTTTGTCGGCGGTAAAATGTGTTTTATTATAATTATTTGGTCTGAGAAGTTATAAATCGAAAGCGTTTATTTACAACACGACAGTTGAACTATATCACATAGTACAACAGTGAACTGCACAGCAATAAATGTTAGTTATAAATATTAAAAAAGTGACCACGTGTTACTGTGTAGGAGGACAGCGGGTACAAATTACTTACAGAATTGTATGAAACGTATGACTTAAAATATTTTGACACGTAAAGTAATGATAGTCGTAAACAATTTTACATGTATATTTTATAATTCTAGTAGTTTCAACCATATTTATACGATAGACGACGGTCAAAGGCGGATAAGACTTATTTAATACTGCCATATGGAACAAGATAAAATAATAATATTGTCTTTTAATATTTTTTCAATTGAACAACCAAAGAAACCGTATTATTTCTTTAAGTTCCAAGAGTAACTATTTACTCGATTACTTCAATTAGTGTACGTGAAATATTTACTGGAAAAACGTCTAGTTCCAGTTGTCAATAAATATATGAAAGAATCATTCAACTATACTGTTTAAAAATACACTGATTTCAGTTATTAATTTAATTCAATATTTCGAGAAAACATATTTTAATTTCAATAAGTCAGACAAAAAAAAAAAAAAATGCATAATATTAAAACGCATTTTAATAACATGTTCTAGACTGAATTATGTATAAACATCACTGTATATAATCCGTGTCTTATACATTGTATACGCACTAGTGTTAGTAAGAATAACGCGCGTAGCTTCTAAAATAGTAAATAAAATATATTCTGACTAATTATGATGAATTTGACGTGCTAAAATAACCAATATTTTATAATGCAAATGAGATACCTGACTGCTATCAGATTTCATAGTGAATTCTTCGCGACGGACGTCATATGCAAACACACGATAATATTATACGACCAAATGGCCTCTGGGTTAAAAACCGTTTTGTCATCGCTATTCGCCATTCGGTGACATATTATTTTTATACGACCGAGCAATGAACTATTGTTGGCAAACTGGTTAATCACAACAGGTGGCTGTCGGTTCTCCGTGCGGATGTATCGCTGGCTCGTTCAATCATTTTTTTTTTCCGTGTGCGATTTTCGGCCATCTGCGCGTTCTCCGCCGTCATATTATAATATTGTACGCGTATACCGGACATATTGGTCGGTGGCATTTCAATATCATGATTGCCGTCCATTTGCTGATATTAAAAAGCTAAACGAGAGGAAACAATGCGCTAGCCCTCCGCTCACGACATGTGGACGACCGGCGGGCCCATTTGAGCGCTCTGAAAAGAGGGTACACATAATTCACATATTTGCAAGTCAGCGCGACCGACGAAAATCTACTCTTTAAGCGTTGTAAATTCTTTCCTTGGGGTTTTACGAGTGAGCACACCGCAATACTCAAACTTCACGTCCCAAGTTCAAACTTTGTATGGGTATACTCAAACAAGTGAATATGTCACCTCAAAAAAATCCATTGTGAGGTGTTTGAATTTAGGTTTTACTCTCCTTACAATACCTTTCATCAGAATGTCCACAGTTTGGATCGAATCGGAACTACTAAGAAAATCGATAAGCATATGGCGTGCAATCAGAGAGTAATTTTTATTTTCCATATGCTGAAAAATGAGAAAAAGTGATCTACTACCTTTAATCATTGCGCAAATCGACATGAACGTTATCCGTGCCGGTTTAGGAAAATCGTTTAAAAAACAATAGTTTTTAGTCTTTCCGAGATGTAAATTATTTTAATTTTCATAATAAACCGAAAAATCTACATGGAACTTATTAGAATAAACATACGAATAAAAAAACAATCTGGCGTAGTACCTTTTGGTTCTTAGGTCACGTTATGTGTTATGCAAGTAGATATTGCACTTTGATAATAAATGTAATTGTCACGGTGTAAAAAGTATGAACGGTTAGTATTAATCTCATGGCGTATCAAATGACGATTTTATTAAAGTGTTTTAGTAATTAAATGCCATGTACGGCCGTGAGTCAGACGGCAAATATTTGGTGTATGCTATGCGTGCCCTTTGTGGGGGTGGAATGATGGGCATATTGGTTCATACGAGACATTTATTGGGTGGAACGTATTAAAGCCTGGTGCGAAGCGTTAGGGTCGGTCGCCCTTTTATTGCAAAATTCCAAAACCTTCATTGTACCCTTCAACTAGCAGCCAAGACAAATGAAAAAGCTACGTTTGCTGATTGTGGTGTAAGCCAGAGCGTCACGGGGGAATAAAGCCAAAAAATCCACGTTGTCAGTGGGGTTCTTTCGTATTTTGCACGTGCAGAGTTTCTTTATTACTCAAAAGATTCTACAGCTACGACGGTCGAAAAAGAATATACGGCCGGCGGTCATGTGTCACGGTACGAAATTTGGTTTAACTGGAATACTTATGCATCCTGTTAAAAATACAAACACGCATTCGCCATCAGTCAAATAACAGTTTATTAATCATCAACGTTTGATCGGATCAGTAAGAGGTCGCATAACATAACAATAATATTGGAATTTTATCAAAAGAAATGGTAAATTGGAGGTACGCCTGGAAAATACAACGAAGAGGTTAAGTTTAACAACGTCGACCCTGCTTGACCTATTTTTTAGATGGTATTTGTATGTTGGATACTGCTTATTTTATTTTCACTAGTTCGGCCTATTGACCTTTCGCACGATAATTTATTTTCATCCTTCACACGATTTAAGCGTTCAAAAAACACATATATTTTAGGATTATACTATTATCTCACTACATGTTAAAGACACTTATGTTTACGAATAAAAAGACAGGAATAGTATATATTCTGTAAATACATCAAGACTGCTATATGTATACTATACAGGTTTAATATTTTACTTTTATATTATTATATTTTTATGATAGAAACTAAGAAAATATAGATTTTTCTTTTTTAGTTGAATTGAATAAAGTAAACATATTTATACTCTTTATAAAATAAAAACTGTTCATTTAAAGTATATCATAATTAGGAATCGGATCTTGATGTATTTAGAATATTTGTTTAGATCACCTCGGAGACACCAACACCATGAAAATTTATCATAGATATATACTGCACTACAGGAATATTTTTTGTTCTAGGCTAAGTAACACTCCATAACTAATTTCCTAGTTAATGTACATTGATTAGAGTTAAGAAAAACAAACACGAATATCTATTTATAATTGATGTACTCGGGATGATCAAAACAAATTTTATAAATGCACAAAGTTCAGAACCCTCACGCGGTGTTGTGAATACATTGTAATTTGTTTTATCTATGAACTATTTTATGATTTTTTATTTTTAATAACTTGCATTTCGTGCTTTTTATAGTTTTGTTTTTCTTAATATTTTGACAAACATATAAAATACGATTACTTGATCGGGCAGAGAAGTCGAAGGTGCAATTTTTATTTATTTGTACTGGAGAAATACATTCGTTAAGACGTTTCGTTGTACAGTTTTATATTATTTATGATGCTATTCGACGTGGAAGACTCGGTGACAACGCGCACCACACTGCACTCTCGAGTAGTTACTTCGGATATCCCTAAAATAACCCGATTACACTGCTTACCCATCGCAGCAGTCAGCGACCGGGCGGCCAAATTTGATTTGCGAAATCGTATTACCGTTCCCCCTATACGCTCATATATTTTAACAGCCACATGTCCACCTCTTGGCATCAATTTGTTTTCAAAACATGTATGTGCTGTTGGAGCCACCAAATAAATTGCCGATTGTCCTTTGGGTGCACACTCATCCCACCGCAGTTCTGTCCTATTCTGTTCGCCCTCACCTAATGCAATTACTGACTACGAACACGTGTTAGTACTGAATCTTTGTGATTTCCTCTTATTAGTGATTCTCGTTAAACTATACAGCTTTCAAAAAAACCCAAAAATCTTTGTCACTGGTTAATCTTCAATAAAAATGGAACCAATCAATAAGTGGAGAATACAAATGGAACACACATTTTTGGTGTACTAATTTCAGCTTTAAAAAATATTCAGAACATTCCTTAACGTAGGACGATTACTTATTTGTGAATTTTCACTGTTCAACATTTTATATAAGTGTACTAATTTTCAACTATTACAAATTAGTTTTTTTAACTTAGAAACTTAGTCAATAAACATCAATTCGTCTAATTACAAACACTGCAGTGTTTGTATACTAAAAAAGCAAGTATTATACTTACCAAGCAGATAAATTGGAATTTTTATCGGATGTGACGCACCCACGAATGTTTTACGGACGTCAAGTTCGATGACATGTTGTAGTTTTGATTGTGCGGTGGCGTCTATATAATGTATGGGGGTGGACGCGATAATGTTGTTCCACCCTCTATAGCTTACTACATGGTATGGCTATTACCCGATGGATAAAACCGTCAAAGACGGGGGGGAGTAGTCACTAGCTGTGTATATTATAACTGTGTGCAACCGAGTCAGTGGACACGGTTGTCGCTGAACAACCCTCAAGAGATGATCGCGTGGTATTAAAGATTTTGGGCTATTGCTGGTCAATGTGTACGTTGCAAGCAGCTGTATTCTGACGTCACCGCATTTTTGGCTTTAATGTACTCTCGCCAGAGACTTTTTCGCGTTGATCACGTTTTGATATTGTAATACCCCACTCGGTTTTTTTACCTCTTAAGCCTCGGGTGCAAGACACGAGCCGAATTTAATGAGGTGCGTAGGGAACATCCCCTCGCTGCTTTGATAAAGCAATTCGACACACGGATTTATTAGCAGTGGAGTAATTATTGTTGTTCAGTCGACTCTCAAAACATATTCTGTTGCAGTGTATAATAATAAATATCGACGAAAAAATTAAGTGTACACCTGCAGCGGATGTGAGGGACGAAATCAGGATGTGATCGACAAAAGGATTATATGCATAATGATATCACAATTGCTATTAAAAAATATAATGAATAGAGATATGTTTGCCTATAGTTATAATAGAAGGTACGCTATATATAATTATAAACAGTAGCACTAAATCTAGTTTAGCGTTTCAATCAATTCCTGTATAAACATATAACTTAGCACAAAACCCATTGATTTATTTAATGTTTTCAATCGTTATTTTGTTTATTAATTATACTTAAAGATATAAAGTTATTAATTTTCATATAATAATGGTATTTCTATTTTTCGTAAAGTTGTTGGTCGTTTTAATTGAAAACAAAAGAACTGTACATTATTAATATGCGTGTGACTAATACCCGTTATCAATAATTAAAGTATTGTGTTGATAACAATTTTTCGAGATTGCTATGTTTTCACGAAGGTTAAAAATTTTGTAACTCCAAATAGTTCCCAAATTAATCTGTAGTATTATTTGACCTCAATGTCCAAAGTCCGGAACTCATCATGCCACTGCAGTGTATATGTTTTGTCAATTTTTATTTAATGTTTATTAATAAATGACGTAAATAAGATGATACAATGTGAAAAAAATCCTAAAATTTACTAGAAATATTTTTTTGTAATTACATACATATATTTAAAACTAAATAAAAATCTGGAAATTTATATCTTAGATCTATACTTAAGGATTTTTATGCTTTGTAAATCTCAGTATTTTTGGATAATGTGATGTGCATACAATAGTTTGACCTTTAATTTGTGTAAACGATTTTATGCCTTACTTTTATTCAAAATTTTATTGTTAATACTGTTTACGACTTAGAACGCAATAAAATAGTGTGAATGAATGATAATCATAACAAATAACACTAATGGTAAGATTGCGTTCAGTGGCAAAATCCTAAATTACATTAATACATATTAAAATTGTATATGATTCTTAAGCCGGAAATATTATACATCTTGATTTGACTATTTAAAATTATAAAAAATGAATTTATTGCCATCGGAGTGAAGCATTCATAATTGAGATGTGATTTTCTAAAGAAATTTTTGTCTGTTCACAGTTGTCCACATTAAACACAAAATGTTATAAGCCGTTAAAATAAATCCTTTTAAAGTAATTTTATCATATGTAACAAAGAATGAGAAATGTTGTAAATTATGTTATTTTACTATTTTTCTATTGAAACCAATGTGGCTATTGGGTATACAACTTTATTAGACTATAAAATTAACATCATGTCTCTGTTATGCCAGTCATAAATTCATTGTCTCCCTTGCCTCAGGAAAATTGGTATCTGTTTTGTTACTCCAGACAAATTTATTTGACTATAAAAAAAGTTTTGCTATTCTTTAATGTTTTAACAAGTTCCAAATATGGGTCCGTGTAGTTACCATTCGACACACGATTCGCTTAAACGTTTTATCTCTTCTACATGTTCAGCTATAGACTGCATCTTGTTTATTGTCCTATGAATAGAACGGTGGCGAACTATTCACCACTACTGTACACTTGTGCACGTATTCGCTGTCGGTAAACGTTGATGGGAATGGTGGTTATCGAGTGCGGCAATCGCGGTAGGGGACTTTTTTAAGTTACTGTAATGCATTGAGCACGAAACGAGTACTGTATTGAACGATGAAGCTGTACTAGTACCAACTCAGATATACAACAGAAATACTCAAGTCGAAAACAGTATAACGTGAATGATTAAACTAGCGATAGTAGAAAAAAACAAACAGATGTCCAATTCGACAGCAATCGCATGATTGTCAAATACGGAGACAAAGGTGCCGAAATCGAACATCTGTTTGTTTTTTTAGCATTATGTATACTCAATGAATAATAAACATTCACTAATATGTTATAATGAAACCAAAAGTGTATTGAATTAATTGTATTCAATGTCAATTTTTTGTACAAACCATACGAGTGGTTTTAATTTTTTAATGTTCGAGCTCAATGAAAATTTCATGATTTTTTTTTTAAGATATCATTTGTAATTGAAGTTTTACAATAGGTTTGGGTTTTCTTGTGTTCATTGATAAAAATTTGAAACCTTCAATTTGATATACAAAGATCATTTTATAGAGTAGGTAAAATTTACATAAAGTATATGGACCTAAAAATATTATAATTGTTATTTAATTGTTACATAATAACAGAGATTTCTAATCTCTACTGATTATACTTCGTGTTCTATGATTTTATGCTAACAAAATACACTGTATAAATGAATTTTTTTGGAGAATAACTAAAAAAATAAGGTGCATAAACTGCAGTGGTAAATCAACATAACGCATACATGAATCCAAAAAGGTTAAATTACTGATTCAGTATAGTCAACATACAGTTTTCGTATAAAGATAAAAATGGCGTTAGGTTTAGCCAAAGAACCCACACATTTCCAAAATTCTAATTTTTATTTACAGCATTTACTATAGTGGATTTTCAAAATGAAAACGTCTTTTGCGTTGTAACTTTCAAGTTTATGAAAGTACCTCGTAGTCTAACGACCCCAAACGCTTTGGCATCGTCGACATTTGTACCTGCGCATGTGTCGTACGTCCGGACTATTGTAACCCCACAAGCGCGTTTTCATTAGTGGAAACCTTTTCCGGTAAGCTCCACCCGGATCAATATGTGACTTTTCCCTCGGGCACACAAAAGACTGACTTATGGGATTTCTGTGTCGGATAGGGACCATGTTAATAAAAATAAAACACCCGGCTTAAAATGCATATTGGATAGTCCACACATACACACTCAGATATCAGACATTCCGCATTTTCATTATCATTATCGTGGACTTCATGTGTATGAGTTTTCATCGTTATTTGTAACAAGACCAAAAAATATCGAATAACAGCTCCAAATATAATAAGATTTTACTTTTACCCTTACAAACTTTGGCGAAACTTCATTGTGTTTTAAGAGCCAAGAACTACAGACAAAATATTCGTCTCAATTTGGTGTAAGTATACTGTTAATGATAAAATTTTATTATAAACATTAATGTTTATAATTTATTTATTCCGTTTGTCTAGTAAATAAAAAATTCCTTAAAAATCATTAGCTAATCAATAAAAACACATGACAAGGATTAATTAGTATTCGCTATTTGTCACCGATAATAGTCTTATTAGATAAAGTTATGCAATGAAATGTGTTTTTTTCTTTCAATTAAATCCTACGTAAAATCGTTTGACAACTTCAAATTATACTTGCACCCATATTCGTACTTAGTTTTAACATTCTTTTAATTAAACTAGTTTAATATTAACACGATCTGGTTGTTCTTAGTAATTTTACCATTAAGAGACCATTGTATATTCTGTTTAGGAATGTTCCCGGTTTCCTTGATTGACAATTATTACAAATTAATATTCTAAATCTGTCGAATGCTATCTAGATGCACACCTGCTATAACGATAGCTTCGCTTTTTTACTAAATGGAATTGATCGAAGGTTATTTTAATTAGAACAAATGACTCATTTGATATTAAAGATGACTTCAGTGAAATTTGTAAAAGATAATAATACAAATTTAAGATTATTATTTTACGGATAATATAATTATTTTACTGTAGATTACTTATAAATATTATACTTTACTTATTAAGAACTCACTATACTCCTATGAACTATATAATTTATTAAACGATTTACCGTATTATTAGTCACTAATTAGAATAATGCGCTATAATAACCCAGTGCAGCAATCAAACAGCTTAATTTTCTTGTATTAATAAAAAAATATTTTTTAAAAGATAATCTAATAACATTTAAAATTTTCTCAACATTGAAGAGATATAGTCATAAAATCATTTTTTTTTAAAATTGAGTTGTCTGGTAGATGTGTAGTAGTCAAATTCAATTGGTTCTATTGCAGTTTAAATTTATATTTATTTATTTATCATAAGTCCAACAAATAATAACATACGTCTAGAAATTCGAAAGGTTATAATAAAAAAAAAAATGAAATACAAGCGTAATAGCTTAAGCTACTCCAGGCCACATTCTTGTACAAAGTTTTCTCTACTGATGTAATACACTCATTTAATCATTGGACTAATCTTATCATACATAAAGTAAATGACCGTATCGTTATTAATAAATATTTGAGATCAACAAAGTGATTTATTTATTTTCGTTCGTCATCTATAAATCATATTATGTCGTTGTTACCAAATGATTTCCTGTGTTCAGGGCGAGAGCGTTAGTTAAGATACGGGGAGGCGTTATAAAAAGTCGATATTGTAAACACCGATGGCGATGCTAAAGAACGATTTGTTTTATTGTAAATCTTTATCGTTTAAGATCTGGATCAACTTTTAATTTAAGTAGAGTAAGACGTTTTTGTACGCCAAATATTTAAAACAGACATTATCGGATCGAATAAGCCGCTATGGATTTTTCGATACATTTTGCAAAACAGTCTACGGCCGCGTATTGTAGCAACTTTCGAATTCGAGCTACCCACCCTTGTTGCCTTAATTTGAAAACGGTATTTCCCCGAGGCCGCGGCGTCTCGGCTCCCCCGCTGATCCCAATGTGCCAGTAGCTGGGGCAATGGGCGCGCAAAAACAAGGCGGCTCTGCGGAGGAGTAATTCGCCATAAGTCATATATGGCGAGCAAGTGTGATGCGCGTACGCGCAAAAAAGGCCGACAGCGATTGTATTATATGTTTTTTAATTATCGTATGGGCGGCATCGTATGTATTATGTTATACGGCCATAATAATACTACATGTGCCCGGCCGCACGCGAGTAGGTACACCGTATTTGGCCGTTTACACAAAGTACCGGTCCTCGCGCGACTTCTGCCAATCGTACGTGCAATAGACGCTCGTGTGTGTGTGTTTATGATGACATGTAAGTATGGTGCCTACATACTTATCACACTAAAGGAGCATATGTTGCAGACTATTTGCAAAAAATAAATGAACGAGCTCGTCCTCGAAACCATTGCGAAATAGTTAATTGGCCATAGACACAACGGTAATTCGTTTGGAGAGGAACGACACTGTATACAACTCGCCATATGTTCGTGTTATTTAAATGTTAAAAAGCAAATAATTAATATTGACGATACAAAATAAGGCTACTGACAGATTTTCGGTTCTGTTCCTGCAGCGATTCTTTTTTTTTTTTGTGTACCAATATATACAAATCTAAATAATTGAGGCGATGGTTGTGCAGTGTGATGTCAAAAGTAGAATTTTATTTGATATAATTTTAATGATTATAATACTTGAGCGTTGAAATTCTTAAGTGTTGAGTGATATGCATTCGTTTTGTTATACAAAAATATTATTTTAGCTTTAAGTAGACAAACGTGCACGTAAGCATGAAGTGTATTATTGTTTCATCATGCAAGTCCTCAAGTTTATACTAAAATAAAAAATATCCACCTGCCGGTTCACAATAACATCGTACAAGTTGAATATTTTAGTTTTATTTTTTAGCTATCCTAAAAGCTTTTAAACCGCTTGTGCACGCAGCGAACGCCGGGCGCTTAATTAAGACCGGCGTACGTCTAGGCCGCCTGCTACACGTGTTGGTCATGTATATAAAAGTCCTGGGTGCACGTGCACGTGCACGTGCAAAATATCTTGATCCCGCGGCTGCCATTAAAACTAAACCGTTCATTACGAACCCGACGTCGACCCTTCTCTTGTATAAGCTTGTAAATGTGGATGAATTCGGTTTTTTATACTCTGCATGTCATACGACAATTGTAACAATGTTTCAAGCAAAAAAAAAAGACAACACGCTGACATTATTTGTACTCTGACCGTGCGCTTCGTCTGGCGCTGCATTAAATTGGGGGTGGAACTGAATTTCTGAATTAGAATATTATATGTTACAGAAATAGGAGTACATCAGAAACTACGAAGAATATTGAGTTAACCGAACCGTGAGAGAGAAGGAAATTAGTACTACGTGCCCTTTTGTGTATGAACAATTAATTTAATAGATTTTCATTGCTAATTTATCACTATTGTGCAAAAAAAAAAAAAAAATCGTTAATTTTTGTGGGAACATGGTTCATTTTACTACACTTTTATTAAAAAGTTACTGCATGATATTGAGTGGCAAAATAAGTATTACTATTTACCCTCATATCATTATACTATTTTTAACAAGTATTTTGAGTTTTCTGGAAAATACTAATTCTAGGATGAAATAGAATATTTAAATTTGTACCCCCTCGATGGTACAATCACCTTTTTTGTCTGCCATAGTGATCAGAGAAGTCGTGATGACATATCTGATGTTCTTTTGATATAATCCAAAGAATACATGTACAATTTGGCAGTTTTCAAATGAAACTATTAAAATTTAAAATTCATATTTATTTAATTAAATTTTTATGTGATAAATGAAATGTTTAATCAAAACAAAATTAACTTTCATACTATTATAATGATTAATTTGTATACTTTTCAATCAAATAGTGTTTCAGTTATGAAGTAGAAATTATGTATCTGAATTGCATATCCTGAACGCCTTGCATAAGTAATATTTATTATATTAAACCTAACAAATTTAAAATATTGATTTAAATAAAATAAAGGAACTATCAGAACTATGTGCTATTTTTTTTTATTCAATACTAAAATACGGTTATATAGAGTGTTCAATAGGTAACAAAAGGGTTCCTATTACTTCTATTGTTCTTAAATATAGTAGAGTATTATTTGTTATGTGGACCAAAGTGCCAACACCGATGATTAAAAAAAAACAATTGCTACCTTGTAACACCTTTAAGTGGTCTCAAACTATGGCAATTTCTCTTTCATCAGAACGAAGCTATATTATAATAGTTCAATGTCTATTCTTTATCAACATTTCGTAAAAATTATCTACTTATCTCTTGTAATATTGATCAAAATGTTTTTTCATTCGCCCCAAACTGTTGCCGGGCTATAATATTTAAATTAAAAAAAAAAATGTCATATGATTTTTAAGTATAATATTAGTATAACCACTTTTAATTTAATTATAATAATCATGAATTATATATAATATATTTATTTTTTCTAAATATAGTATAGTAAAATGTATAATTTTTACTGTGTTCTCGTTGTTTAACTCATATTTATTTATAGATAATACTAAATTCCTAATGATTTTTAATATTTATCTAGCAATAAAATTAAAAACTGCTTCCGATCTACCTATCCTATTCCTGATTTTTTTTATGATTATTTTTAAAAGTTTGTAAACTTTATGATGTATACACAGATTGCCTACGCGTTAGTTTAGATTAATAATGGATGGGGCGAAATTTCTACCACATTTTATTTTGCATTTAATTTAGATAAGTATAAAAAATTCGTAATAGGGTATTTAACTCTACTTAGTCCACCTCTTACCTAACAAAAGGGTATTTTCATGCATTAGAAAAGTATGCAACTTCTTTTTGTATTATAAAAATGATGATTTGTATTTATCATCGTTGAAATGATTTATATTTGTTTTCGATCTTCTAAATAATAGCTTAAATTGATAAGTTAGCCACAGTAATTCTATCTTTTTTCCTCGCCGCAATGTCTTAAAAATTAAAGTGGTTGTTTTTTACACCTATTTAAATCGATCAGGAGAATTATGTTTCGCCTAATTTTCAATGAATACCACAACAAACATCTATCGCTTTACGTTTTACTGAAATTTGAGATTTTATTTTACAATGAAATAAATCTCATTAAAATTGGTTATGCTTTTTTTTTGTATACTCCACGGAAATGGTAAAATATGGAAATGACTTTTTTGCGAGATTACACCATTTATTACACTATTGCCATTCTGGGATTTGGTTCTCGCGCATATTTTATGTTCCTGACTACCACGAGAGTGAAAGTCACGTACTATCTCTTTGTATCTGTACGCGTGCATCGGAAACGACCGGAATTGAAAATGTAATATTCATGTGTTCCGGTGGCGGCAATGCACCGAAGGGCGTCGATTTTCCGCATCGTGTTAGTGCATCTCGAGTTACTCTGACTACAATCCCTTTATCGACGGCCCTATCACTTCTTCACCGACCCTTCGGCTGTTCCATAACCAAGTCTCCCGCCGCGCCTGGCGAATGGAGGCGAACGCGCGCGCGTGCCGGACGTGACGCATGCCCAGACCGGAAGAAAAGCGTTGTGACCGGATCCAAGATGGCAGGCGTATCGTTACCGTAGTTGATAGAAGGCATAAAGCTATATTGAAAAATTCACCCCTATTCTGCCAAAAAACAACCATAACGTAAATTGCTTTTTGTATATCTTATATTTGTATACTAGTTATACTACACCAAACGGAATAAATACAATTGATGAATTCTGACAAACGCGTGAGAAAAAACTGATGTAATTGTAGTTTCAAGTAAAATTTGTTCGCAAAAGTGCATAAAACAACTGAAAATGTGGTCTAGTAAAGAAACAATCAATACATTTTTAAATTAGACTGGCTTTACTAGTTACGATTAAGGTATAATTATTATTGTGATTATATTATTATAAACAAACTTAACTTTTCTATTAACCATATTTATTAATAATATAGTGGTAATTTATTAAAAAGATTAATTAAAAATTTAGTCTAACGTTTTATATATTAATAAAATTATGATATTGTATAATCACACTATTTCATTTTTCAAATAAATTTCCAATGATCTTTTAACTTTTTAATTAATAACAAATAATTGTCCACCAATGGGCATTTTTATCAAAATAAACACGTGTTTTTCAATTTAATGTTTATTTTTTTAAATTATGGTTAATTAAAAACAAAAAGTCATTGCAAACATGGAACAGAATACAGTTGTAACGACCAAGTTGCGGAATTTATATTAACCTTTGTAGTGTACATACTATAATTGTTATGACTTATTATTTTTTTAAAACTATCTGTTTGCTAAAGCATATGGGCTTGGAATCACGAACAGAGCTCAGATAACTACCACACAGCAACGGTTTGCATAAGTCTCAATCTGGGTGGTCAAAAATGTTATTTTAATAATATACGACGTCGTCGGGTCAGAAATATACAAATTTGTTTCACAGTGACGTAGCACTAAGTGCGAACATGTTTCTCGTGTTGTATATGAGTACTTATGCTTTCATTCAACATGATGTATTTTATCACCTATCAGCACACGATATCAAACAATAAACATTAATATAGCTACAATAATTTTATTTAAGCTTGATACGAACAAAATATGCAAGTAATTCAATACTGCTACGAATTATATGATGTACTTGTGACGTTTGTCACTGTGTGTACTATATTTAGTACTAAAAGATTTTTGTTTTCTAAATGTATTGACGTAACATTTAAAATTCTGCTTTAGAATTAGGAAGTAAATCGAAAAATATTTAGGAGAAATTTGGATTCAGATTTATAATTTAATAGTTTGATTTGAGTTCAAAAATCAAAGCTAATAAACATCTCCAGGATTTATGTGTGGAAAATGCTACTTACTCCTCCTACCTCTTATCAATCAACAATCCTATCCTTTCTAGATTTATACAAAATTTATATAATTTAATGGAACGCTCAAAATAGTATAAAAATGTAGAGAAGACTACTGAGTCTCTTCTACATTTTTATCACTTTATGGCCTGTTTAGTGATGTAAAATTACCGTAATAATCTTTTGTGAGAATATTTTCATAAGACGAAAGTACCCTTTTTAACTTTTCTTGTTATATTTCACATTATTATAAAATGGTCTTTAATTAGCCAACAAGTAAAAAATTGGTTACTACCAATGTTATCTCTTTAGCTTTAAATAATTTCATCAAACGAACTTAGAAATATAGTTTACTTCGAATAATAGTTAACAAATTAAACGTGAAAAAGGTGTAATAATATAATATAAATAAGTCACATAAATAAAAAAGAATTTTCAATCCTAAAAATGCAGAAACTTTAAAAATAAATAGAAATGCAAAAATATTAAAAATCCATAGAATCGTTTTTTGTCTGAAATGTGTTTTAAAAAATTTTTGATAATTTTGCTGTCATAC
Organism: Daktulosphaira vitifoliae; assembly: GCF_025091365.1. Lineage (NCBI taxonomy): Eukaryota > Metazoa > Arthropoda > Insecta > Hemiptera > Phylloxeridae > Daktulosphaira > Daktulosphaira vitifoliae. Next base: position 14,000,147 of record NW_026099574.1, on the reverse strand, counting down.
GACTAGTCATACGAATCTTCAAGTTTAATTAAATATTTTTTAATTGAATTTAGTTGTATATTTTTTTAAAAAATATATTCTCCAGCAATAATCTGCAAAATACTTTCACAAGAATATTCCCATTACCGAAAATATTAAAATCACTAGGCCTGAACATTACTTTACAAACTCGGTGACAGATTTTCAATATTTTTTTGGATGTGGTATCCTAAAGGATAAAATTTACTTATACTTACCATAGCCTTATCCTGCATTTTATATGATGTAAAATATCGCAACTGTACAATCTATAGAGTACATACTCCACACCAATGCGCTAAAATAGTGGTTTGTCAAAAATTAGGACATTTATTAGTAAATTATTATAATATCTCAAGATACCTTAATTAAACTAACATCGATTGTAGTTTTCTTTAATGTAATATTATTCTCAAGTTAAAATAAAATATATTTCTCGTTACGTTTTGTAAAATAATACCTAACAAACTTGTTCTATGCATTTATAATATAATTAATCACTTTATTTTTATATTAACGGTTTAATAGCACAGTGCCATTCATATATCAAATGTAGATGTTAGCTATAACTGTTTAATTATACAGCTCACATTTAACAGTATAATAACACACTAGTGTGTTATTTGTTTACTCAGTATAGTTAATATTTCGAAATTTACTAAAAATCTTGTACTAAGCGTAATTACAGTGGATTCGCACACTAAAATACACTTAATTGTTAAAAACTTATCAGTCTGTTTGACGACCACACAGAGACTTGAAAACTCTAAAAACGGTTTCACGTTTCCTATATAATTACCTAGAGTAAGCGTGGGATGCTAGTTAAAAAAGTTATATTATATTCCAGACAGACACACGTGTACGCAGTACCATTCGTGCACTACCTTTGGGTGTAATGAATTTCGAAAAATCCCTACGCCAATTGCTATCATGACCATCAGCTGGCATGTACGTATACAAAACATATTTGTATCACCTTAAAAGATTAAACGGTCTTATTGTTTCTTTCTAGAAACACAATAAACTCGAGTCACATTTCAAAAATAAAAGTAAATATTACCACTATACGCCCACCGAATGCGGCTATTGTTCGTGCAGTCGAACTTACCACATCCGGTAACAGATAAACATCTAGGTGCATTATTATATAGTGCAGTAGCTCTCCTAAATATTAAAGTGAACCTGTAAATCTCGACGGAAATCGACAATGCTTATTAACGTGATGACAAACAATATTATTATTTCACGCACAGTGCATTTGTTGTTTAGTACTACGCAAGTTACAATTCGTAGTAAATATTAAATATATGAAGGGTTGCTAATAGTAAAAATAGAATAAAACAAAAATATTTAACTATTAGTTCAATTTTTTGGTTTTTAAACTTTCGTACCATAGTAGAATTTATTATTAATGAAATATGACTGATTTTCCACTCATGAGTAGGTGATTTTAAAATTCTAGTCGTTTGTTCCTGTTGTAGTAGATGACTTAATAAAATTTTTTTTGATATTTTCTACAAATAATTGTCTTTGGGATAACTATAGCCACAATCATGTGAATTGAATCTACTAAAGCTATATCAGTTTTATGCATTACATGTATATATGCTAATTTATATTTCTGCATTACTTTTTCAGGAAATTAAAATTCTCGGACAATTTTATAAAAAATAAAAATTATACGCAATAAAACTAGAATTATCTTTAGTATATCTTTATAATTTTTCATTTTTAAGAAGTCTTAAACAATTAAATTAATAAATAAATACCTAAACATACGATTATAAAAATAAACTCACAGCAAATTTTTAAATCTCCTAATTATAGACTAATTTATCATGAGATTTATTTAAAATTCTTCAATAATATTTTAGTTATAATTGAGCATGTTATATATAAGAACATAGAACTAAAAAGTATTTGATATTTTAACTAATTTTAATGCAAAACAAATCTTATTATCATTAATAAATTATTATAGAATTATATTATCTACTTAGTGTCGTTTCTTCTTCAACACCTTCGAAGTTGAAGGGTGACTTCCTTTATTAAATGTACACAAAATAAGCTGTCCATTTGCCTTTATTTATAGCTTAAGTGATTTTGTAAACAAATTTCTCCGATAATATCGCTGTTGGTCACAATTTGCATTTTACCATTCATCTAATTAAAAATAAATACAATTTTTAAATTCACTACTATTATTAAACATTTAAAATACTCGAATGTGGGATTAGGCTGTACACTTGGGTGTACCTTAGAGGGAAAGCTCATACCAGAATAATGAGAGGCGTGGATGTGATTTCCAGTCTACTAGATTTAAAAAAAACCGTTCAAAAATAAAAACATCACATTTATAAGACTGAATATTAATAATGGTCATATTAACTTGCAAAATGAAAAATTGAAAGGCCTTTTACACACTATATCAAAGGTAGGAAATTAGTTTGTATGGCGGGCCATATGGTCAATAAAAAGGTCCATTTTTGGAAAATCAGAAAAAATATAAATATAATCAATAAATTTATTATAATTAAATATAGACATCATATAAACTTAATATGATTTAATCTCAATAAATGAAAAGATGTACTTTAATGCGAAAAAACGGCGCTCTTTGTTCTGAGCCAGATTTTTGAACTTTGGTACTCTTTGATATCCGATAAGTAAGTCAAACATCTATTAGGGTAGAGTGGGCGTTTTTCGTCCATTAGGTGATATATATTCGGAGTAAATAACGTGATGATAAAAAAAAAGTTTATCCCTCTAATATGCACAATGTTCATGTTTCATAATAATTTATAAGTTTGAGCGCTCTCTAACATACATAGACACAAATGTGTAACTCTTTTGTATCCACGTATGTCTTATGGTTCGTAGAAATATCAACATAATTTTAATTGTAAAAAAGTTAGAGTCATTTAAAACATCACTTAGTTTACTATGAATAACTAAGTGATGTTTTAACAAGATAGCGTCCAATCAAAACCAGTAAAACCAAAAATACAATTTCAAACCCGCTGGGACGCGTATAAAAACTTAGCTGTTTCATTTCATGCTCGGTGGGCTTTTGCATTCTCTTGCCGAGTTGTTCGTCCATATGGTCAGATACATTAAAGTTTCATCTCAATTAAAATCCTCCTCCGACTGTCACAGTCTGCGTTATCGAATCGGTGGTATGTGATACTTAGTAACGGAGAATCACAAAAGTAATATTAACGTATCTGCGACAGATGGAATAAAGCAGATTGTTTGGGGTCAACCCCTTTGGGAAAGATACGGGTTTGGAACGTGGAAAAAAAGAAATAGCCAACGACTTGGTGTAGATAAAAAGACGTGGAAACCTTCCCTTCATATGAAACCGTAGTGGACATAATGTGAAAAAGGTGGTTCGAAAAAAGACTATTAGTGATGCTCGTGATCATTTCCATGCTACTTCCACCGGTGGTCATCGTTCACAGACGATGGAAGCATTGCACCGATAACGTACTAGACTGAAGGCATATATACCTGGAAATGTACGTGAGTTTCAGAATGCAGTTTTACTAGTGTGTTTATAAGATATGAATGGCTTTATGAAAAAAAATTCATGTGATCTGAATTTTAAAACGCGTGGAAACCGGAAATGGCTTCCGGTCCACCACCGTTTGCCGGCTGTTCGAAAATCCTTCTTTACCTTGCACCCTTTCTCTTCGCCAAATGATATCTTACTATCCGGTGTGCTGCGTACGGTACTTTTTATATTCTTTGCACGTGCGTGGGAAATTGATATACTTCTGAACGCAGATAGGTTGTCTAACCGATTAATTAAAAAGCTAGTAATTTATGAATGACTACAAGTCCGTGTATTTATTTATAAATGTAATTTGTTCCAAACAATAAAATAATAATAATATTCGTTTTAACACTTGATGCGTTTAATAGTAAAAATACGCTAAAAAATATATTTTAAAACAATTATTAATTTTACACTAAACAAATTTTAATAAGACTTAATATAAAAAAAACTGATAGAAATTTGTCAATTGATCAAAGTATAAAAAAATATTAATGGATTTATACCATTTTTTGTTAGCTATGACTCATTGTTATATCTATGGGTATTGTTTGTATGTGAAAAATAATTACAAATATTCAAAATGTACCGAAACATGTATATAATTATTTAAAAAAACCATTAAATTTAATTTATTAGAGCATATTCAAACATAGATAACGCCTACATCGTATCACAATATTATATACTTGTGATGTACTAGAAGGGTGGCTAACACTATACAAACAGTGGAGACGCCCTTTTTCATTTTACTGGTAGTCCTTATTTCTATCAATAAATAGTGAGCACAAATTCTAATAGGTTCAGGTTAATTATATTAAGTTAATAGTGTCATATTATTCTACAGAACACGCATCGCATAGTTAAGGGAATACATTTTTGATCGTATGTTATCGTACCAAGAGATATTTAATATTTACAATGGAAATCAATCGTATCATTATAACAAAAAACACAAATTACTATATTTACCCCACAACAGAATAACAGACACGGACACAAAATCTGTATAAGGAAGAACATCGAGTATATCCACTCTTAAAATTTTCAAATTATTTAGTACACAGTACTTATCACACAACATCATTAGCTTGTATCACACTACATTTTAACTACTTATAAAAAATGTGATTTATTTTTGTTCAAAAGTAGCAATGTAAACTCGATCAATGAGTTTTATCTTAAATGTAAAGAGAGAGGATACTGTTCAAAAGATTATTTGGAAGTTTTGCTCTACTAACAAAAGTGACAATTAGTAAATTATGTTTTTACTAGGACGATTTTAGAGTTAAGCAGACATAATACGGAACAAAGGAAATCGTCAACGTTTGACAAAAAGGAAGTCAAGGTGTTTTTAAACATGCACAAAAAATATATGTATGCGCGTGTTATTATTATTCACCATAAGGCCCCTTGGCCAACCGGGCAGCCATTGCTGCAAGACGCATACGTCGAAGACGCAGCTGATGTGATATTTTCTCTGGTGCAGCTTTTCTTTTTCTTTCCATTCTTCCGCAGACGATGCGAAGGGGTAAGTTACGTAAAAACAGATGTTCCGGTTTAAATATACACACAAACACCTAGAGACGTGTGTTCTTATGTACAGCTGGCCCCGTATCATTTAAGGGCTGCTCGGTGAAGAAATTGCCACCGGTATTATACAACGACCCCTTGTTAATAATAAAAATAGTAATAATAATAATAAAGAAAAAGAACACATTGCACCAAAAAAATAAAATAAAATAAAAAGTTAACCCTGAAATTAAAACGTAATAATTTGGATGTATTGCGAAAAATAGTTGCAGCTAGTTTTGATTCTCAGGCGAGGGGATACACACCCTCTCGTGTGAACTATCCGCATGGTCGGTGGTTTCATTGATTTCAGTACCACCTATACGAACTCCATCATTGTAATAACCAGGTGCACATGGATACACACGAAACAGCGTTTATAAAAAAAAAAAAAAGAGACGTCATATTGTATTATTTAAATGTACAATATCGTGAGTACTTATGTAAATCGTAATGCGCAACGATAGGATTGAACTTGGATGTGGTGTTTTGATTCTCATTCAATGCTTTGGTTCACCGGATGCTATTATTACTACTGGCCATATGTGAATGATAACTGTAGGGAAGACTAGCAAATAAGGTGGGAAATGATTTTTTCTATACAATAAAAAATGAATAGCTTTTGATTTTATTTTTAATCAATAAATCATTCGCATAAACAATATTAATGTGTTATTTTATTTTCAATGTTTTATGAAATAAAACTTAATTGAAACATTAACTTGCATTAAATTTGAATTAATCATCATAAATATCTGAAAAAACATATTTAAATGATTAAAGAACGAGTATCTTTGCCTATTTGCCCATTTTATAGTTTTTTTTTTTTTAGTAAAATTTCCTCATGAATATTACATTTTTGCATTTGGTCTTATTAGCCTTAAAATGAATGACATTTAAATCACAATTAATCAAGCTAGTTATAGCTCCTGGAGTTTATATTCTAAGCTTAAATTATTAGGTGGCTTACAATATGTATTAAATTAATACTATTAAAACAAGTTTTTTTCTTAATCTCATTTATTAGATATTCATACCAATGGTCAAAGTGTCTCTGGTTTAATCTGCATAACTTTTGTCTGCTAAGGATATGCGTACAATAAGAAACGTCTACAGAAGGAAAAGTGAGTGAGTTGCATAAAATACTTCTCGTTTTCTCTTGTATAGTATTTTGTAACTGTTAGTATGTTAACTCGGGTAATTTTTTAACAATCGATTTCTGGTTTATTATAAGATTATTATTATATTATGCACCCGTGTCTACAGCCAATCCTGTGATTTGACACTTCTATCAACAGGTACCTCCAAGTACTTTTCTGCGTACCTCACTTCTTATAGTCGCCGATTACGTTAGGTACACAACGGTTGTTTTTGAAGAACGGGTGTGGTACCTGGTGGGCGTCAGGCAGTGCATAGTGTCGTGGGTGGTCTTTTCAACCAGCCTCCTACTGTTCCCGTACGCGGCTAACGGATAATTAAAAAATATATATTAAGGAAAAACAAAATTAAAAATAAAGAGAATGACTTATCGAGTAAATGTTTAAGGTGATTACCAATTATATATTGGGAGTACCCTTATAAGATACTTTGCTATTACTATCTGTTTTTCGGATCGTGTAAGGCATACCGTTAACGCAATAACATAGCCGCTCGTATCAATGAACATTATATACAATACACTGCTGTTATAATGTAGTGCAGTCACTAATTGACCCAAATGTGAGACGGGGAGGAAAAGATTCGATATAGTCGTCATTTCAGTACACGTGCACTTTAGGTATGTAAGTAATATTATTGTTATTTAAGGCCACACACGTCTTTGCCGTCGTCGATCACCTAAATCGTTATTGTTTTTTATTTATGAAATACTTTTATTCTCTTTTGGGATCATTATGTTTCGATCAATCCTTTCGGTCTCAAACGATATAGGTACTCGGCAATGTCGACAGGTACAGCCAACGCGCTTTACCTTATTTAGAATGAAATAAGCCGTTCACGGGTAGTAGTTGTCGACGATGTCGCTGAAACAATGGTGCGTACGGCCACAACAGATTGACGGGCGTAGTCATGATAAAAAAGGAACGTGTAAACGTGAACCATCGATGTGGGTGGTGCGTGTATATTGTACGTCATTTGAATGTCTATGCTTATGGACCTTATCAAAATTAAAATCGATAATTTTTACTTGTAGTAATTTGGACGCTCTTTAAATAGAATTTTATAACTTATCGTGTAAAACCCTCGAGAAATTATACACATTTCGGAAGTCAGATCATACTGACCGCGCACCTGAATCTATGACAAAGACTGCTCTGTGCATTAGCAACCCAACCGTATATAGATAATGCGGTTGTAAATCCGCAATTATTATTCACCATTCGTCACAGCATAAAACTGCAACAGCGGATACAGAACAAGTTGGGATTATATATGCTGGACAGAGCAGACTTTGACAGAATTCACGTCACGACGGTAAATTGTAATACGTACAGGTCTCGACGTGGTCGGTACGCTCTTATTAAATCACAATCGAGTATATAGACGCTTACAGACTGCCATTACAACGTTAATTTATCGAAACTGTTACAATTATTATTATTATTATCGCGATATTTTACTGCAATAAACATGGAACGAGTCCGTAGAAGCTGCATTTTGTCAGACTCAAAGAACACACGCAAACACTCAGCTTGTCGATGGAAAGCAATACCACTTTCATAAGACAATGTCGTCTACTTGTATACCTACGCTAACTTTAATTTTAACCATAGCCAAATAGTATTGGTTAATTTTAAACTTCTTTATTCTTTGTGAAAAAAATTAGATCTCGACTTTGCCTGAAAGCCAAAATCATGTTAAATTATCTGTTTCCCTAAACAGCTTAGCCCATATTTAATACGCATCGAAGGCGCAGGTGTTATCGTTGGACCGTCGCCTATGACCAACCAAACCTCCCACAAAGCCAAAATGATTCAAACATTATCTCGTTCTATGTACATTATAATGATATGTAATTCCCACGCTAGCTAACGACGAGCTTCGAACTCTCATGAATGAACCCTCCCCCTATGTCCAGATCACTAAAACGTTGACACACCGCATATCGCACACCATCATCATCAACCCCCCGTTTATAACATAATCACAACAATAATGAGCTATACGAATAAAAATATCCACCTGCTCTCAACGCTTCCGCGACAACCTCTTATATTAAGTATAACAGTGGAAAACCTATCTCGTTTCAGCATTACTCTTTCACTATAATTGAAAATACAACATAATCATAGACTTTCTCCTTTCAAATACTACAGACTACTTCATATGTATCAACATATCCTGGCGACATTTTCACAGACTTACAAGTAGATCTTTCCTGATATATTTCAATTGTCAGTGCCAAAATACCTTTTTTCGTGGTATACTCAAGGTTCCATTGGGTCCAACCACCACCGGAAAAAAAAGAAAGTTAATGCATAACGACAATACTTATTATGATTCATAAAAACTATAAAACTGCAACAAGTTTCAGACAGTATTTGTTGTGTGGTTGTTTTGACCTTTTTGGAAGATCCGTGCGTATCTTCCCGGAAGACCTGAACCTAACCTAATCTAACGAGAACCTTTCGTTGGCCATAATAACCTTTGTCTAAACACCTGCTGATGTATTCGAAAAAACGTGCAGGACAAAATACGCTATTCCTGACCTGCCCCTTATCATATAAAAACTGTAAAACCGTAAATATTAATTTTTTTTTTACTTATCGCATCCGCCTACTTTCCCTCGCATACGTGAATATAATGCAAGACACAGCAAGGCTATTGCCAAGAGATCGCGACTTCTTAGGTCTGTGGGTTAGTAGAAATAATTGATAACAATATGTATACATAAAAAATAAATACGCGGAAGAAGTTTCAAAATACCGCACCCTGTAAACCCTGAATGGGTTTTGAAACACGCCCGGTGAATTCGACATGTGTCTGCAAAGTAGTAAGAGGAACCAGTCACTTTTTTTAAAGGGTTAGGAATTCACTCGTTGTGTAATCATAATACCGAGGAATGCTAATACGCAGCAGTTCCTTAATATCGTCCAAAAAGGGATTGAGAAAAAAATGGCAGCTGTGTGGTGCCCTCATGTTACAAAAAAAAGGAAGGTAAAGATGGTCACCGCGGGTACGGTGAAGGCACCTGGACCAAGAGACCCTTTGTCAAAAAACGTTTCTCTCCTTCTTGGCACAACGAAAACATCTGCAAACAGTGTGCGGCGGCAAATGTCTTGCAAGACTTTGAACAAAGCTCTGTTTTTGCAACACAGTTACAGCTGCGGGACAGCTGAACTAAAAAATAGCGTAGGGACCTTATTCTTATTCATTCTTCCTCATTATTCTACCAAACGTTTTTACCGCGAATGATCGTAGAACATATTATTGTCCACACGTACAACTTTCAAGATAAATATTGGACATTTTTTTTGCGTTTTTATAATTATTTTCAAACGGTTAGTGTGATAATTAACATTGAGTTTTAGAATAATAATTTTTCTAAATCTTTATATATTGTTTTCAAAAAAATATATATATTATTTTAAACAAAAAATTCCTTTATTGTTTTTTTTTTTTAGTTTAAAAAAATCTTTTACGACAAAAAAATTGGAGCTAGACATTATATTATGTAATTAAGTTAATGTCAGAGTTAGCTCCATTTAAATTCATAGACTCTCTCACCATTTTTAATGTTTTTTTCAGTAAAAAATACAACAGGTAGATTAAGATAATTTTTTTTTTATAAAAAAAGAATTTTTGGTGAGGAAAGACTATAAAATATAATTTTAAATTCTGGCTTCATGAAGTTTTTTATGTTTATTAAGCTTATTTGTATTATCCAATTTTTATAAAAAGAATCATGTAAATAAATAAGGCGAGTAAATTTTACCCAAAATTAATTTTATTTCATTAGTTATGTGATAAGTAATTTTTTTTGTAATCGTATTGCTTTTATCTTTATAATTTGCACTATCAGTTTTAATTAATATACAACCAAATTTTACTTGTAATAATTATAAAAACGTTGTGTACATTTTTCAATTTTTTTGATAATTATAAAATCATTATTTTGTAGTTTTCTCAAAAAAAATATATTCTATCAAGTTTGCTCACACAAACAACCCAAAATACATCGGCGACATGTTGCAACCACAAACTAGGGTATAATGTAAATGTGTAGACCATATTTTTAGCCATAAAAAACGACATTTAAAAATGTGACATGGGTAATCTTGTATAGGTGTCCTTTTGTAGAAGGAACCGGAATTCATCCGACTTTAGGTCCGCCACATAATATAAATTTATCCAACCAGATTTTTACGACTGCTCCCAAGACCCGAAAAACGGTGTTAATTCTATTCATATGTTTTACAGTTACATCGTTTGCGATGTCTAAATGTATTGATAACTATTAACACCCATGTATGTTGTTAATATTAATTTTACTAGATCTTAAACGATTATCTCTATGTCATCATTTTTATTTAGTTATCAGTACGAAATCTGATTCATTCTGTGTAATTATCAAGAACTCTGAATAAACTATAATTGTTATCTAAAAAACACATGTTCTGCTACAACATAAGAATTTTATAGCGCTTGTTAAAATATTTAATAATACGATATTATATTATAATTATAATAGTTACTATAAACATGAAATTTTATAATCTCATTTTTATTAATAAAAATATATGATTTAATCTCAATAAAAAACAGATGTTAATATATATGACGATTATATCAATTAGTTGCATCATTTCCGAAAACGTGAATTCTCTTTCAATAAACTATAACAAATAAGTCTCACAAAACTAGTTACGTTCTCCATAAATTCACTAAAGAATTTTAAACGATCAATATTAATAATCGATTATGTTGTATCATAAATTATTAAGAGCATGTTATTGTTAATGATTAAGTACTTCTTATTTTACTTAATATTTACCGTTAATAATTGCAGAGGAATTGATATGAGCAATCAAACATTTCAAATAATTTACAGGCTTAGCCAATTATTTACAAAAAAAACAATATTCAATTTGTAACCGGACTTTATAATGTGAGATATCTATTCTGTTACACAAAACGCTTATGGAATGCGTTATTGTACCTACAGCTGTTTCCGAATTCCAATAGGTAGATAACCACAATTTTCCATACTATTGGACACCTCATTACAAAAGCATGCTGTTTTTGAACGTGTGTTTTTCTAGAAATTCTTCTGACGAGTAGACCATATGGTTTGAGCTTGAGAATAAGAAATTTGCCACGTATACCTCTGACCAACGCGTCATCGTGTTTGACAAGCACCTCGTTTTGTCTCTGCAAAACAACCCCATACATTATCATCAAACATGTTGAATGAACTTGTTGTCAAAGATAGACGGCCGCGTTGTTCGACAAAGATCGAACTAAGTACCATCAAAACGGTAGCGGCGGATCAATGAACAAAATACAAAAATAGTGGCAAGAGTATGACAATAAAATGAATAATAACTAATGAAATTCGGTGCGTATGAAATATAAAGTAATACCGAAGATCGAAGCATTATTATGATTGTCGTTATTGTTCCCTGGGGCAGAAGTGGTTATTGACACGCCAATAACGGAGGCGGCGAAGGCGAAAAATGTTTGTTATGGCGGTCTATGCCACCAGTCGATCGGATTACATTTAGACGGTCACCTCTGAAGAAGAGATGCACACCAGCTATAGGTGCCGTATAAATACAGTTCAAATTAAGGCCTCTCTAAATATTTCCGTGTACCCGAAAACCGAGAGCGACAATAAAAGAGACATCTCAATATCAACAACACACACCGTGAGCATCGACTGGTGCATTATTGTGCTGCTAGGGCATGTACCTGTGTGTACAATATAATGTCCTGGACGACAAAATGGAATTTCGGAAATCGTGTATCTTACAAACGCGTCCAAAACACACACGACTACACACCTTTAAACGACCAAAAAGTCTATTGTGCCGGCCAAATGCGAACAATGTGTCGCCCTGAATTGTGACAATCAGCCAATATTTCAACGAAGCTCCATTTACGCGTCTTGGTATTAGTATGTGTCACATAAACCTGCGTCACTTCTTCTTCGTTTCCAGGTAATACGTGTGTGGGTGCGACACGCCGGCGTCGGCATTCGGGTGACGACTTAGTGGATTATTTCCATTTCTTTTAGAAGGCGGCGCAGACGAAGGAAAATTTGCAGGTGTGTTTAAATATAACAAGACAACATTGAAACGTGACGAGTATCGAGAATAAAACAAACCATTAATTTGATTTCAAGAAATCCAACAATATTCAACTATATAGAAAGTAATTTCGTCTCATATGTGTTTTAATTATTCGAAATCGTGTTTGTAAAAACGTTATTGCAGGTCGATTAAAAGAAAAACTTATTTGAAATAATGTTAAGAAGTGCAAGTTTCTAGGAGACCACCATCAATAACTAAAAAAATTTATGAATTTTTCAATTTTAAATTATCTAAAATAAACATTCCACTCTGAGAAAAGCCTGCAGTGATAAATCCGAAAACTAAAAACAATTACTAATAAACGAATAAAACTTTCGGATTAAAAAAAATTATTTTCAATCGTTTCTTTTTCAAATTGTGTTTTGATAGTAAAAATTAATAATCTATGTAAATGTGTGGGATAATTAAGGCGGGAATGAAAATAAATAAAAAAAATGCCAACGGCACGTAGTGTTCCCAAGCGGTCACCCATCCAAGTACTAACTACGCCCGACGTTGCTTAACTTCAGTGATCGGACGAGAACTGGTGTATTCAACGTGGTATGGTCGTTGGCGATGGAGAGACTGTCTATTTCTTTATTTAAACGGCACATTAAAATTTAATAATTTTATTATTGTTAAATTTATATACATTATTATTTTAAATCTATTACAATCTATATTAAATAAATTTATGTTAAATAATAACGTAATTACATTTAAAACCAAAAATTCTAATACTTTCTATAAAAAATTGCAATGGCTTGTATTATGTAATGGCTTAAGTCGAAGAAAAAAGGGTAATAACTCCAGTTTTTCTATTCCTAAAGCGAAATGTAATTTCAGTACAAGTAATGTTTCGATATGAGATTTAAATTTTAAAACATCAATAATTATAAATTATTTATAAAATAGATATTAATTTTAATTGATGATAATAATGTTTTACTAATATTTGAAGGGTACACGTAAATAATTCATTGATATTATTATTAAAAAATTAATCTAACGATTTGTTATTGCGTTTTATATTAAATTGTAAAAATCTAGAAGCTAAAATCAATTTCATTACCACCTAATTTAATCAAATTTCAAAACACAGAGAAAACTTATGCACATAGGTATATATAACATTACTATTAGAAAAATTTACATTTTTTATTAGAAATGTAATTACTTTATTATTTAACATAAATTGTAATAGATTTAAAATAATAATGTATATAAATTTTAACAATAATAAAGTTATTAAATTTTAATGTGCCGTTTAAATAAAGAAATAAACAGTCTCTCCATCGCCAACGACCATACCACGTTGAATACACCAGTTCTCGTCCGATCACTGAAGTTAAGCAACGTCGGGCGTAGTTAGTACTTGGATGGGTGACCGCTTGGGAACACTACGTGCCGTTGGCATTTTTTTTATTTATTTTCACTCCCGCCTTAATTATCCCACACATTTACATAGATTATTAATTTTTACTATCAAAACACAATTTGAAAAAGAAACGATTGAAAATAATTTTTTTTAATCCGAAAATTTTATTCGTTTATTAGTAATTGTTTTTAGTTTTCGGATTTATCACTGCAGGCTTTTCTCAGAGTGGAATGTTTATTTCCTTAACATTACACTAATACTAATTTAGTAACATAATAGTACAAAGTCTACCAACAATTTTTCATTCATTAAATGTAATGATGAATTATTTTTTAGTTTTGGCAAAATGCCTTCAAGTAGAACCAGACACTGTTTGTTTGCCCGTTAAGTAAATGCTATCCAGATTGCTGTTTTAACAAAGTCTTATGTGGTTAATAAACATTAATAATGCAACGTGTGCACGTGTTAACTTTTTGTAAAAAATTCAAATCCACATTTTCGTTTTTCTTAATTTAAGGCCTTCTGAGTATTGCCTCTTGACTGCAGTATTCATATAGGTAAATTCTTTTTGAACTACAACCATAAATCCTGTTATTAGTCGGTACTTTTTTTTGCTTAAAAAATGTCCACTGTTGAACTATGTTTCGATGTCAGACGTGTCGTCCGAATATTGTACAAAAGTTTTTATTTTCAAATGAAAAAGTCAATTTCGTATCCCCTACAACTAGAGCATGTTACACAGTACTTAGTGTGACGATTATGAGCGCTATATTATTGAGGGTGGTAGCGGTTATGGTAAGTTATGGTGCTCGATTACAATGCAGCGGAAGGTCCATTATTTATCGAGAATGGATCTTTTCATCGCGTCAGAGGGTTTGTGCTAAACATTTAAATCTTCCCGCAGACGCCAAATGTGTAATCTCAGCGATGCACTAAATAGCCCTCGAATAATTTGTAACGGATAATACATTTTCCCATAAAGTGCACATGTAAATTCATTAGAAACTAAAGCGGACCCACTGCTGTTGTCAATCACACGATAGATGTATATTATCACTCCGTGGGTATGTGCATAATGTGACACACGGCGACAGTTCAATCGTATGTAGTAACATCTTAATGCACTTGTTCAGCGATGCATTTTTTTTCGAGTTGTAAATGGCCATTTCTATGACGATTATGTAAGTAAATGTCTAATTGTCCCGTTTAAACCTCATAAATAAGAGTTATTTATAATACATATCGGTTAATTAATTTAATTACACTTAATTTCTTCGGGCGAAATCCATAAAAATAATTTCGATATTTTTTAAGAAATTCGTATCGTCTCCAAAGTAACTAAATTGAAAATAACAATTATAATTTTTTATACGAGCATATCTTTGTGTTTTTAACAATAATCGTTTGATGGGAACACTTTCAAAGTTCATCCGGTTCTTCAGCACCGAAAGTCCCACGCGCGCTGTACTCGCATGTGTGTTTAAAATGTATATATATAGATAATTAGAAAGAGTTCTGTAAAATAACATGTCCTGTACAGGACATATGTCGTACACACTATTCGCGGCCCTACAAGACGGTTTTCTTATTTTTTTATTTCGGGAATGCGTACACATACAATTTAATAATAATACGGAGGAGCACGTGGTCTAGAATACGCCGCAAGCTCCGTGGCGCGTCCCGGTCCAGGTGTGTGGTTTTGGCATACTTTCATCCGGCTGCTACAGTGTGGCACCACGTGAACGCTATACTATAATTGGTGAGGCTTCGAAACATGTGTCGCCAAGACTCCACTTATGAGAACGTCGCAGCTATTTTCATTTTCACTCGACTTGGCCAGCTGACTTAGCCGTCCCGAGTGAAACACACAGAACATAATCCGAGGCGATTGCTCCACACTCGCGTGGCGTAAATAGATACACTAGAATTTCTCCGTGTACGCGCGAGCACCGTCAATGTGTTATTATTTATTGTATTGTCATACGACGTCCAAAACACAATATAAAACGGTTTTATGCGCTCGACGACCGCCGAGACATCTGGCAGCGCGGAGTACCGCCGGAATGGCCGGTACCGTTTGGAACGGTTACAAGTGTGAAAACGATAGATTGCCTAAAAAAATATTGGCGCCAAAAGTGGTGCACGTTTCAAAATGCCCAGCCGCCAGAGCAGTGCCATAGCTCGTGTGCTTTGACGCGCACTGCAATCTCCACTTGAGATAGGTTAAGGATTTTTTACTGGCAACTTGGATCACTACACAAAACATGTCTCAATGATCCAAACGGTTTCGTGATCGATAACGTAAAATATTTATTGTTATTGTCACAATCTTAAACAGCCGCCCGAATAACACACGGACTTGTATTTCATACCAAGTCGAGAAGGTTGTTGTTTAATATTATTTATTTTCGTTGCGAGTTCGGCTAGTCTTACAACGTGTTAGAATAAAATATCACTATGGACATTCGCGTGGATGTTATTGTCGTTGAATTCACTCCTACAAGTTAACGATCTCTAAATTTATAATAACCATGCAAAACACGCACGAGGTCACACTAGGGTTTGCAAAAAATTATTTTTAAAGATACGCGAAAACCGCACAATTCATTAACGCACACGACGTTGGTACGAGACATGACGAATTTTCCGCGTGTTTTCAGTCGATCTAGTTTTGGACACGTGGGTTTGATTTATGTAAGAACATCGAGATCTGTTTGCGTATAACGCATGTGACTCGCGCGGTGTAAAATCCCGTCGAAAAAAAATACAGTAATTTTTATTGTTGATATTAAATTTCAACAACGCGACAAGTCCCTTTAGAATGATGTCCAACGCCGCGGACGGATCTATTAGCGGCCCTTCGTTTCGACCTTCCCGGGATAAGCCCCGTTTAAACACAACAAACACAATATTAAACAGACATGGCGACGAGGGGCCTACAATTTATTTATTTATGTGTGTTTGGGTTGGGACCGTATGAAACAACAGTAAAAATATTGTATACCCAATTGGAAATTAAAAAAAACGCGATGACAATATAAGGAGTCTTGTAAACTATGAATACCGTATGGAGTCAGGGCGAAACGGTTGGGTATGGAGGCCAAAAAAAAAAAAAAAAATAAACCTTCTTTTACTATTGTGGTGTCGAGTCATAAAACAGCATTGCACCCGTACAGGTGTTTCGGGAGTTCCATTGGAAATCGCGTTATTATTATTAGTTGTATTTTGGTTTTTTTTTTCTATTAGGTATTTATGTCTCCTCGAGAAATTCAATACGTTTGACCAAAAGCGAACCAGTAATTATTATGTGCGTCGTGAAAGGCTTGTGTGAACACAACAATCGACACATGCGAACGCACAACACACTGCGAGAAAGGACATGAAATACGACCACGCGAGACAAGTCGTGTGCATAAAACAGTGACGATGTAATATTTTGTCTCCTCTATTCTTTGATGTCTAATTTTCAAAACAACCGAAAACAACACGTGTGTCTTACAGCTAAGAAAACAATCGATCGACGGCGTCGTTTGTCCGAGAAACGGCTGAAATCGATTGACCCCTTTGAACGCTTAGCCGGTACACATAAATCTTCTATAATTGTGTTATGCAATCGAACAACACTTTTTTAAGTTGGATTCATTGAAATCTAAAACCGATATAATTCGTGTTGTTAAGCGATTCAAACTTTCGGTTGCAGAAGCGCATTGTGAATCTTAGTCGATTGTTTGTCTGTTCGAGTGATTCATTTTGCAGGTTTTCCGAGGTAAATATATTTTTTTCGACTTGTTTCTCTTATAGAACAAATATTTAAAAATGAATATTATATAAATATGAATTTTTAGCTTTTGAGGGGGAGACAATTCGGTGTTGTTGTTCGGTAACGCTCCTCATTTTTTAGCAACTAGAGTGCCCCCTCGTTGTTTTTCTCACTATAACCACTGTCCACACACGTTGAACTTTACGGACGAGAGCAATGTTTTAAAAAGTCTAAGAACACTCGTTCATGTATATATAGAACGTGACACCTCGGCCAGATAGTAAGGACCGTTTTAAAATTAGCCGCTTGACGACATGGATCACATATATTATTACCGACACACGTGCTCTCCGCCTTATCACATCAAAAGAACACAGTGCCGTTTTGAAGTCACCGACCTGTAGTTAAGTGCGGCGGACGGACCACCTGAAATTCGTCGGTCCGAGAAAAGACCTTACCTGTTCGTTGGCTTTAAATACTTAAATTCCATTTAGGCGTTAAAGGTAACGCCAATAGTGTGTAATTTACAGTTTTCATGATGAACAATAATAATAGTAATAACAGTAAAAGAAATTAACGACAAGACGTACTGCTTGCACATACGTTCAATTCGATTGGATTTACTCGAAATAGATTATTAATTACTGTTATTAAATGAGATTTTATTGAAAATAAAATACGGCGTTTGGGTACGTTAAATACACGTGCGTTCGACTATTTAATTGCCAACATATGTAAATGAATTGAAAACACGAGCTTATGAAATTGACAAATCTTTTGAATTAAATTTTTTGTTATGTAATTGATAATTTTTATAGTTTTATTTTTCGAATCCATTTAAAACGATACAACGGAAAATTCACGATGATATTTTTCTTCGCCTATTTATATGGAAAATAATAATTTTATTTTTTGGAATCTTTATTTTTAAAGGATTTCTGTAACTCGGTATTGTAATAGTGCTGAACAGTTTTATCACACCACGATACGTACAAATCTAATCAATTGTTAGCTGTTTTTTTGTTGACGCTTTAACACAATAACTGCGTTATTTTTTTTGTGCGAATTATAACTGTTATAAATGATTACAAACGATGTCTACAAATTATCGACTACAATTCCGGACAATGCTAGTAGTTTTTAAAAATTGAATTGCCCGCAGTGATTTATTATTGTTGTATTTATCTGTCCAACAATAAAAATCGACTTGTTATCGTACGTTTTTCTTGTATTATTCTAATATAACGGGAAATTTCGTAGAAAAAACAATTGGATTTATTAAAAAACAATTATCGATGAATTAATGTCGGTTCCGCGTTGATGTTGCAACCTAAAACATATATTGGAACATGTAGCCCAACACACGGCCTCCCAATAACAAACACTGTATATTGTTGTTATGTTATTGTAGTACACCTTAATGGTAGACGGCCGCCTTGAAATTTTTAAATAACGACCTTAGTCGATAATCATTTAAAGGCATTGCATAATTGCCGTGTTATTTTCGGTGTCGGTACACTGCCGTGGATTTCCTACAAGGCAATCGCAAACGTAATAACCCACAGAAACACATCATCAAAATAATTATACGCCATAGTCAGAACTACAATGAACCCGTTGCGTGTGTTGTAAAAATATGCAATTAAACTAATCATCGAAAGTCTCGTGCAACTCAAATCTCTGTCAGTCGTCCAACTCGGTGATGTTTTACACCGCCGGTGTAAAAAAGCACACACGACATCATAACAATTGTAAATATTAATAGAACCTCCTTTTGACATTTGCTAATCGGATTGCGGCGTTTGAAAAGCCTCGGCCGGCGACGGCAAGTTAAAAATATTCCCAACCGTCGCGCGATGATAAACACTGCCGAGAGATAATTGCGACGGTCCCAATGTATGTGAGCCCGCGGTGCTTCCGCTGTACGTTGCACGTGCACTATTATGTGTCGTAAGCGAACCGGCCTGACACCGATTCAATTGGGTATTTTTTTATCATTACCGCTATTAGGCGAGCCCTGTTTTATTTTTTTTTTCGCCGGACGATCACAATCCGTTAGATAACGTCACGGAACACGAATAAAAATAATAATAACCGTACTAGGCGATTGCTATTTTTCGAGTAATTATTTCTACGTTATTAAAAAAAAAAAAACACCTAGTCGTCCGAAATCGCTATAACGACTTTTGAAACGGTAGCCGACGCTTTACTGGCGCAACTCATTTCGCATCACGAGACGCAGTTGTTTTTTATCTGCGGCGGCGACGACGACGTTCTATGTGCCTCGAACAAGTCGCCACCAACGGCCAAGAATAACGTCGTGTGTACAACACTTCAATGTTTTTATAGTAGTAATAATAATTTTTAATATACAGTAATAATAACGACATGATAGTAACACCTCGTAGCTCAGAGAACCGTTCCTTTACGGCGAGCAACTTACTCGTCTCAATTGTAATTTAAAAAACTTTTCGGGACACCAAGTCGCGTTGCCCGTTACACACTTTTATTATTGGATATCATCAAAATGTTTTTTTTTTTTCAGAAGTTAAACATGGTCGTTAGAAATAAGAAATACATTGCGTTTGTTTGTAATAAATCGTTATATAATTGAATTATTATAGGCTAGTAACTCAAGTAATTAATATACCCAAACAATATAAATCATTTAATAAAAGAAAACAAAAAGAGAAAAAAACTATATACTTCAAAGAAATAAGAGCGCACCACGTACACGCTTTACATAATCCAATAGATTTATGTATAAATATTTGTATATCTACTGTATGGTTTACATAAAATTCATTACATGCCATTGAGTGGATTATATAAAAATAAATATTTTCTCAAATGTTTTAATCCACCCGATCGTGTTTTACATAAATAAATTTTGAATTTTATAGTTGTTAATATGGTAATTGAATACCAATAAAAAATCTATACAAATACTAAAATCTAGGCTCTACGACGATAGGATCACAGTCATAACAAAAAAATAAAAATAAAATAATAATAACAATTAGGATCGTTAACCTAAATCTGTACAACTAAAAAAAACGCGCTTTTCATAAACAAAACAAAAGGTGAGTAAAATAAAACCCAACGGGAGTTTTTCAAGAGTTCTACTTTTTGGAATGTGTCGACAGTAAATTCAATTCATCGTAATTGTTTAATAATTTTCCCAGAAATTTGCCGAAGGTTACTGAATGTCGACCAAATCGAAGGTGTTGTTTGAATTGGGTGACAATAATTTCGGTGTTTGTGACGACGACGACGACGGTGATGATGAGCAACGTTTTTTCTTCATAAAATAATTTATAACTGATTGTTAAATTGTTAAATCTAACAACTAACGGCTCTTGATTCTGGCGAATTCGATAGCTTGTCCTGAGATGCTCGAGAGCTAGGAGAGATAATCTGTAACAACCAAAAAATGGAAAACTGTAAAAAGACGTTGATTTTTCATGACTTTTTAATTGTGTGCATATATCGACCAATTTTTAAATGGAATTATAAACAAAATAGTCGTTATTCTATTTATGTATTAATAACTAGGGGGAATGATTACATTGTCTGGGTATTTTAAAAATAATCGAAAAACGACGAGTTACAAGAGATTGTTGAACACACTTAATTTTTTTAACAATAGTGCAGAAAGATAAGGTTGGTAAATGAAACTATTATATTTTGCACAACAATAATTACAATAAGTGGGAGTACGGGCTAGAAGAGAAAGTTTCTAGTGTTGTTATTTTAACATTGAACTCACCGGTTGGGCAGCAGAGGACGACGAATTTTGCGGTTGTGTTAGGGCCATAACCGAGGCTCCGGTTTTGGCCAGAGCATTTGGCGCTGATATGATACCCAAAGGTTGTCTGACGGCGGCCGCTTGGACGGACGACGAGAGCATGACGGCCGCAGCGGCCGTGTGTACCGCGTCCGGGTTAACCGACCGATGGTTTTCCAACATGTCCTCCAAGTCACAAATGTAATCGATGACGTGGTGAATTACTTCCAGTCGGGATATTCTCTTATCCTTAGGAATGAGTGGCACCAAATCTTTGAGCTTGGACAAGTACTTTTGGATTTTCTCGTCTTCCAAGTTTTCGCGTTTCCTGTGCACTCGGCCACCGGTTACGGCTCCGGATTCACTGTTACGGCACAACGGTACGGATTTCATTTTTGTACGATTGAAAGAAAAACCGAATACAATAAAATGCAAGTGATGTAAGGAATATTACAAGTTACCGATTGTACGGCGCACTGTTGAGAGTCGGCAGAACTGAACGGCAGCGAACGGGTACGACGACTGATGATGAGGGCCAGCCGTCCGGTGGTATTTATAGAGAGAGCGGCGGCCGCGCAGGACGGTTGGTGGAGGCAGAGACACGACGACGAGGCCACGCCCGCGACGTGGTGGCGGCGGCGGCTACACGGATTGAATGGATTTCAAAGAGTTCCCGTAGCGCTCGCACGCACAGCGCTCCTATCGAAACGGTACGTACTACGGCCGCCGAACGCATAAAAACGACGACCACGACGACTCGCACACCTGACACCTGCCTCGTCGGCGGCCACCGAAAAATACCACAGAAGATTTCTCCCGCCGCCGCCGCCCGTCGCCCGTTCTCCCGGGGCGCACAACACATAGCCGGGCCAGTTGGCGTGGGAACGCGAACTGGTAGAACGTTCCTTATACATAATACATCAGAGTGTATGTGTTTTTTATTATTTAATTATTATTCTGATCCGATTCAATAGTCGATCGCGTAAAGCTACTGCCCTAAAATCATCAAATTTCTGTTGCACTGGTTCAATTAAACATAACTTACGACGACCACGACTGCTGGTCAATAGTTTCATTCGTGTAATTGCTGTAGCCAAAGTGATGCTTGTTTTCTATAATTCGTTCTATGATAATTCGTTCTACATTTTTCGTGTATAGAGTCATTTGATGTGCAGCAAAAGATATATGCAATGTCGTTATCGTCTTCGTGTTTCGAGTGCCAATAAAAAGCTACTAAACATATTATGATAATTTCTCAGACGATAACTATTATGGATTTTCGTAAATTTTAAACGAACGCAAATATTCACCGTTTAAAAGCTTTACCGTGTAAAATAAATCATTTCTCGAGTATGTACATAAGTACACACCTCCCACTACAGGGGGGACGTGTACGTCGCAGATAAATGTCACTGGTAATTATAGAAGTTACGACACTCATTGATTGGCTTTGAAAAAATTACCGTATCAGTTAATTAACATGAATTATATTCGCTCGTGCGTAGTATACAAATTTTTGACTGAGCTTTCTAACAACATTCGTACGTGTTACTTTGGCGTTTAAGCCAAAAAACAAAGGGAAACTAATTGTCTGTTCTGAGAATGTCGTAACACTCTGATATAATATATAAATATTTGTCGGTTGACGAATGACTCGTGCGAAATTCTCTCGAAAAATAACCTTTTGTTAACGTTCTGTAAGGTGAGAAATAAATTTACTATTTCAATCGACAATAATGTGCAAGATTTCGTATTTATTGCTTCGTTGGGATCCTATCGTCATTTTAATGAACTTAGCGAACGCATAGTTTTTTACCCGGTGCCGTAATAATTATCACAAACATGTACGTTAAATGTCGTATTGATTGTGCTGATTCGCGGTGGCAAATAAATTTAGCCGTTATGAGTGAATTAAATCGAAGAATTTGTTTGTGTTTTCAAACACTATTAGCGAGACGTTAAATGCGACCCGTTCAATGATATGCTCATTTTTTAAATAAACATCATGAACTTAAAATCGTACGTGCCCGTAGGTGTGGCCCGTCAGGACGGCGTGTGCAATCTTTGAGCAAACAGACTGCACAAATTACACTGTCGTTGACGTAAAGCCGCAACAATATTATATGAGGTAATAAAATGCTGCGTACTCGATAAAAAATTCTCGGCTGTGCGTTATCGCGGTACCCATTGGCTAAAAAACATTGTAATGACGAACGGAGTTTGTTGAACCTCGTAGTGGTGGTGTTGTAGGCCTCGGTGTTGATAATTAAACAGAAATGTTCATATTATAACCGATTACGGACAGTTGAAGTGTTTACCTGAATGACACGACGGTGATTATTCACTGGTTGATTAGCGTCACAAATCACAATGTTGTTAATTATGCTAACGAAGGGCGGGATAATGTAATTACACTAACCTTGCACAGAAACCCGACACCGTCGAGGGATATTCCCGTAGGCCGTTACCTATCCGGCGGAGGGTGTGCCACGACTGCAAAACGACCGTAATGAAACTAATAAAAACAATAATGAAGTACCGCAAGACAAACAACCCGGTCTCGTTTATTATCAGACGACAACTTTGGTAATGGTTGTAAATCGATCTTAAATACGGAAAATAAACCAAAGACTAATCACTTCCTCGAGCGATTTACACGTGTGTGGTGGTGTCCCGCACAACACAAATCGTTCAACACACGTGTATTCGTTGCTCTAAACTGGCGCATAATTAACAATTGTTATTAACGCCGAAGATAAAAAAAACCCACTGAAAAACATGTCGACGGTAACCGGCGGAAAAACATTCACCGGTCGCACGCACGTTCCAGTTTTTTTCCGCGAATACGTTATTTTTTGTTTCGAGGGGAAAAAACCGTCAAGAGCTAAAAGTTGAAAACCGGATTTCTCTCAGCCTAATTATTAGCGGTCTCCTCGCGTTCATTAAATCAACGGGGTCGTGTCGTCGTCGTTGTTGTCGGTAGCCTTCGACGCGTTCGGCCCCCAAAACTAGTCTAGACGTGGTACTCGTACTGTTTGTGCACGTCGGCTAAATCAATGCTAGTGACTGAAAAAAATTGTTGCGCCGCAAATTGGCGACGTTCGATAAATTCGTTGTTCCAATTTGTAATTTAATCATACAGGAGTATTTTTTTTTTTTCTCAACAATATCGGCAATTCATCAAAGACGTTCGTAATGTGTACACAGCAAGTCGTAGGCGTTGTGGAGACATGTACTTGCTACCCGAACGCAACGCAGTCGACCAAGTCACACAATGCTATCTATCCGATCTGTAATGTAAACAATAGCCTGAGCTCGACCTACAGCCGATCGTCTAGTTTACGCTGAACTTCTTTCGGGCTCCGCTTCGAACAGCTCAAAACACCACCTACGCATATCTTTTTGTGCCGATAATTCTGACGTGCGCTCCGAGTTGATTTTTCTGTCGATCGGCTTAAACGAGAACCGACCACCGAACGCGAGACAACTAGTAAGTGTTTGGACATCTCCTTCTAATCGCTCTCGCCATGTTTTGACAACAATAATTGAGCACAGGAATCGATTGGGTCCACTAGGACGTGTGACCAACTGCTGACGGCGATTACCGTACTAGATTTTGTGTTGTATTATTTGCGGCTTGCGAATACAATATACGCCAAGCCCAGTAACGGTTTGTGCTCTGCTTTGTGCGAACGCACCCCGCGGTGTTTTTTATTTTATTGCCGCCCGAAGTGGTGCCGCTCGAGGGAAGAGAGCTTGCGAAACCGACGCGATGCAGCGCGTCCACCGTCGTCTATGTACGTTTCTCGTCATTCCGGATCCGAGGGTTCGACGACATTATATGTTTATCCTGTTCCGCTACCGGTGCTGGCGAAGCTGGTAGAGAGTGTAAGTTATATTGCATTGTGTAGCGCGCAGGGCGAAATTATTCGGAGACTCACCACCTTGCCCCCACCGACGGGGACAGCTGCCGGTTGTCGTGGGAAACGCGACCCCCGAAAAAACCGCATCACAGCTGCATTGGAGCGGGCTCTTTGGGCACCAACTGCAACGACAGAAGCGATGGCGCACAGTCCCGACGTGTGATGTACATCTGCATCGGACCGGGTCTGGTCATCAGCTGCACGACACATACACACGTTGCACGGCCCGCGTGTTTTCCAATAATTTTATTGTATTGCGTCGATACTACTGGCGGCGGTGAGTGCGAGTTCGTCACCGGGTGTCGACCAGTTCGTTGTGTGCCTGGCAGTGTGTCAGTGGAAAACCGTGCCGTCTCTATAACGCACACAATATGTATCTATACCGGAATCGAAAAAAACACCAGGCCTAATTGTACGGCGAACGGAAGAATCCGTTAAAAAATAATACCGCCGGATGTATCAATACGGAGGGCTTCTAATTGTTTTCTACCGAGTAATGAGGTGCTGCTGCAAAACGTACTTCTTTAATTCTTAACGCGAATATTCACAGCATAAAAGTTAAAATTTTTAAGAAATAAAACATTTTGAATTATTGTGTTAGAAGAAACGATTTGAAAGATGGGATTTGTTTAATTGTACTTTGCTAAAGTTTCATTGGAGACTTTAACGTATTTGGTATTTTTAACGTACGACATCTGGAAGTGCTAAATTTCAAATCAAGAGGGTTAAGTACCTCTAATTTCACCAATAAATTTTGTTCGATCGAAATATATCAACTGAACACATTAATTCGTAATTAACATCGAAAAGGAAAACATACGTACCACAATAATTTTACTAAAATACTTTTGTTTTCAGTTTTAGACAATAAAACACAAGTTGTTCATTGTCATGCGCAAAAATATTCATAATCGTGTGAGAGCAAGTGATTCTTAAAATATATTTATTTGTTAAGCACATAACGTTGTATGCGAATCGGTTTTTTCTAAGAAAACTTATTTCATTATACACGACTTCAGAGTATTGAAACAGACGCATCGAAGAGTAAACGTGACTTTGATAAGTCGTATATTTCGGCTGTTACCTTGAAGTTGATAATATTAGACGGTAGTACGATGTGTTCCGAGTACGGTTTTATTATTGCTTTTGTTAACTTTTTGGTGTAAAACGATGATTGTTTGTTGAAAAATATTTCCATCGATAAAAAATTCGAACCAATCCGTCTTGAGCCAACCGATTGTGTGTATTCCAATATTGACCGATACGAGTGGTTTTTGACTTGTTATCCCTTCTTTTTTTGCCCTGTCAAATTCCACACCGTGTTTCCTTATGTTAAAGAGGTCACAGGTGTACGGGCCGCTTTAAAAACGACTTCATTTCCATAACGTACCTTAACACGTGTATACACTCGAAGCGTGATGTCAGTCAGCCGAGGAATATTTATATGAGTTTTTTAATAGGTGCAGTGTCGGTATGTGTGTTTGTGTGCAATTGCCTGGTAGATAATATTTTGTTAACAAGCCATGATTGTTGAACACGTGTGCACAGCACTATAGAGTAATAATAATTGACATATGTCACGGTCACTACAGGAAAACGCCGGCTTGCTCTCTATTATATCATTTACTACAACTCGTCCCGAATTTATTTTGTGCTTAACTACGGTCAGACAACACTAAAAAGAGTTTCCTGTGTTCTTAATCCAATTGTAGTTTGTTAATAGCCAATCAAAAACGACTTAACTAAAGTTATTATTTTGGTTTTTTTCTACTATTAGTATTCTATGAATGTGATTAATCATTCCTTAAAGTTTACTCAATTTATCGTATCTTACTGTAGTTGTAACTCACT
This sequence comes from Daktulosphaira vitifoliae, assembly GCF_025091365.1. Lineage (NCBI taxonomy): Eukaryota > Metazoa > Arthropoda > Insecta > Hemiptera > Phylloxeridae > Daktulosphaira > Daktulosphaira vitifoliae. The sequence goes on along the minus strand of NW_026099574.1, from coordinate 13,973,013 downwards.
GCGTATATGCTGTAAACAAATTAATTGTTGGAGGCCAATATTAAAAAAAAAAAAAATCAAACAACTCGATGAGTTGGATCGCTTCATGTAATTGCTGACAGCTGTTAAATGGTCTCGTAGAAAAGATGAAGAGAAATTCAAATCAATAAGAAAATCGGCAGTATTCGAACCATGTGTATAATGTATTTGTATAATATCGTGTTTTTTTATGCCAATGTTTTCAACGAGTTAAAAATAAACAACAATTAAGAAAAACGTACTACTTTACGTGTGTGCGTAGGGGATGACACGGCTAAAATTATTTTTGCCCATGTATGTAATTCATATGAAAATGTTCTCTCAACTATTTTCCTCAGTACATTTTAAACTATATACTTAATAAAAATTAAAAAGCAGTGTGATACTGATTAAGATAGTACCGAGACGCTATAAATGATAACGATTAGGAGGCGTTGAATGTCGTTAATATGATCAAAATTAGTTTATATGAGACTTCATAATAATTAAGAACAAATTTAATTATAGTGCAAAAAACTGTATTGTTTTGAAAAACAGTATACTCTCGTGGTTTAGGTTGTAGCTAAACTAGCAAATTTCAAATTCGATCCGCTCTTAAAAAGTAGATATTTGTGAACGTCGATAAGGATAAATCTTTCTTTTCCAAAAAAAATTATTGCCATTACACCGTTTGAACAGCTGCTACCGGTTTGAGTCCATTTTCATCAATTTGAATCGCTGCTTAACCATGACGTCATAAAACGCGTGGTCAACTAAAATGGGTTAAGCACACCGAAATAGAAATCGAACGTCGTCTCTATCGGCATAGAAAACAGCAGCTGTGCATAGAGCTTTCCATAACGCACCTCCTTAAAAAGATATAGTAGTGTGACGCCGTCAAGAGTAATAATTTATACCATAAGCATAAAAATGCACCGCACAAGTGTAATAAATAACAAGGCGGCGTAATCGAAAATAATTCATTGCGGGTATTCCCTGTAACAGAAAGGTACGTACTAGTTACTGCACACTGTTGTTTTTTACATTTTTTTACCATCAATGTTACGTTCAAGTCTTTTGCTTTCCGCGCCCAGCGAAGCATCCGCTATACCGTTGACACGACGATGCCCAATGACCATAAAATGGTATTGTACATGCCGAACACGTGCGGCCAGGTGTTCTTAAGTGAACGCTCAGGTAATTAATTCTCAAGCGCCCGCCTATCCACAGTCGTGCGGTACACCCAAAGCGGACGTTCCGCGGGTCCTTATAAGCCGCGCGGTCACTTCTCACTGCCTAATCATATTCTTCTCCTGTCTAATGTTATTTGTAACCGCGCGATTCCCGGCAACGTTAACGAGCCGAACAAAACAAATACTCGTCGCCAACGAGAAAGGGGCAGGGTAAGTACTAAATACCGTTTTGATAACAACGTTTTGCTTGATGGCCAATATCGGCGCCCGTAATAATATACGATCCTCAGCGACACACGGCTGACGACCACTCGGCCATTCCGAGCACGTAGCCTGGTCGTCGTATTAGGCACATTATTAGTAGGTGGACACATGGCCACATACTCTAAAGATAAATTTGGCGAACGATCGTCAACAACATCTGATGCGTTTGTATTTCCGGCGGCAGAAAAACGCATTACGTTTTTTATAGGTAAATGCTTTTCATCTAACCCACACGAGAATTGATACACTGACTAATACGACCGATATTGAATATCGGTCAGAAAAAAAAAATATGATATCGCTTATAACTTCTTAGAGCAGTGAGGCGTAAGAGAATCAAAACAGTTGAATTTAGATCCAAGCCCGACAGCAAGTGTTCTTTGGAAGTAAAGTAAACTTTTTTGAAATCAATATTTATATTATTCATTCAACGTTGTAGCATTTAAACCTAATTAATACTATTGGCTATTTTCGGGGAAAGTCGATGACAAGTTATACTGAAGACGGTCGGAGTGATGTGAGACTTCTGTTTTTAATGTTGTCCGTGAAAATGCTTATCTTTATTCTACTTGACCTTGCGACGAAATCTTCTCTCCGTTAAAAGCTTCGTGGGCGGCCTAAGGTTCAGACTCTACACGTGCGTACGTTATTTTAATATAAACGTCTCTTCAGTTGTCGTCGATAAGAACAGCCACTGCACACACACACACACACTTATGACTTGTCGATAAGAACAGCCACTGCACACACACACACACACTTATGACTTATCGCTTATCGATACTCTCTGCAGTGTCCGCTGGTATCGTAACCCGACCGTGTACACGTGTTGTTCAATAAATGAAAATAACAAATAATATCATTAGTCATGTGCTTTAAACAGTGACGACAATAGTCGATGATAATCATTATTTTCCATTTCCTAATCGAACGTAAACGCATAGTTGTCAATGTAATTTTCTACTGCAGTAGTCGTAAAACATTTTCAATTTGCCTACCGGCATAATAAAATAGTTATCACCTACGTCGCTTATGGAATTGCAATTTTCCTCGATCTGACGCAGATTGCTTGTACACGACATAAAAAAACGACTATCGTAACAAATGTTGCTGGCCAATTCGTATCCAATACCTTGTACTTAACTGGCTACGGCCAAGCGCATTACCATAGCCAATCACACACGCACGCAATTGATAACGATGATTAATTATCTGCACCTTGTCTAGGACTTTTCCTACTGCCAAGGCCTAGAACAAATGTACTACCTATTATTTGTATGGTCGTACCTATTTCATCATGACGCAGCGTTCGTAAGCGAGTTTTGATTTACTACGCACAGTGATCTGCTTAATAACTATCACACGGACACTCGCTAATTAAACGGCAAATGTAACCCGGCGAATCTTCACATTGTTATTGTTCACGGTCGCCCGTTGAGGATCGATCTACAGTTTTGAAAATATCAAACGACCGTACGGCATCACGTTTCCACAAGCTCGGCCCTATAAACACAGTTATCCTCAAACAAATAAGTAACTTGTTTCTTTTTCTGGTGTCCGACAAATTCGAACATACTCAGTATAAAAAAATTGCAAAGTCCATCGTAGAAATTCAGAAAGCTGAACGTTTTAATTATAGTAAGCCGCAAAATAATACACGTTTTTAATTATTTATCCTCATTTAGGCAATTTTTGTACTTGAGCCCTTTTACGCGAGCACCGCAAAGTTAATTGCGTTGCGTACAACATTAATTTCAAATTATAAATGTTATTTATAATAAATAAAATACATTTTCAAAAAGTAATCGTGGAAATTTTAACTATTACCTCGTGTATACTTACTGATCAGTCTCGGTTTAATATTTTTTATTTAGATCCGAGAGATTAATATGAAATCTGTTATGATTAAAAATCCATATAGAAACCGTAAGTCCGCGTTAAGATGTTCAAATACACGGTTTTGATAGAAGTTTCGTACAAATTCATGTTGGCAACTTGGTTTATTTATACAAGTTAGGCTAATGGACAAAGTGGAGTTCAGCGCGCGTTTTGGTATTCTACACAGTCTTAGCAAGTACGTAAAATATTTTATTTTTAAATAAACTCGTAAAAAATCCGACAACGATTTTGGCTCGTAGGCAACCCAAAACTTGGTCACATTCGAGTCGATCTCGTATGGCGTTCTACACACGTGTAAGTGGCTCATCTAATGAACTCATTGAAATGTTTACAGCGCGTTTTTGTCTCAGATAGACGTTATTTTGAAAAGTGAAAACTCTTTGTTTTCCGACGAGTGTACGTTTAAGTACTTTGTAAATGCTGCGAGCCTTTTGTAACTTGTTTTACACAACAGTTTACTTGAATCGTTCAGTGTGCGATAATTTTTTTAATTCTCCATAAGAAATTCGTTTTGTGCGTAGTCTATTGTGAAGAAGTTTTTAGCGGGACACGGTAAATTTTTAACGGAGAAAAATTACTCCTTTTGTATTCTCAGCGTTGTTAACCACTCCCCTCGTTCGGACCACCACTACTTAATACGAGACCGACTAGTTCAACAATCGCAAACAAATGTTGTCGCGTTAATAAAACGTGTGCAAAAACGACAAAAGGGGACAGATACAACAACGCGAACCTAATATTATTATTGTATTGGCCGAGTATTGTAATAACACACACCGACGCCGTACAATGGCTACGTTTACATTGTTGTTCAGAGAAGGCGCCAACGGATCGAGACGCTGTGGCGGTGCGATGTCGGCGTTTGGAAGGAGAGCAGAGTATTTAAGCCGCCGGTGAGGTCGCCCCGCGTGTGTGTTGCAAAATCGCCAATGCCTCCAGTGGTATGCGCCGAACAACAGACAAAGACAGCCTCAGGAACAAAGAAGCCGATTGTAGCTCGTGCGTGTACCGTACAGTCCCATACGAGTGTGTGTACGGAAAAGTGAGACAGCCTCAGACGAGATGTGGCTGGCCGGAGAGGAGGGGGGCCATTGGTAGTGTGGTGGCCAGTGCAGCGCATTGGTGGCGGCCGGTTGTGGGAACTCGCATTCCTCTAGGTGGCAGAGCGACTATCATGCAGGTGCACGGCCGCCACACTGTCGCCATGCACGCACACCAACACGAATTTACACGCACACATACACAACTCGGCATACTCACGTGCACTGGCATTGTACGGATAGAGGTACAGGCGTATACAGCGCGCGCAATCCGTTTTGTGTAACGCGTAGAGTTATTACGGTTACCCACGAGAAACACGCGGGACACGATGCAAACGTAAGCTCGTTGTGTATAAATTACACGGTCGGCAATGGTGCAAATTATTATTCAACTGCAAGTTCAGACGCGAAGACGAATACTTTTTTTTTTTTACGACTAAAAATCACGAAATACATAAAAAGGTTATGGCGCATAACTAAATATTGTTCGATCATTTGTTCGCACTAATTGAGCAGGATAAAGGGTCGAAAGTCATATTTAAAAATGGACGAAGCAGCAATCTCGTAATGGTTAGGATATAATATAAAAAATTTATTTAATCGTACGCGCGAATAAATGGCGTCCCGAAAAACGGAGTTTTAAAAATCAAGAAAATTTACGTGTATTAATGTATTTTTATAGTAAGGAAATTAAATTTAGACTCTCTGAAAAAATCGTCTTAAATTTAATATTTTCAATCTATTGACAAAAATATTGGTGATTTTCGCGTAACAACACATGATTTTTCGTACGCAAAATTTACTCTGCAGATTTTCGATCTAATGGAAAGATCAAAGTTGATCATACCGAATGGTTCATAAGGGAAATATACTTTTGTACCAGAAGAGTGAATAATAACAACGAATATCACTGTTTAAATGTATAAAATTTAAACTCATTGATCAATGAGCTCCTTTGTAGTTTATTTCTCTAAAATAAATGTTTCACCACGAGATATCTTTCACAATTATCTTTCATGTAATTTAAATTGACCTATTTGATCGACGTGAAACTCGAATCTACTGGAATTTATTGTCAGTAGCAACTAGATTTAAATCATTTCCCGTTAATTAATTCCCCGAGTTAAAATTTTTTTTAGAATTACAAGTTTCCTTTATCGGAATAAACTGTTATTAATCTACTTACTATTATTTTACTCAATTAAATACAATATTTATTATATTACATTTTTATGTAGTAATTTAGATTACTGAAAAAAAACTGAATTACTGAAAAACTGAACTATTGTTCAGTTACAGTTAATCGTAATTAGAATAATAATCCCGAGTATTATATTGAAAAATGTTCGTTAAATTAATGGAATTTTGTCTTTTATTCTACTTAACCAATGTATTACTTTTATCGATTTTAATAAAATTAGAGTTATCTAAAATCTAACGAATTTTGACGATAAATTAATAAATGTAATAGTAGTAATTATAAATGGATTGCTTTGACTTGGTGACACTTGTAAGGAAAAATTCGGTTTTCCTTATTCGTTTAATTAATTACCGAGGACACGAACGGTGCTGTAAAATTTACAGATTCTGTAAAATTCATAATCACATGATCGCATCGTTAAAGCACATAAAATACTCGATGACACAACAAGCATTTGGTGGCAACTTAACAGTTTAAACATAACCGTGTGAAAACGTCGTCTTTGTAAATCGTTAGATTCGATAAGTTTTTCATGAAATCCACCTGTTATTAAATAAGTACACCCAATTTAGGCACATAGAACCATAAATCGGTTTCACGTACATGCTCAATTAGGTATGCTAACTCCTATTGTGCATGTACAAATGACCGTCCGTCTGGCTCCTTACGTGTACGTACAGAACGGTCACTATCCACCCCACCGACTCCTTAGCGTCGGCGGCTGCGTTGCTCGTTAAACCTGCCCATAACAAATTGTCATAATGCGCCCGGCCATTGAATTCCTTTATCGAGTCATCACAACAATAGTTTATACTCGTACAATAATAATATATATGGTAGGTACACCACCGCACTATTGTACGGCCATAATGTATAATATATCCATCTAAAAGCCGCTCTCGGATTTCAGGGTCACCCCGCGCGCACACACGTATCGGTACAAGTAAAAAAAAAAAAAAAAAAATGAAAAATAGGATGAAAAACGTACGTAAGTAGCAGGTAATCACATTTTAATGGCACCGGCGGCGGCGTTGACGTCTCTCGGGTAATGTTTTTTTGAACACTTTCAAATACACGTCACGGCCATCAATAAAAAAAAAAGAGATAATGTTAATATCGAATTAGTGCAGTGCAGACCTAATTATTACCCGATACGGACAGTCGTCCATTGTTTGTGAATGACGGGGGTGTTGTTTTGGACGACTTACACGAACAAAATCTATACAACCGACGGACAGTGAAGGTGGTAATTATTTTTTTAACGTTTAACAAATCACAGTCGAGTCCAGTGCACTTGCATTTGGCCTTGGGGGCGTTTGGCGGGACGTATTACAATAATTGACAATTACTTGACGTGCAAAACACAATTGTCTTGCACAGCACACTCATAACGATTAGGAGGTACCAATGTGCATTGTCACGTGTCCGTTCACCTTACACTTGTCTAATATTATTCTGTCTAGCCCCTTCCCCCGTCTACTACTTCTGTGTAACCTCTCTTATGACCGATGTAAAAACATTGCCATAGGTTGTGGACAACATCAATCAAATGCGCCGCAATTGTCGATAGTAATAATAATTAAAGTTGCGACCAATTGTACGTGACTCCATAAAAGTGTTTTTATTTTTTACTCGACCGACACGAGATTTTCTTTAATTTTAACGTGACATTCTTCGGCAATTCCGCGCCTTATACAGTGTAACTTATCTTTTGCCGCTACCGGAAATTTCGCAGTTAACAATTAAGAAAACCGAATAAAAGCCGTTTGATTGGAAACGCAATCCGAACGGTTCTGAAGAATGCCACTTAATCAAATAAAGCTCATATTAACAGCAGTCGGTTATTTATTGATATGACCGTAAGGGATGTCCATAGAAGGAAAGTGGTTTTTATTTATTAAAAAAAAAATTTCCCACGTGGTTACAATCCAACAGTGAGGTTTTCAAGTATACATTTGAACGGCGTAAATGTATATTGGTTAGGCGCTAAAATTTAAAACGACAAATTCGCTATTTTAATTATCATAAAGCTGCATCATTGCACAATAGTTAAAAAAATGGTTGTTGCGTCCGTCGGTCGACACTTGTGGTTGCACTACATGTGCCATTTGCATATACCAAATAATGAAATGAGTAACTCGTAAGAAAAATGTCTCGCGCAAATGTCGTAGTCATGATGAATTTAATTGTGACACACCTAACAAAATAATTGTGCTGTTGTTTTACTGCCAACCAGCTAATTGGCTAACGGAGTATACGTGTTTGGAGCGCATAAAGAGACAGTGGTAATCCTTTGTTGTAACCGAGGTAGACTGCAAAAATAAAAAAATAATGTAACCACTGTGTCACGATGTTCGCGTGGATTTTTTTACTTTCACATCAATAAATCATAAATGAACGGAGGTCGCTATTATTGCTTTATTGATTCTCGAGTGTTGTGCAATAAATTATCATATTACACGTTGTATCTAATATCTTATAACACTGTTCCTAGTGCCTTTCAACACCAGAGCAGACTTAATGTTCAAATTTAAAACGCATGACAGTTGTGAGCATATTGGAATAATTTTTCTATGGAAAACGTATTGGTTACATCAAATTTTCAATTAATTTATCGTGTTGGGTTTATTTACATAAAAATAACAAGGACGGAGGTTCTACGGACGGCAAACCAGTTTTTATAAGATTTATTCGGTTTTCGTTAAGTCACTTTCAGTGTGTACAATAACTTACAGAAAAACAAACACGGATAAATTAGTCTGAAATAAACAGGTAGACATACCATTTTGTTGTCTTTACGGTAGGCCTAAAAAACGTAATGCTAATTATATTTCACTAAAATAGATAACGTAGAATAAGTGCGTATATTCGACTGGTTGTCCGGTTCGTGTAACGTCATTTCAAGTTATTTTCCGATTTTATTCGAGTTGAACAAAATAAACAGACGGAAAATAATGATTTGTTTCTCGCGCCTATTTGTTATTTCTAAATCACAAATACCGATAAAATACTACGAACTTTACCATATTTCCCCTAGTCAGAATAGTTTAAATATTGATAATTGAATTGGCGTAGATAAACACATTTTGGAAATACACCGTGAAAATGTTTATTAGGACGAAATATAACAGCAAAGTGAATGGTTTCGCGCGAAGGGAGTTAATTCGTTACAAGTCCTCAGAGGTTTTCACCTTGACGTCGGACATGGCTGTTTAAATAGCATAAGGTGAGTATATATTTGGAACCACACAGGTATTACCTGTTATAATAATATGACCAATAGATTATTGTTGGCAACGACGTGCGATTGTTGTTGTGCTCCGAGCCGTCCAATTGTGGCGTCAACACCTCGCCCGGCCTGAGTGACCATCTACCGCGATGGTTGTCTTCGTGAAGATCACTTGACACGGCCGAGTCGAGTGCACCTGCCGAATCTTTTCGTCCGCGAATTTCCAGTCGTCTCTCTTGTTCGGACAAAGGGACCATATTGGAAACGAATAACCTCCAGCCCCTCCCCCTCGCCCCGCAAGTGAACGGAAAATTGACGGCCGCGAGGCATTTTGATTGCGGCAAACAATCGCCGCATTGTGCGTATGGATTTGTGCGCATCATCGCGTGTAAACAAATGCCGGTCCGCTCAACAGTTTACAGGTGAGACTGGGATCCGATGGGCACGTATCATGAGATATGTAAAAATCGTCGTCCACAGGTACATTAAAGGTCCAATGAAACGGTTGTTGCAGTTAAATTACATAGAAATTAATCGCGGATCGGGTGTGGGTAAATAATGGATGTCGAATAATGACCTACCCAAATCTTTTTGTACGCGTACACATTAAATGTGTGCCGGTAGGCCTTGTTACTGTTATTATTGTTAGTATAAAAGCGTCAAAACACATCAATGGGCACAATGATTAGGACGGAATTTTACACGGCGTTTTAATGGACCGTTTTATAGAGTGTGTTTTGTTGGACACAAAAGACATATTAACAGTTGGTTTATCGGTCATTTCGGTAGCTACTCCTAACCTACAGATTAGTCTTGTGGTATCGAAAAATATTCAAATTGATATTCAGTTGCTGTCTTTTCATATTCGTTCTTTATCGGAACACTCGAGTGTTGACAGAATAATCACTGCAATGGATGAAAAACAACATTAGTGTGAATAGTAATATCAGAATTCGTTGCAGGTGTAGAGGATAGTCTTTAGCTAATGTGAAAATTATTTCTTCAAAGTCGTGTATAATTATACGGTGATTATTTCCTACTTAAATACCAGTTATAATTTAATAGAGGTGTGCCGTGGCTTTATGATATCGTATATTACCTGTATGTATTATGCATTAGGCGAGACTCCTCCAGAAATAATACAGCAATAGATAAACCTTTATTTTAATCGCCGCCGGTATGCATTGCCATTACCGCAAGGGACTTTCTATTGCCGTGTTAGCCAGTCGGTAAAATAATGCAATTAATAACAAATTGTAATTAATATATTATCTACCTTAGTCTATTAATCAGAACGATCAGGTTCATAGGTTACGGCTGAAAATTCAGTCGATTCATTAGTTCGTGAATTCATGCAAACGTGTTGTTTATTTACATTAGAATTATTTGTTTTCACGTGCCTATTTTCAATATATTATGTTGAATTATAGTTCGAATACGATAACACTGTAGAAATAGTAAGACATTCAATGCCGTTAACGTCTTCTGATTTTTTTCCTTCGTACAACAGGCACACATAGTTAGTAAATTGGCGATTTCAATTAAGCTTTGATGATATTTTCTATTTAAGGTGGTGATTTATTTTCCATCTCATTACTACATAGATTTTTATCCAGTACAGTCGTATAAAAAAAAATATATATTCTGCTCTAATACAAACGTCCCGACTGCGCGGATTTATTATTGGTATTTTATTGTTCATTAATTAAATATATATATTTTTTATATTATACTTCAGACTCTATAGAATTCATATCTCATAATGATTCGAGAGAATACAATTTATCGAGATAGAAACAATAGACTAGAAACTTATGGTGTCTAATATATTGACTTTAATTAATAGAAATACATTTTTAAGTAGAGCTTACATTTACCGAAAAAGTTAACTACACATTTAGAACGGTTTAAAATATGTTAGATATTGTGAATATATTGCTTTATATGTATGCGCTTTCAAAAAATTTACATGATAAGCATTTATTGGCCAATTAGCCAATTTAGAAAGACGATTCAGCTTTTTTACTTTTGGCGCGTATGTTCTTATACGGTAATCATTTAAACCGTGAGCTAATAGCAATTTACAATTTACTACACAAGGGGTATCAATCTCATTGTAGTTTTGATTGGTGATATTACTTTTTTTTAATAGGCTACAGATTTTAAAGGTAATGAACATAAATTCTAAGATTTTAAGAATAGAGTTGCGATTGCACCATAAGTGGTTGTCATGAGAAATCCTATAGAATCACTTCGGTGAAATAATTTAAGTACCCTTAATACTAATTATGCTTAAAAACAAAAAATATATTCAACGAACGATCACCTTAATTAAATATTTTTAATGCCTATTTTACTTGATTCAAGTGTGCTATGTGAGTATTCTATTTCATAGTTCTATGACTTCCCTGCTGTTTCTTATCTAAATAGACACGCTCGAAGTGTTTAACCACAGCCACCTGTAAGTCGCAAGCCTTCTTTAGTGGAGATAAAATAGTTATATGTCTTTTTATTGTCAAGCCGCACACCAGTAACATTCTGCCATGCATTAGGCGACCCGTTTTAAATGTTTAAAGTTGCTGAACCGACTTAAAATATGTTCAAACGATTATTAATAATCCATTGAGAACATCATAAGTTGTTAAGGTCTGGTCGACGTGTCATTTTAGATTAAACTGTCGCTGCCGATAGCCTCTGTGTTTTGGAATGAAAGTCACGTTAAAAATGCAGTTGTATTCCATTTTATTTTGACACAGGAGTATTTTTTTGACGCTCTTAAAAAACGGTCATCAATCGAACGTTATTTAAACGTCTACCGCACCAACCAACACACGGCTGGCCTTTTAATGTACGAAATATTTATTACACTATTATGTTCTGTATACTTGTCAACAGCGTCGTTCTCTGTCACCCCTAAGTAAAAGTGTCCACGTATAATATAATTTAATATATTCATTGTGTATAATACTTTTATAGGGTTCAGCCATAAGAGTCGAGGGGTCGGTGCATTGTAATGATAATAATTATAATAGTAATAATGATGATATATACGCGTGTGTGGATTTAAAACGGTATTTTCGATCGAGTTAATGGCGTATGCATGTGATCTGCAGTCTCACAAGTATACAAATGTTATTTCGGCCACACATGTGTCAATGCGGATGGTCTGTTAGGAAAGCCAGATATGTAGTTCGTCGGTCACGACAACGTCGAGGGTAGAAAAGGCGATATTTTTTACTTTTTGACTTTTGGATGGCATGTGTGTATATGTTTACACACATTACCCGCCGACAAACGCAACATCTTTCGACCGTGTGCGTTTTTATAAACGTCTGTGCCAATACTTCGTTTCATACAGTACATTGATATGGTGACCAAATGCTTTTCACTAGCGAGGATCATGAAACGAGTTGTTTTACAACTTCATACGAATATTTTATTTGAAATAATTTCGTACTATGTAATTTTTAAAACCATCAGTAGGTACTAATGTATAAAAAAAATTGCTTAAAATTTGCATGCAGCGAGTATTACACGCATAATCAATGATTAAACGAATGCACATGACGACTGCCAAGTTGTCTATACGAGGACCCAAACAGGTCGATGGCTTCGCTCGATAAAGTGACGGTGAAAATATATTTGAATCGCCAGTACCGTACTGAAATGTTGAAATCGCATTTTTTTATCATTTTCCGGGGTATCACATCCAAGAGTTAATATTTTTCCAACGGTAAAAAACGAACAGAGCCAGATCCCAGACGATTACGGACGAATTATTGTTAACGCCGCCGAACACGTTTATCATCGAGACACGCGGTTACCACACGGGCCACCGGTTTAAAAGTGCAGGGCCGGTATATCACGTGTAGTTGTTTATCTCAACTCCCTCGGGTTTTCATTTCGTAAATCATTTTCCACACGAGACGTCTGTTATGCGGCTAAAGTGTGTTATCGAAAATCTTGACGTGCCTCGGGGGTGTGGACGCTGACAACAAAGAATACTAAAAAAAGCCACCGCGACCATGGGCGTCCGCGATGAGTAAATCATTTTTTACTGAAGTAAAATAATTATCATTATCGTTTGCGTGCTCGCCGAAAAAAAACCTGTAAGGCAAGAACGGGTTTAACACGTGCAATATCTAGATTCGAGAGAATATAAAATATCGTATACGTCGGAGAAAAATAACAAACGTCCTGGAATGAGATTACAATTTATTATTTTTTATTTACTATTCACGAGTTTCATAATCCGGGAGCAGTTGAATGGAGTTATTTTTTTGCAGTGGAAACTGAAAGTTGTTTTGTTAAGATCAGTGCCAATAAAAAATATTCGACCAGAGAACACAACCAACGTTATAATAATGATTTGAATAAAATATTGTAATTGAAAAGTGTCCAACCGAGCGGCCACGACGGAGCCAGCAAATGTAATTAATATTATTTATTAATAGAGCCCAGGATTTTCCATGGCCGATGCCGTGTGCAGAAGCCAAGAACACGGTTGTAAAATCTAATACCGCGGTTAATGTGGTCTATAAAAACTGTAACGTTATCATCATCGTGTTTTGGAGCCCTGTCGCTGTGAAGCCCGTCTACCGACGATATTTTTGTACTTTGAGTCGCACACAATACCATAAAGCCTTTATTAATGTTATTGTTATTATTAGTAACTGTTCTGGTATCAATCTGTCGTCCTACGTAGCGTGTACGAGGGTCGTGTTTAAACACTAATCACGATGTCCATGTGTTCATCTTATAAGCCTTTACACCGGTAGTCTTCTGTTTTAATATTTATTCGCTGACAGAGTGAACAGTTGTCGAGGGGCGAAACCGTTATTAGAAGGGCTTTATGCACAATACAAAATTGCAGCCGATTGATATCGTGTTTGTTCAATCATGTCTGTTGTGTGTACATTATTCACAAACGCTGCACGAAATCAATTTAGTAAAAAATTGAATTGGCTTTCTGTTTTAATTATTAAATACCACTCAAGACGTTAATACAAGTTGGTCGATATAAAAAATAAAATAATTTGGTATTTACTAAGAAATTCATGCTCGCGATTCATTAATTTTTTCATGTAATTTTAGTTTAAGTAATTCACTATAATTGTGAATTTTTTAACCAACTACTAAGTTGACTGATAATAATATTGTATTGTCATTGCAGTATGATAGTTGACTAACATAAACCAAACTTTGATTAGTGTGAATCTAAAAATGAACACAAACGATTGTGTACCGAATACAATTAATACGCGTGTTTATTGTGGTTAAAATGTTCTTCTCGAAATGTGTGAAACAAACCTTACAATTTTGAAATCTAAGAACATAATTTCAGTTGCGTGATTGTATGATTGATCTCGTAAGCAAAAGGGTAAAAAGATACCGCCGTTTCTTTTCGGGTGCCTCGCCTAACTGCGTAAATAATTAGTGTTTATCCATCGGTATTATACTTGTTGCCTTAGGTTAAATGTTTGTTTAGAAACGGTTTTTACCGAGTTTTCCGTTAATCCAGGTAAAACAACACCACCGAAATTACCACCCTGCCTGTGCAAAAGTTGGCTCATTATGTTGTATAAAAAAACACCCAACTGAAAACGAAAACAGATGTTAATAGACAGCAGCTGACAGCCGTCGCGGGCAGCTTGCAGTGCAAACGCCACCGCTGGTGTATCGGCGACTCCTGCACCGATGCCCGAGAACAGTTGTTTTCCCACACACACGCTCTGTCGTGTGTATGCATAGAATAAACGTCCCAGAGAAAAGCGCCCCCAAAATCGAAAGAGCCCCCTCAAATAAAAAAAAAAAAATGAAAGAAAGCGCAGCTGTTCAACAACACACGCCGTGTCGCGCGCTCGCCCCTATTCACTCCCCACGCGAGCTCTTTACATGGACGTGTGACACGCGCTACCTTCATTCACCCCCGTGACCTTTTGTATCCACCACCACTACCGGTACAGTTTCGATTGTACTGCTAATAATTATTTATTAGTAAAAATATGAATTGGCAAACGAACCCGTTTTTCCGTTGCAATCAACAGAAGTAAAATTATTGGATACTCGATTTGAAGGATATTATAGTATTGATAACAACCATGTCAATAGTACCCGCACCAATATAAAAGAGCTACTCAATAAAACGTTTTAATATTTTTAATAGGGATCTAATACTATAATAGGAAAATACATCCGTTATTTTGACGGTTGAATATAATGTAACACGAAAGGGAACTTGGATTATCTTATGCACTAAATGCGTATGAATAACTTGAAGATTTGTCCTCGTTAGTGTTTTATCTAATAAGTGATAATTATTTTTAGTAATACACACGAGGTTGAACTGAAAGGCTAGGAGGTAATGTTCTCCGAGTCACTTTAAAAATGATGATTTTGAGCTACTATAACTTAAAATATAGCAAAAAAAAAAAAAAATAGAAATCTTATAAAAATTATTGAGGGTTGACAACAGTTATAATTGTACTTGATTCTAGGACGTTTACCTCACAGTCTACGTCTTAGTACAAATGTGCTTTATGCACAAAAAATACAACAATTCAACACAAATATAATTGGGTTATCAGTTTAATGTGTAACTTGTATCAAATATCACATAATATTGACTAAAGAATTATTTATGTAATCGATATGTTTACTTAGTGACTCCGAAAATTGAGTACAGCCGATATCTTGACGCTGGAGTCGATCACTTGTGTAGTGTTTTTTGCACGTTCCATTGTAATTTGATAGTAAATCGAAATTCGGGTCTCATGACCTTTTAAAATGTATCCAGTGGCCTACGAACGTATAATGTAAAAATACAACAAAAGCTGTTTTTAATCCATTCGAGTTAAGGAATAATATCGATTTACTGACACTGCCTAGTGTGGACTGGTATTTTCTATAGAAACCACTGGGAGCATATTAATTTCGGTTATTGAGTTCTTAAGATTTCATGATTTCGATAACTTAAAGGGTGTTCTACCAGGTGGAAAAATAACTGAAAATCACGATCATTATCGCACATCATGTTAGAAAAATAATACTAAGTAGTAGTGTTGAATATTCCTAAGAGAGTGTTTTATGACTTTGACCATACTCCCTTTTTTTCGGATCGAGCTGCAGGAGTATGTATCGCGAGTTATTATACATGACCTTTTTCGGAGGGCGTTTTTTATGTGTAGACATCAGTCGTTATTGAACACTCACTTATATGTATAGTTTTCGATTTCATTGTCCCTAATAAGACTAATATTATTAATATTGTCTTTTACTGGATTTTTATCTTAATCTTTCAGAATGTATTAAATGTTGTTGAGCGAATTTTTCAGACCATTAACATTTACTGCAGTAGGTAATACTCCTGCTGATTTTAGTTCTCAATAACGGGTTTCAATAAAAAATACTGTAAATAGTAAACACTTAATTGTGTTTTATTGAATCACAATGCATTCATGATAATATTTTAATTATGACTAATTTAGAAACCGTTATTATCGACTATTAGAGCGATGGACAAATGGTTTTTATTCGTCTGTGTATTACAATAATATTTTCAAGGGGTGTTGCGAAGAGTGTAATAAGGGTGCCCGCATTGGGAATGCCTTTCAAGGTTCACTCATCGTGTATTTATTAAAAAAAATCCGTTTCCGGGTCTATTAAAATTATTGACTAACCTTTAACACATCAAACGCCACGCGTCCTTGTCAAATGATGTGTACTACCATTTCTCACGGGAATCATTTGAAAATGAATATGAAAAATTATTCGAAATAATTTCGAATTAAAAAATTTATAATTTTTATTATTGGTTGTCAAAAACGTTACATTTTATTTATTAAATCAATACAGAAATAACCAAATTTATATAATTTCCATAAACCAATAATTTGTTGTCTTTTTACTCAGTTAACATAAATCTTTTATATTCATTTTCAACCATATTTTGTACAAATATGGCCAAGTTACAACGCAGTAATAGATTAACACTTAAGTTCAATTGATTTATAGGCGGCTTACTTAGCTCAGTCGAGAACACGTCGTGCCTCTGTACGAAGGTTCCGCTGCGCTGGGTTATGTAAGCCTTCCAGTCCTCTTTAACATAAACATAATTGTTCAAAGAGGACGTTAAACATGAATTTATCATAATAATAATTTTAAACAGAAATATAGTTTGAAAATATTAATTAACATTTAGAAGTGATTTTAGAAATGAATATTTTCGTAAATATTATGATGATGTATGAGAAACAAGAAGGTAAACTTAGCAAACATCATTATTAAAATAATGATGAATAATTATCCGTCCGTCTGTAGGTGATCATTCAATATGGATGTAAATTTGAATGTACATTAAAGACTATGCGTACTTAGGATACATCCACGCAAGTTTCTATCACAGTTTATTCCCGGAAAACGTCCCACATAAGTCAATACTTAAACTCATACATGTTCTAATTTAATATTTTTTTTTATGATACTAATAGGGCATTAACGAGTGAAATTATAAAAATAAATGGAACTATTTTTTTCTATTTCAGATATTTCAAAGCCCACGGATGTTGGTCGCTTGATTTTTTGATTTCTTCTACTATCTCATAAGTCCATTAAGTCCTAACCATTATAATTCAACACGGTTGGATGCGATTGTCTGTTTTGAAAAACGTTTAAATTTTTGGTTAGTTTATATTTTTCATGTTTACTCCTTTTTTTGTCCAACGTCCAAACTATAGCGGTTTTATTGATTCTCCTTCGGTATGTAGAGATTTCATTGAGTACTCGGTACTATTTGTGAGACTACGGCGGCCCATTCACAAAAAATAAGGAAATTCTTTGACTGTGTTTCCTGTCCAAAAGTGCATTATTACACGCTCTCATCCGTTACGATGCGTCAAACAATGCAGTGTATTGTAATGTTCTCAATGAAATTACCTTCATTCGCAACATGTAGTACTGAGATATCATTTTTTAGGTATACCAACAATAAATGTTACCTATATTATTATGAACACGTGGGTTTCATCGTCATATGTGGAAGAGCACCTCATGATAATATTGTTATTTACTGTAACTGACAGGATGGTACCATGTGTGGGCCCTTCTGAGGTGAGATGTGCGCCTTATAACTTTATTGCTCTGTAAGGGTCCGATATCTTCGTGGCTAAAGGTATTCCCAGAAGGTTATCCGGATATTCTGTGTGTCCGGTTTGTTGCTATTTCTTATTTCGATTTCCCTCTTCACATGACTGCAGGTGAACAACGTGCGTCAACATTTAGACACCCAATACAAATAAACATACCTCGAAAAGTCTACCTAGTATTGAAAAAGGTATGTTTGAAAAACTTATCTTTTAATTTAGATGGATATTATGACTTGTTAAAGTACTCACTAACAATAACTATGTAACAATATGTATGTCATAAATTAAAAAAAAAATCTTATTGTCTGGACTATCTCGATTTTTAAATTATTGATTAATAGAATATGGTTATTATTAAACATTTTGTTTACATGTTATAGCCAATGGAAAAAAAAAAACAAAAGAAATTTAGTAAAAACAAAAAAAGAACTATTTTACTGAACACTGGTGGATTGTTCCAGTGACAGATCCAGAATGTAAATCGCATATTATAAAGTTATTAATAAGTGACTACAAACAATTTATACTCAACACTTGATCAAATTTCTGAACTATTGGTTTGCTACATCTGAATTATAGTTTTTTTTATCAAGGTTGGATTTTTAAGTAATAGAAGATTCTATTGAAAAATATTTTAGGATTTCATTCAACTTTAATAGATGCTTCATTATTTTTTAAAATAATTCTTACCTACTTAATTTTTAATTTTAATTTATTATATTTTTATAAAGGTAATCTTATTTTATTGTACTCAATCGTCGTTTCGTGAAAATTTGAGTTATTAATCTTTAACGATGCAATTCCCTGTAAAATATAGAATATTATCTCAAAAAAAAAAATCATAATCAGTAAAAAAAAGATTGAAATAACAAACGACGCGTGTATTTTAAACGATACGTTTGTCATAACACAAAAACATAATAGTCTATGGCGTAATGCTACCGGAACGTAATCGGCTTTTTTTTTTTTGAGTGGTTGCGTTGGATAAACATTATACATAATTAGTTCATTTGTTTTTATTACACTTCGGGGTGTTTTTTTTATTCAGGGGTTGTTAAAAATCTATCTAAAAAGCGTAGCACAAAATTTGTTGTCATCATTTAATCCAGAATTAATAATAATACACTGAACAGGTATGCTTTTGGTACTTAAATACAATTCGTCACACCACAAGGTGATGTGACGAGTTGTTCAAAATCGAATCAATTTTTAAATTACTTGGTTTTGAATGAATATTATTAAGTTGACTGTCATGCGCATCATATGTGGTAAAAAGTTTTGTCTAATAAATTTCTTGTAGCACTCAATTTGTTAAGCACTAATTATTATATTGTATTATATAGCTCATATTATATATTTATTATTATATCGGGTGTTTATTTATTTACCGAATTAGTTAGATTTTTTTTATATGAGTGGGGTTTTGAATATATTTAAATTATTTTTACTTCGGATCGACTAGCAAACAAGAATTCGTCTTATTACTAGAATTTTTTTGTTAAATTGATCGATTGTATATCTTTAATGGTCTTGGAAGGTCATTAAATGAAAAAACAATCAAATATACGTTAATAAATATTGACATATTTTACCATTCGTAGACTAATATGTTTTATTAATGAAAAAAAAAACCAATAATAGGTTACCTCGAATCTGAATTATATTTTCAACAAAAAATAGATACCTTAGAGAAACCATCTGTCAGTTTTAAAATTCATTTTCTATAAAAAAGAAGTTGTAGTTTTACTTTTATTTAGCTCTCTTGGAGGAATTCATTTGCTAACAGTTTTTACCAAAATCATGTTTTTAATTGTTACACTGTATGAATAATTAGTAATTCTTGAAAATTCACGTGTTAATATAACAAAATATAAGCTGTTAACATAATAAATTAGATAAGTACTATAATTATAATTCAATTCCAGAAATACTATGAGTAATTTAAAAATTCTTTTTTTCAAAAAAAATCAAAACTTTTATTATGATATTAATATTAAATTATGGATTTTTTAATGATTCCCTGAAGAAATATTTTGTATAATAATCGGTCATCTTGTATATTTACCTGACACAATCCCCGTATATTATTTAAAAATACATTTACATTTTTGTACGGGGTTCAGTGGCCGCGACAAAAGGGTTACGTGCCTCGTTGATTGTTTAGAAAAAGAAGATTACCAGGAATGCTGCCGTGACCATTAAATACCGTCAACGGTAAGTCTTCGCTTGGACACCTGTGTGTGAAGAGATAGTCTTCTGAGTGTTTAAACAAATCCAAACTGGGGGGTAGATGTGTACAGAAAATAGTATTAAAAAAAAATCGTATCTTTAATTTCTTCCAAATAATAATGCTTAATAAAAGACACCTTTTTTCTTATTGTTGGTGTTTTCACACAGACAATAATATGTGCATGCTACTTTTGATGGGTAAAGAACATAATGAATATGTGTGTGTCTGCGTGTATCGTTTTACTTATAAGGCGGCGGCGGTGGTGATCCCACGTTGTGAGTACGCTAATAGTTGTATAGTAGGTAACCTGTATGTATAAGTTAAAAAGTAAAGAGACGAATGAGTCATGGGCATACCATAAAAACGATTCGATGGAAGACGACGAAGAAGGGAAAAAATCACGTTCGACTTGATATGTGCACCTGCTCTTCTTCTGTGGCCATTGCCGCCGACGTATAGCTGCTTTTGCTTCACATTGCGGTGGCGGCGGTGGAGGAATCCGGCCGATTACGTTGGCTTGTGTTTATTATCTTGAAACCTACCTATTGGTATTCTTTTAAAATAATGTCTATTGGATGCCAAAGGGTTACTATGGCAGTGAAAATATGATTTTACAGGCGTGTGAACGCGCGTAGGATAATGTTAAGACGATAAAACATTTTCATAGTTCACAATTTTTCAAGTTCTTTAAAACATACTCACTGTGGTTTTATGACTTTTGATTAACAATAACGTGTTAAATTGTTAACACCGCGATTATGCTTAGGGTAATATTTATTTTTATTATCTTTTACGATATCAATAAATATAGATTTTGTTACACATATGTCCAAAGTTATACTTAAAGCTTTTGTGAGAGTACAGTAAATGAAGGAAGAAACAACATTTGAAAAAAGGAAATTACTTTATTTCTATTGCATTGTGAAACATATTTTTTGTTGAAATAGTTAATATCTCTAAATTAAGGATGAAAGAAAGCTCTCTAAGTTATTCTTTATCGTATTTTTCAGTTTTACTATTAAGCCATACTATTATAAAAATCATGAGAATTATAAAATAAAAAACGTATACAATAATTTGAGGGGTTTTATTTGAACGAAATCGATAAAGTCGTGTGTTGCGAGATTCACACGAGGGTCATTTTTGGTCACAAAGTAACTATAAGTGATTTTAATGTGACTTCTTTTTGAGTCTTGTTAATATTATATCTCATTTTCTCGGTAACTGCAATGTTAAAGTTCAGAGTGTCACATTTTGTTTTATTTCGCGTAGTATTGTGCATGTGACTATGCTCTTATTTATATAAATACGAGGTGGTCAAATAGTAATTAGGACAAATAGTTTCTTTATTATTTTGCCTTACTTTTTTTAAAATAATTATTATACTTCAGGACTATTGTCCGAAATAGTATTTTTTTAATTTATTATGAAAAATAATATTTTTTAAATTTGCAAATGTGTAAAAATTAATAAAAATACCTATTTTAATGTATATTTTAGAAAAGCTATATTTCATGAATGTATTATTTAGTAGTCAATTATGAATAGTATTTGAAAGACTGTTAAAATTAAAATTTTCATACGTTATGATAACAAAAAAAAAATTGAAATATGTTTTGAGAAAAGAACAGAAGAAAATGGATTCTATTTTCAATAACTAATGTAATTATAGATATGTAAATTTTTTTTATTAAAATTATTATTTTTTAATTAAAAACGCTTATTTAACTGATAATAATTTTTATGGAAAAAATTCAATAACTCTAATCTGTATTTAATGCGAAAATATGCTTTTCTTCTATTATTTTCTTACTTAAACAGATGAACTTTTGGAACCGTAAAATAAATATAAAATACTCAAACTTTTACAAAATGTATGTATATATTTAACAAAAATGATTTTGCTACTAATTCTCTTAAAACATATTCTAAAACAGTTGTCCCGAGTTTTATTTTCGTGAATTAAAAAAAAAATTACTTCCTATAATATTTTCATAGTATAATAATGATTTAAAAAGTAAGTAATGCAAATTATTTAGTAGATGTATTTATATTAAGTATACATTAAAATGTAAAGGTCCAGAACTTACCATTAAATGTTGATTTTATTATGAATACATTTGTATTACCAAGGAAATGTAAATTATTTGTTTAAACCGGCTCTTGTTTGTAAATACTGTAACACTTTAAGCTTGTTATCTTTGAGCTATTAAATCTCAATTTAATGAGAACTCATGTAATTTGATATACTCTAAAATAACTTTTTACAGAGAAGAAATACAAGTTATTGTAACTTAGTATATACTTCAGAACAGCGTTATACTTGTATGTTCATACTTTTATGATAAAGAACTATGATAAAACTGTATAATAGGTGGCGCAATGCAAAACTTTCATTGTTTATAAGCGGTTTAAATTTAATTTTTGTTAAATAATTATTAGTGTACTAAAAGTATATTAATAGTCTAATATATCATGTTAACGGAGAATTATATATATCTGTAGTTAAAACTTATATTTTGCATACTATCTTCAAGATCGCGTTAGTGAAGAAGTCGACAGACAGGTGAAATTTGACAGTTAATTTTGCACTAACAAATTCCCATGGGTGTAAAGATAAAATCGTTAACTTTTTATTATGGTCAACTAAATCTTAATTAACATTATCATAAAAATCACATGTTAGAAGAATATAAATTCACCTCATTATACCTACTTTTTAAATAGTTTACAAAACGCATGACTGTAATCACGAATAATAGGGTTAATTGGTGAGTAAACCGGTTCAAATAATTTATGTTATAAAAAACAAAATAGTTTGTTGACAGTACAATAACAACACTAATAAGTATCAAATTTATTGTAAGGAGTAACCATAGGCAAAATTAGTACATCCATGTACAGACACACAGACTTTAGTACGATTTTCTCTTTGATATTAACACTTTATCCTAGAAATATTAAATGTTTCTTAGAAGTTATTTTTAAATGAAAGCATAACCACACAATTTTTATTTAAAATCAAACCTTTTGATATAACTTATTACCGTTTATTTATTAAAAGCATTTATAATAATTTTTTTAAGAAAACTGAAAGGATGAGCTCATTATATATATATATATATACAAAGATGAATATAAACAAGTTAAAGCTAAGTTAAGTTAAATTATTTAACTTAGGGGAAATAATTATATTTCACGGTAGGTAACTTAATTGTACCTGTATTTCTGTTTTATCGTTTTAATTTAATTAAACGGTTAATTAATACTGTATATTTTTGGCATTTTTCGTTAAATACCACTTTTATAATTAAATATTAAGTAAAAAAAATTGTTTATTAGGTCGTCAAATTAAAAAAAAAAATTTGTTATTGATATGGAATTATGATAAATGTGTCATAAGGTTTATCGTCATAGCAAAACTGTGTATCTCTATTTTTCGAAATTATTCAAGAGGAAGAAAAGAATACAAAAGCCTCGTTTATGTTGTTTTAATTTATATTTTGGATCAATGTATTATATAAATTTTTTTTTTGTTACTTGTTTATCACTAATTTTTATTAATGATGTTTATGATGACTGTTATATATATATTGGGCTTTTCCTGTATAAAATGTTATAAATAGAAAAATAAATGAATAAAAATATACTATTTTTGTATAACTTACAATAGAAATAGATTATTCAAACTACATTGTTACAAAAAATAATATCAATTATTTATTCAAAAATTTTTTTAATATGAATTAAAAAATTAGTATCCAGAAATGTTATCACCTTATGAATATAAAATAATTGACTAGTACTTGTATTAATTTAACCCGTTAAGTTAATGCGATTTTGTCATATTAACTTTAAACTTATGTTATTTTAAAAAAAAGTTAGTAAATTTTAACATTTAACTCATTAATATTTACGAATAATCTTGTTTTAAACAAGATATTTTTTTATTATGTTATTGAATTTATTTGCTATTTTTGAAAATGTAAGTCTTCATTAATATTCTATAGGGTTAAAATTTCAGATTTTTTATTTCATGTTAAAAATAAAAAGTTTTAGTATTTTAAATTTAACTAACATGTACAAACCTCGACTGGAATTAAAGTTAATAATTTTTTTTTTGTTTTTCTATGACCATATTGCTTATTTCACATAAGTTTATAGCTAATAACGAAATCAACACTAATGTGTCTTTTTAGTGGCAGAATTCGATTATGTTAACTTTTACTACTTAACATAACATTTGTTATTAGTAGCTTCTGTGATATCATGTCGTCCTCACGTGCCCACGTTCAAATGTGACATGAAATTACTTTTCATCATGTGGGTAATAAACTACTCGCTTCCGGATGACATTACTTTTCACTCGAAACAAACTTCATTTTCATTAAACGTTTGACGTAACTTTTTGTGTTTACCCAACCCTACAGTGTGTGTTTTTAATTGAGAATATTAATCTAAATAAATTTTGGACTATCACGGTTGATCATTTTTCTAGACGACTGCGCAAAGGAAAATATTTATAGCTGTTCTTCTATTTATTCATTAAATGAGTAAACGAAGAGGCGCGTTACTTACTGGTAAACCAGTATAACGTGTTGATAATAATGTGACATATTAAATAAATAATAGCAAGTAAGTTGTCTAGTTACGTATTATTTATGGCAATATAGTTTTAAATTCAAATTGGTGTTTAATAAAAAAAAAATCCAATATTTATACAATTTTTTAATAAAATCCAATGATAAGGGTGGACTTATTGTCAACGTGCAAATAATTCAATAATATCACAATTTTCCTATTTTTACTGATAATTTTAAATACATAGAGCAAAGAATCATCTTGAATACTAAGTACAAGGTGAATCTTTTATCATTAACCACTTAATTAATTTTTAATAAGTGACATTAGTTACGTCACCCAGACTCTTATTTTTATACAAACAGTAACAGTTTTTATCATTTTTTGTACTTGACGCATTAGTGTCATAGTGTGAATTGGTTTAAGGCGTATAGCTAGTGAGTATATTCAATGCGTAAAACAAATTTGTATAGTTGATGCTTAATTATTCAGTCATGTATGATTTTGATCAAACCTTTTAAATATTTATACAAAATGTAATATTTGAATTGAAACAGTTAAATAAAATAAAATTTTTTTTGGTTTTATTTTACTAAACCAAATATTTTTAACCGGAGTAAAAAATTTAATTCAAACTTTTTCGTTAGTCTCGATACTTAACATTGAATCACACCTAAGAAATAATAATTTACAATATTGAAAGAAATCATAACTTGCAGGTTAAAAAAATTCAGAAATACAATTATTAGATCCATAAATAATTTACAACTTGTCTATATGTATAGCAAATAGACAACTTAGACGCGGAGTAAGACCGTCAGTACCAATTTAAATCAGTATAGATTTATATCCATACCGATTACATATTAGTTATGGTTATTTGCAAGTAAAATATTATATTTTATTACAATATAAACAAGGATACTTCTTGGTATTTGCTAGGTGCATATTATATATTATATAATGTATCATTTTTGACAGAAAAGTAATTCAAGAACTATTGCACTCAACCTTGTTAACTCATCCATGCTTCATTTGGGCATGAAATCTTATTGAAGATGAAAAACTATACATTTTCACGATACAACATATCATACTAACCGTTCAAAATACTCAAATGTCGTTAATCAAGGAAATCACACCTCGAAAAAATATTTTAACAAAGAATGGAAAGACGATATGTCAGTTAATTACTAACATAGGATTAACTAATTTATTGTTAATACAATTTATTGAAATTTATTCATATAACATTACAAAAAGAGTTATCATAATTTTTAAATTTTCAAAATAACAGTAGATTAATTCCTGATGATAAATGGGATTTTGTTGCTAATTATTTTGACTTGGACGATGAAAATTTTACACACTATGAGGAAATAGATAAAAATATATAATGAAAAATATGAAAATAATTTCATATTTTAAATATGAAATTTTATTAGAAACTGTCGAAAATATCGATAGCAAGAGTGAAGACAAGCCATAAAAAAAAAAAAAAAAGAAAGAATGTTAGTATCAAAAGTAGGTAGTTTCAAAAAAATTATTGAGGTTTTAAGTAAAAAGATAAACATATAGATAACACGCCATGAAGTTAACACTAATTCTTAAAAACACTTTTAAATAAGTTTTTGTACAACAATTTATTAAAAAATTTTTTTCAACAGAAATTGGATATTAAAAACAGATATGGTCAACTAATGTTTTTTCATTCCAACCTCATAGTATTCAAATTTGAATATTTTTTTGCAAAATAGCTTATTATCAGTATTTTTACGATTCAAAAGTGTTTAAAGTACCATAAATTTTAAAATTTACATTGGTCTTTATTTTAAACTATTAAGTTGTGTGTTAAACAGAATTTTTTTTATCAACCCTGCTTATTATAAATGTAACCTGAAATATCTAAACATTTATAATATTATATTCTAGTACTCAACAAGTAACTTATATAAATTTTGTTTATATTAGTTAAATACAAACCTGATTAGTTCTATTGAGACACTTCTTCTCGGTTATATTTTAAAAGGCAAATAAAGTAGGGTTTTCCATTCTCTCTGATATATGCAATAAATTTTAGAACGTTTTTTTAACAATAATTATTAAAATTAAATATAAATCAATGAATAATAAAAAAAACTTCGTTATTTATTAGTTGCCTTTTATGATCAAATAAGAACAAAATGTTCCAAAAGTGTTAATATTTTTATTATTGATATATTTATTTACTTTATTATTTAAGGAAGTGTAATAATATTCTTTAATTTCTTAAAAGAAAATTTGAAATAATTTATCTGTTTTAGTTTTACTTTTCATTTAACTTAACTGTATATTATAATATATTTATATAATATAATACTTATCTTTGCTTATATTATTTTAGTGTGAACAATTAGCACTTATTACCTATAGTAAACTGATAAATAACCGACGACAGTCCACTTTTGGTGGAATAATTATGATATTAATCGTTAAATTCAGATTTTATTCTGTATAAATAGGCATTAATGTAATTGTTCGATCACATTAATAGTAAAAACCTATAAATCAAATAGAAGTTATGTTTTGTAATTAAAAATTTGATTCATTTTAATAAGTGAAGATAATGAAGTAATGCGTATGTCTACAAAATGATTTTCAAGTTAATTTTAGTACTTTACTAAATAATGATTTATAAATATTAACATTTAATCCAATGTAGGGATTATATCTGAGTTTATAGTGTAACATCCAACTTACTGTTATTTAAAAGACATTAACGAATTTTTTTATGAATATTATTAATTATATCTCTCACTTTTTGTAAAAATACCTGAATATTAGAATCTAGCTTTGTTACAATATTTATGAATAATCAATTTTTTTATTAAAATATAAAAAAAAATGTTCAATGTTGCTAAGTAAGATATTTAAAATAATTACAAAAAGTATTTATTTTGCTGTAATAGATATGAGATATCAAATTATATGGCTATATTATTACTTTTAAATATATTTTAATTCTTTAAGTAGATTGATGGTAAAATCTATCCTTTTGTTGCTATTCTATGCTCCATTATAGCATTAGAGGTTTAAAAACAGTTATTTAATAAAAGTTTTTTAGATAATTGAAATAATTATTATGACATATCTAAAGGTATTCAAGCGTCAGTGCCCGAAATATTTTCACATCAAATGAAATATAAAAAGTAGCCTGTACCGTATAAGAAAAAAACTTTATTTTTTAATTATAGAGGTTGTATTATCTATTTAACAGTTTATTTTTTAATAATAACTCTATAATTAATTATAGTGTTGATTCAGTGGTATAAAAAGTAGTTTTTTCTTTTAGTTATTCCTGTAAAATACACAAAATAATTATTAATCATGCGCCATTTACATTACACTAAGACATTTTCGTTACGTATATTCTTTACATACTTTGTAATGAAAAAAAAACTAATTTTTATTAATTAGTAACAATTTTTTATATAAGATAATAACCGATGCTTAATTTGAGGATTTAGACTAGTATAATTAAGTAATACAAATAAGATATGCCAAATTCAACTTAATAGAAAGTCTAAATTAAATAAACCTTAAGTAATTTTTTATAATATAAAATACATTTTTAGGTAAAATTATACTAAAAGTTAACCTAAAAATGTGTGTCAATAAAACAAAGTCAATATTTGTTATCTTTAATAATAATTATATATATATATTTATATATAGAAGTTTTGAAGTTATTAGTTTTAATTTTAAAAATAAACCACTTGTTGTTAGATCATTATGCTGAAATTTGTACATTATTAAATTTAAAAAAATGATGCGCTTAGATTTTTTAATATTCATTAGTATATGCGCAGTCTTAGCAGTTTTTTCGTCGAAAAATTATGTTGAAACAATAGGAGTTGATTCTTCAAATTTATCAACAAATCTTAGATACATCAGATGCGCTTATAATTTTAGTGCTTTGTTTCATATGAAAATAACCAAAGCATTGTTAAATAATGATGAAAAAAATTTTATGTATGTAATGATCTACATAGGTATGTACAATCAGAATGTTAAAAAACAAATAAGTTCGCTTTATGACATCGCAACAAATAGTATTGAAGCTTTGTGGTTATTAAATGTTTACACATATTATGCTTCTAGATTTATAAGTAGGCCTAGAATATCAGGAAATACGAATGTAGGACACGAAGAATACACAAGAATATTACACACACACGATTTTATTATACAAAAGTTGGAATCAGCTGTTATGAATTGTAATACGTTTAACACATTTTATACGGATTTTTCGACGTTAGAAAAGTATTATAATAAAGAAGGGCACAAATCTTTATACAAGAAAGTTGTTGAAAACGTTAATAATATGGATAACTATATTTTAAGAAACAGCAAGTCTAACGTATTACAACTAGTTATGTACAAACAATTTTCAATCCCAAATTTGTTTATAAGAAACTTGGCAAAAAGAATTTTCCCATTGAGACATTTCCAAACGTTTTATCGTGTACAAGTAGTGTGGAACAATAGTACAGTGGAAAAAATAATGAGCTTGTATGATGACGCACAATCATTAAACTGGTCATCCGATAATTTTCGGTTAATTAAAGAATTCTACTCGGGTTTCTTTGATTTTTTTAAAATCATCATGTTAAGGTTAACTTGGAAACATTTTTTATACATACAGAACCAAAAAATTAACTTGGTAGAACATCTCGCAAAACATTGGACATCGATATTAAATAATTTTACACAATTGGCATGTTTAAAAGATGATGTCGATATCGCCTATACAATCTCGACAATTAATAATTTCATCAACAACATACCGAAAAACAGTAACGGAGAAGTTAATGTGGACAAATTTCCAGATTATAATAGTGAATTTTTCAGAACCTTTATATCTGAAATTAGCACAGTGTTGACCAATCTTTGTTTACCTTTTGGTTGTTATGCCACTGCACCCATGTTTCTGTTAGGTGATGAATTGCCTAAAGAACAAAAACCGCGTCACGATCCATCAGATTTTGCAACCGTTGAACATTACAGTTTGTTCAATGCAAACACATTTTTAATAAATATTAATGTTTTTTCAAATAGTACCAACTATAGAGTTATCAAATCATTTATAAAGTATTTAGATAGTCTAAATGAGCAGAGATAAAAACAATAGGGTCGTCAAAAATATATTTTCGGATATCAATATCGTACCAAAATCCAGTAATATTATATCGCGTTATTATATTGTTATAAAAAAAGAATCGACATTGAAAAAAAATTACATCCAAAAATTAAATTTAATATTTAAATGTTTTCACTTACTTTTTTATTTTCAAGAATACTTTTTTTGTTACCGTGGTTTTCAAAATCAGCCAACCAAATGAGATAATCATATATTTTCAAATTACTTTTTATTATGAAGAAACATGTTTTTTTTTTTATTATAAGACTTTATCATTCAAAATGGTTATATTAAATAAATTAATTTGTGTTTTTTTTTAATAATATTATAATAGTTTCAATGTTTTGGTTTTAAATAATAATAATAAAAAGAAAAGATTATGATTGTTGTTTATATTTTTTTATTGCAACAGGTTATATCTGAAAACAATTTTTCTTCATTTGAAAAATTTAAACTTTTACAGAATAAAACATTATTACTAACATCTAATAAAGTTTTCTTTTTTGGGGCTCAATAATTTCATTTTATTTTACAAATTGAGTTTCAACCAGTTGCTACTGTATTATAATTCTCTGTAACTTTCTCAAACCTTACTTTGTTCGTGTACGAATAACAACAATGTAATAATAAAAAACCTAATCTAATAGAATTTTGTATCAATAAATATTGTTTTTTATCTTATCAAATCTATTTTACATAATATATTTTAATACGAATATTGTTAACGATATTATCACGAACTGTTTTTGGCCAATAGCAAGTAATATATTTTTTATAATAAGTAATGACTAAAATTCAAACAGTATTTTTTATAAAAATATGTTTTCGATTATTTCAAAAATATTCGATATCGTGGGAAAAACGAAAAAAATCTGTAATATTGATGAACCCTAAAAAACAATATTTCGAAGAAATAGTCATACTATTATTCATAATACTGAATAGTTAAATGTCTTATTAAAATAATTGTAAGTTTAAATTGTTTTAGTATGATTTGTATTGATTACCATTGACGTAATAACAGTGGGGAAGATATGTTTAGGTGTAATATATCCGCTGTGACAAAAATAATTATATAGCAAAGTGAATAATTATGTTATGTATGCCCCGAAGACAAACCCCTACTTTCGTTAATGTTGATCAAAGCTTAAATATTAAAATGTTCTGTAAAAATACAATTATTTCTATTACAATCTTAATTATTATTTTTTTTATTGTTTTTATAAAATTGTAATAGATTAAAAATTTTTTTTTTTTAAATATTTTATTTGGGCAGTACCGTAGTCAGGATTTCTTAATGAAAGGACCATAGTAATTTTTTTTACTTGTTACTTAATTTTAGAAATAAATAATTCAGTCAATGGGGGCCATGACCTCTGTGCTTTCCTGGCTATGCTATTGAAATTAATAGCTAGTTTTGTAAACAAATCACCTTAAAAATATAAGTGTACAAATTTTAAGTTATTTAAAAAAATAATGTATATAGCAACACATTATATCTAATCAAGTCAGATAAGGATTTTCATTAATATGTCGACATGCATTTAGTTTTAAAAACATTACTTTATAATTGGTTAAAAGAACTGATGAGCAACAAATGCGCTACGTTGGAACTTAATCAATTTTATTGTTAAAAACGCATTATTATTGCTGGAACACGGAGGCGGGGTTGTTTTTAAATTAGATTTCAGCACTTCTTGTAGGGTGAAACAATAACTGAGCGAAATGTGACGAAAAAGCAAGAAACGAGTTAATGGGATAGGTTTAAAATGACAAACGTGGTAAAATTCCTTTAGGTAAAGTAATAATATACTAAATAATTGAACCGTTTTCCATAGGAACAATATCAGTACACCTGATATGTAGTCAATACGTGACTTTGCCTCATTAAGTATCGTTCCGTAAAACAGAATTCGTTCGTTTAGCTATACAAAAATGATATTTTTAATTTATAGGTTACAAAGTGCAATATCATCGGCACACCTGCGACAAATAGGTACTTTTTGTTACCTACCCTATTACACAGTGGTCTTTAAAACAGCGGTCCAAATGACATTTATGTACACTTGTACATACATTGGCAGGATATGTCAAATGTGCGCTCGTGTGGTTTGTACGTAACACTGTAGTAGGTGTAGGAAATGTAATACTTTGGCAAATAATAACAAGTACGCGATTCGATTTTGATTTTAATAATCTATTTATTTATGATTTTTCTTTTTTCCTTCTCTTAACCCGGCGCCCACCGTATACGCTTGCGTAGCACACCGGCCAATAAATTGAGCAGGTGGAATGATAAAATAATAACATCAAGACGTTCCCACGGATTCGAATCACCTGCCGATTTCGCGCCCGTTTAATATACGCGTGGGCATACGCACACTCAAAGCGTACCTAGTGCAGGTTTTTTATTTTACTCGTATTATCATTATTATTATTATTATTATTATATGACCGTTAAATGTCCGTGTTTAAGGGATTAGAAATCACATGCTCACGGAAAATAAACACAACAAACCGTTGTAGTAGGTGTACATACAAATACGTATAATGTATACGCCGATGGATTATTGACGGCTGGAAAACAATGTGGTAATAATCATGTACGATTTTCAGGTAGTCTTTTGTGCCTACCGTCCATTTATTAAATGTGCATGTAATCATTGATTATAACGTGTATGGATGATTTTTGGATTTTAGATTCCCCAATTGTTGATTGAGACGTGAAGGGTTTATCGAAAATATTCTCATTTATTAGGCTTATCGATATTAAGAATGTCAAGTTTGATCGTACGAGGAGAACTCACACTCAGACCGTTGTTTAACAATTAATAAAAAAATATAATCGTGATTTCGAATCAACAGGAAAAATAACTCGTTTGTTTCATCTAAATTAACCCAATTTTAGTTTATTAAGAGTTAACTATTACACTTAAATTAAAAAAATATCTCAACATTTAGAGAATAAAAAGACAGTACAGACATTTTACTATAAGCGACGTCCCCGAAAAAACTTTAAAAATGACTGCATGTGACAATTACAAGTTGTTGGTCATGTCATTAAATTGGATGGTGACGAGAGTGGTTATAAGAGGAGGGCTGTCTTCTTAAAATATTTCAAGCGGTTATAGTGCTCGAGTCACGAGTTTTGTCAACAATAGATATGGATGTGACAATCCAATTCGGTTTACATAACCAAAAACTTCTCATGGCTCGTATAATTTTATAAGACGAGGATAACTGAGTCGCCCATTTGCAAAAGGACGTATTTTCAAAAAAATTTTTTTTTATAATTTCGCTTTTTCCGGACGAATTAGCTTACAACTAGATAGGAAAAAGTATAATTAAAAAAAATTTCAAATAAAGTGTACTGTCTATTTATGCATGAAATAGGATACATAATTTTTTCATTATTTTTTTAAAATTTATATTGCGGTATAAACAAGAAAACATTTCAAATCGGTTGAATATTTATGCATTTGTTTTTCTATAAGATGTATCAGATCTTTGTATTGCTGTCAGATACCGGACGCTACATGAAAACTTTTCGTATCCACCTTACAACTTAATGTTATTAAGGTGTAATTAAAATATAGTTATCTGCTTAATATATTATTCAATTTTGTGTTTAAGATATTTAAACATTATAGAATATCATCCATTTTTGTATAAACATTTATTATTGTATTTCTTATCAGAATTACCGATAACCCTTAACAGTGACTTAGCTCTTTTAACTGAAGACTTTATTACTACTGTCAAGTAACATGACTTTTTCAATTGTTATACATCGCTTGACTTTAGAAAAAAAATTTGATTTATTGTGCTAAGGTATTTTCGGATCATCAATAAGAAAAATGTTTAGCAGAATATATGTCGTGACTGTTAACTTACAGGATTAAGGTATTGAAATCATATCACTAAAAACAAGTTCTTTGATAAAAACAATAAATAATCACAATAACATTTGTTGCTATTGTTTCTATACGAACTACACTAAATTAATTGTCAAGTTATAAGTATAAAATTATAGTTAATCGAAAAAAGATACGAGTATATTGGTCGTTTTATAAAGATGCTGAGTATATTCAAAAAACAAACTAATAAATAAATTTTATTAAAAAAAAAAAAAGACAAGTAAATTCTCTAATGATATGATAATGCAAATAATTAAAAATTAAAATTGTTTAAGTATATATATTAACTTTAAAAATCTGTGTACTAGTTTGAATTATTCGGCTAATTTATGAATAATAAACAATAACTGTAAATTTAACCTTATCATTGTTAGACATCAATTATTTATCCGTAGATTAAAATTAGTGAAAAATACAAGATGATACGCCAACATTCTTTAGAAGATGTTTTCATACTTCGAATTTAAACTTTGAAAGAGATTTTTAAAAAAAATCGATTTAAGTTTTTATAAGGAAAAACTTGACAATCATTTTGCTAGAATTTCCGTGCTTTAAAGACTTTTATGAAAACTATTACACATAATATATCGATTCCATCAAATGTATTGTTGACAAACATGTCTCTTAGTTCGTATACAATGGTAAATTTCGTAAAAATATACTCTTTTGATTTTAAACGAATTTTTAACTTGTTGGTTTAGTTTAAAACTGTAGAGCTGCTCCTTAGGTACAGATTTTTTACTAAAAAAGTGTTTAATGTTTTTAATAGTTGTAATAATAATAAAGGTAATTAATAACCTGCTATTACGATACTGTTATATGGCGTTATACACCTGTTCGCACTTATGAGTTTCACGCCATTGCTGCCGCACCTCTTTTTATTATTATTTTTAAACTATTACTCGATGTTTATAAATTATATAGCGTTAATATAGTTGAGGATGTTAACCCTTGTTCGGTGAACATCGGGATTTGTTTTTAATAACTGCTGGCGCTCTATCGTTATATTTTTTGCCAAAACCTAAAGGGATTAGTGTATAAAGGGAATCTATAAACATAAAAATTGCACCTGTACAAGAGACCCGTAAAATAAAAAAACCTGCTAACCCTATTATAATCAAAACAAATCAAAAAACTACCTACTTTTAAGTCTACCGCATAATATAATAATACTTATGCGTTGGTACGATTAATTTTTCGGTTGTGACGGGTTCTCGTGGTCTTTTATCATTATTATTATTATTATTATTGTATACGAGACTGCATCACGCAGATTCTTCTCAGCCCCGCCGCCAACGACCCTCGGCCAAGGTTGAGGCGAGAATCTCCACGTTGCACCTGCTCCCGCTGATCGCCGCTTTGACCGCACATATTTGCATAATAGCTGCGACCACTAGAACTATTATTATTACACATTATTTTATTTCACGAGAAAGGATTGTTGCGGGTTACTCGATGTCTACGGGTTTGTGTGCACACATTGTGCGAGTCCTTTAATCAAGGTCGACGACTACTCGTGCGCAAATTTATTTGCCTCCACCGGACTGACTGACTGCGAATTGAGCGGGTTTTTTTTTTGTTTTCAACTTTTTTCAATAAATGTATTCCTACACCATCGTTAGATACGCAACATTCTGTCATATTGTTGTGGCATTTGAGAAGTTGTTAACGTGTGCTGGGTTCATATTCAGAGATATTAGTGAAAACTAAGAATCGGAAGCTGTCCGACGTTTGCCCAGTTATTGTCCCTATCTGCTAAATGAGTTTTAATTGTCTGTATGAGAAACAGACTATCGTTCGCACTTTGAATACTAGTGAAAGATTATATAATAGATTTGAACTATTGTTTTATGTCGACGGCGAAGTAAAATTATATTTTCAATATTTAGTAAATCAAAGTTATGTGCAATGTACAACACGTCTGACAAAAATCCTAGTACAGTTGCAGGTTAGTAGGTATACCCAAATGAAACGAATTTGGTTGGCGATATAGTTTGTAATATTAAGTTAAATTATTAATTGAACAATTAAATGAATATGGAAATTATTCCCTGTGGATAGGGGATAAGAATACTTCCACGGCCCCTCTGCTAGTCGTAAGAGGCGACTAATGAGGTTGCATCAGGTCGACAGCCGGCGTAAAAATTTCTATCAAGTAGTATGAGGTGTTCTGATCAAAACTTAGAGGAAGACCAAAAAAGAGTTGGAGGGATGCTATTGAATGCGATATGAGGACAGCTGATGTGAGCGTAGATGATGTGGGAGATCCCAAGTAGTTGGGATTAAGGCGGAGAAGAAGAAGAAATGAATATGGAAATTATGATATCGAAATTATAACAGCCACTGAAACACAACTGACCGTTGTTAGTTCGACTTCAGTAGCTTCGAGATACTGACCAGTAGAATTGCCACATAAGCATATTCCTCTGTGCTGACTAATATAATGTTTAACGAATTGAGTAAATAAAACACTACGTATACACGTTGTATTTATTACCAAGTTCTTACACTTAAACGTACACTTAACGTCGATCAATAACAAAACAATTATTTTCCTACCTGTACTTGTAAATTCGATTTGGGTAATTAATTTTAATAAATCAACTACAATAATATTAATTTACTTTATATTGAAATGACGTTCGAATTACCTCATACAATAGATCGGAAAATATTTATCAATAAAAAATTCATTGTGGTTTCTATTTTAGAAGTAAATATGTTTTTATACTTTTAGCTTTTAGAATATTTTTTTCTCAAAAAATCCTACAAAGTTATTTCCGGTCGGCTGAAACTACAAACAATTAAATAATATACTGCAACGACATTAATGCGTTATTATTGTATGATTGAAGGTGACTGTGCAGTTGTTCATCGGATTTAATAATAACAATAATAATCGATTTATAGTCGAAAACGCGGGCCGGATACAAAACTCATCCGGCGTATCTCATTCACGATTCGGCTTGTAATTGCAAGGTACCATCTATTCACAAACCATATATAGGTTTATATTATACAATCGTGATTTACGATATGATTGTGCGGTTTGTGCCGACGTGTTTTCGGCTTTATTATATACGCCGACAATAACCTCAAAAAAAAAAAATATATATATATCTACAATAATCGTCGTAATAAATAAACAAAACGAAAACGCCATTCATTCGCTCACCGTGTTCCGCTGTAATACTTCAATCTCTTTTCAATCGAAGCCGAGATCTGAGAAAATATTATGTTCTGTTATCTTAAAGTAGAAAGACCGTAAGGTTTGCTATAGTTTTCGTGTAGCTATGTGGGTACTGTTAAGTCGATTATAAAATACGATTTTCCGGCAACTTGGAAAAATGAACGTAAAGAAATCGTATGGATGTGGTGCACCAAGTATTTTATTCCAAACGAGTCTTATATTAAAAATTGTTAGGTTTTTGTTTTAATCATTAAATATTGCAATTATTTAAATAATACATAGATGTCAATTATTGAATACATTATATGATTTATCAGCGAATGACTAGATGAGCATGTGAGATTTTTGCAAATTAACAATGAGTAAATTATAATTTTAAACGGCATGTTCGTACAGATGTTTGTGATACCGATTGCATTGAATCCGCGACCGGTTCTATCGTGTTGGAATCACAGATATGGCAATCCAAATGAATTATCTGTGTGTATTTAAATGTGATCAATGATTTTGAACGGGTTTTCCTCAGATGCCGAGTGTTCTTTCTCCTTTTTTAAAAATTCAATACATTACGTAATAGTATAATTGATTTTTGTAAATAGCTGCCAACTCGATAGATAGTAATTGAGTTGTGGATAAGGTGTTATATTAAAACGGATTAACTAGGGGCCTAAAATATTTAAGTTATAAATGTTTTGCCTAAACTGTATAATATATATTATATGTATAATATTAACATTGTTATGTTAATTACATGAGAGTTTAACAGAGTGGAGTTAAGTAGCTCACTACGCATCTCTACGACATAACAAAAACACCTCGTATAATATTTCTATTATTTTCAGGAGATCCAAAAATGTTTTCATTTTATAAAGTTCTACATTTACCATTTTAATACAAAGTATTAATTATCATAGATTGTCGATTAAAAAAAAAAATCGTGATTGTAAATAAGGAACTCAATTGTATAAATGATAAATAATAAAGGCGTCGTTATTTTGACTCGTTTTAAGCTGGTAAATCAATTCTCGCCACACGTGTTAAACACACACCAGATGATATCAAACTATCACTTCATCGACCGTTTGTGTAGTTTAAGGGTAGACCTGCTGAATGTTAATATACTATGATTGTTGTTTAAAATTAAGTACACATGTCGTCGTACTACAACCACTTGACCGGATATTATAGCCCACGTGCTGTTCCTTTTTTTTTAATTTCCCATAATCAATTACTCACCAATTTCACAGCTTTTTAAAACATGCAACCTCTAAAAAAAAATCTTTGAACTTATACGTAACCTTATGGTCAATGTCAACGTAACAGTAACGCATATACGACACGACGTTATAGGTTTTTTACCAGTCTCACAAAATTAACTGTACGCACGTCTTTGCGCTAGGCCAAGTTCTAAAAATAATAGTATAGCTTTATACGAAACGATTCGCCCCGTTTTCAAACTGTGTTTTCTCTTAAGATAGACTTTTAAAACTTCTTTAGTACTGGCTCAGTACTCATTTAGGAATTACGTGGGAGGATGGAAAGGATATAACTCAGAATAAAAGAAAAATGTTCAGAACTTCTCACGACATCCATTGGAAATCGTGGCACAATGTATTTTATGCCTCGTTCTAAAAACTGGCCAAATATTAAGCAATACTAATAAAAGAGCGATATTGCTCGTGAAAGTAGTACAGAAATTTGCGAACTAAAAAAAAAGCAAACTGCTGGACCATAATTTAGATAATATAATTTTGATAGGCCGACTTGTTGACAGGGAGGATTTTGAAAATGAATTCGCAACTTAGATTTTTGTTGAAGATTATGTCTACAATGTGTAGCAGCATGATCTGATTATTTTCTTCTTTGTAAATGTTTACAGTAACTAAATTTGTTAAAGTTATATTTAATACAATGTAATGAATAAAACACTTTTTTATGTTCTTGTCGTGCTCATATCGTTAAATTCTAAATGCACATTTATGATAAACCGGATTTCATATTAAACTGTCAAAATACCCAACTTGAATTTTGATTATCAAAAGTGGTATGATTTGATTTATTATCATAATAAGTTCTCAGTGTATACATTGGAAGGACAATCCTTTTAGAGAAAACCCTATACGAATTCACATCTAGATTTCTCATTATGGTGTACGCACAGTCGTGTACTATGTTTTGAATATGCAGCTACATAAACACTGCAGAACTAGTCAATGCGCTATTATTCATTTAAACGTCATCCAATTATGGAAAACAATGCATTAATATAATCTAGATTTGTCGGATTGTATGTAATCAATGTGCTCAAAATACTGTATTTCAGTATCGAATGGAACTTTTACACACTATCTGCTACAGTACATTGGATCGGGTGATACGCTATTATGTTTTTTTTTTGTCGAGATTGAAAAATATATCGTGGAGTAGGTAGCTATCGAATTATGTATTCACATAAGAGTTTGTACCGCAAGACCACACACGTAAAAAACACCGTTCAGTATAAATGTATAAAAAATTGTAGCCAAAGTTAGGACCGAGGGGGCCCACCAATTAACACACCTGCAGCTGTTGTCTATCTGCCCATTGAAAACTTATCCCTGTGAGATAACGCGTTGCTCTGTGTGAAATCGTTAACGAAAACAATGAGAAATTATCGCAGTGCTCCGCAGCAGTGGCCATCGTCGAGATCCCACCGAGTTGCGGTTATTGCTCCGCAGGATTTATGGACGATGTGGCGCACACACGGCGGTTTGGTGGCCGTGATTCCTGTTTCATCATCTCACGCCCACCCGGACGCCCTGCGAACCGTGAAAACTTTTTTGTTTCCTACACTCACCGGGACTTTTGCACCTGTTTTTTTCATTACTAATACCTCTCTAACGCGTCCGTCTTGTATTTACTTAATACTCTTTTTTAATAGTGCGTCTGTCGTAAGTACTTTGTTTACTGCTAAGTACATACTGTTCCTAAGATTATACTAACGTGGAATTCAACACCGTCGATATCAACGTCATTAATTTTGAAAACAAAGTGCTGCGATTAACAGTTGCAAAATGTGAATAAAGCTCGTGAAAACTGTGTTAGTAATTTTTTTTTTATATATTTTATATTTTACTATCCGAGAATATTTTCAATGTCATTTTATGGTTTTTATACCATCTATTGACGTTAGTATAATAGTATTATAGTTATTATTAATAATATTGTTATGAGTAGTTAATTTTGTGGTTACTACACAATTACATTTGTATAAAGAGTTTAAAAGTTAAATAGGCATAATTTATACAAGTTTTTCGTAGATTATGTTAAAATATTGAACTGCTTTTTTTGTTATTTAATAATAAAATTGAAAACCAAGTTCAATATTAATATATTGTTAAATATTTTTACTTTTTCTAATAATTGTCTTCAAACTGCAATATAAGTGTTTTTATGTCGAGTTACAGTAAAATACTTTATAGTTAAACATTTGTAAAATTAAAATTTATTTCAAAATAATATTATGATTTACTATTTATTATACTATTTTTGATTAATACATTGAATATTTGAAATGATACCTTTAAAAAATAATGTCAATTAGATTGTGACATCCAACTGGATATTATTATTATAACGTATATAGCGAGCTTGTCTTTCAGGGTCAATATCATATTATTACATATGTCCATTTGCGAGTGTGTTTGATCTAATAGTTTTTAAACTATAGTAATTTAATAAATCTGTGTTTTTATATCATCGTCAGTTATTTTTGGCAAGTCTATTTCTAAGTAGATTTTTATGTTAATATAAATGTCCAATGAGTTGTTTAGGCTTCTAAAATATATCTATTGGTAACAAGCCACCTTACATTACAGCCTGACAAAAATATACGCGTGGCCCAAAGACAATAATCGTTATCATACAACATCTGCTCTTAAAATTCCTAGCGATTTAAGGTTTGAAAATATTTAGACGTGTTCTTTTTTTCTTTCTAATCTTTGGTTATTTAGTTGAGATAATCATTAATAAAAAACCCAACCAACAGTTTGTTTCTTTATGTACGGAAAATAATTTAGATAAATTAATCGCAAATCTCTTGCCATTTAATTTTGTCCTGCCGACGTGTAGGCGTATTTGTGTATGGCTCACGTAGTGGAGAAACAGTTGGACTCAGATGACAGACGATGTGGCTGAGCAGAACGTGACTGCTATCGCCGCCGCCGCCACCGCCACCACTTAACTCGAGGGCAACTGCCGAGGTTTGTATAAAAAGATTGCTATCGCCTGAGAATACTACCGACGTGCCTGTGAACAATCCACGCTAAGGAAGATTCACTGCAAGAGAGAAAAAAACATACTCAGCTTTTAAATAATCGTATACAAAACATAGTTGTTCTATTCAGAAACTAAAAATATAATAGAGAAATAGCAAGTTGATTTTTTTTTTCGCATGTATAGTTAATATCAATAAATTTTCACTAAAAATGTCGAAACAATAATAACAACGGGCAATTTATTTATGAACGTAATACAAGCGTTTTATAAACGACTTTTAAATGAATAATCATTAAACATCCAATTTGGGCTTACTTATGCTAGTCTATTACATTTTATACTTATTCTGTAGTAAACAATACAAGTTACAGCAATAGTTTCATGATCCAATGGTTAAAAAGCCACTAAACACTCGTAAATTATAAAATGTTGAATATTATAATATGAGTTCATAATCGATTTGCCAGTCAAGTAGAGACAATATCCACTTTTGCACAAGTGACGGCTGATAGTGAAATATTTTGCGTATAATATCATTATATATACTTTGATAATCATAATATACCTATAGTTCAATGCAGGTGTAGGCTGTTAACAGCTGTATAAGACGATCAAAAACCTCCAAAACCGTTGGTCCGACACGAAAATAAACGGCTGGTCGGTCTCGGCGATGTTACATCGCCTTTAACGTGTCAAGTGAGTTGAATCGCTTTATGATATGCACAAGTCTTTCTGATGATGACAACTGGAGGAAGTCGAATACTTCTCGGGCTTCGTATGCACCGACAGATATCCGTAAACATATGGGAATCGACAGCATGGGCCATACGACGTAGGATTTTCCGCTTGAAAACTGACTGCTCTGACTTCTGTTCCTGTACAGGTGTAAAGGGTTAAAAATTATAAACATTGTAGCTGCTGAGTTTTAGCACGAGTTTTTGGGAGTAGTTAAACAAAAAAATATAAATTTCCTATGTAAAAATCAGTATAATACAGTACAAAATAATAAACATTTATTTTTGGTTCATTATTCCCATAAAATATTTATCTTAAAAGTAAACGTAGTTAACAAAGTATTATGACGTTTATAATTAAATTATCAATGTATCGAAAAAAATAATCACTTATGGTTTAGTGGTTATGGCCATTGAAGTTTGAATGTTTTACCAAAATATTCTGTATTGATTAATCACTACGATAATAATTTAAGATGGGTAGTGAAATGATTGATTGGACGCAATCATAATATACAAAGAAACCTGCAGCTGATGTTATTAATCACAGAAATTCATGGCTAAAACAGTCAATGAAAATCGGTGGTCAAAAACCGAATATAAACGCACACCTTCTTTCTAAACAGACTATACTCGACCAAAGCTGATACCATAAATGGCTAATCTACCGGTCGAATGGCTAAATTAGCCATCGTGCAGATATAAATATAGAAAAGCCGTCTCAAACTATATTGCCTTTTAAGTATATCCATCGATTAATTTAGATTACAGTAATTGATAAAGAACTATTCGTATTATATACATATGCAAAACGTGCTAAGAATTTTATTTTACGTAAACCGGAAACGATTTCCAAAATAAGTTTTAAATGGAAATGTATCCGCTGCTTTTCGTTTTTATTCAGTTCATTTTTTTCATACTCATCAAAAAATCACTAGACAAATTTTATTCATTACGTTTTATCCCTAATATTCTTAAGTAAAATTAGTATCGCTTGTTATGGGTAGGAGTGAACGGGAGTACTATGCTATAAAAAAAATTTGGCTCTCATCACTATGTTACTGACCTGGGAAATGTCTTTTTTTTGCTCGTCAATTCTGTACTATTCTCCTAAAGCTACTTTTTCACTGTTAATAAATTCAGAAGTGCTAAATCAAATTAAAGATTTGATTGGTATCTTATGGAAATTCATATTTTTGAAGTGCAAAAACAAACACTTCCAATAAAATTCAATCGTATTATTATTATTATCGCACATGAAAGATGTTTTTAGTTATTATTTGTAAGCCTCCCCCTAGTCAATTAACTTAAATTATTGCAGTTCTCCGAAATATTTACCATATATCCGTTTAAGACTCATTATAAATATATTTGTATGACTTTTTGTTGTCTTTGGCCTATAATATTATTTTACACTTGTATACTAAAACGTTCATACTGTCATTAAAACTAATAAAGTAAATTGAGTTGTTCGATTTGCAGAAAGTGTCATAGATATTATTTATTGGACAAGTTAAGTTGTTTTGCGTGGGAATTCATCTGACATATTGACTTTATAACTAATATAATTATACATATTAATTAAATTTAATTGAAGGACCAGTTATGTTACACAAATATGTTTAAGAGAATATAGTTATAAAATATAATAAAATGAAGGTATATACTTAACTAGTCCAGATGATTTATGGAATAATCGATCAATTCGTTTACAAAATTACTCAAATGATACTGTCTAATGTTTAATTCGAATAAAATGAAATTTTATAGAATAAATTCTTATTTTGTTGGGAAATTCATTGTAATGAATATAATTTATTTTTATTTTTAGGTGGTGTGGTGAATATTTATCATATTTTTGATAAAATCCAAATTAAACTACTATTAAGAGATTAAAAAATAGATAAAATAACTGACTTTACAATAAAGATGAATTTTGTTGCAAATTGTAAATACTTATTTATTTTTAACTTGATGAACTTTTTAATAACAAAGTTAAACTTACAGAAAATAACATAAGATTAAAATAAATAAAAAAAAATACGTTCGATCGTGCGGGAGGTCAGACGTGTGCTGACGTACCATTCATTCATATTTGAATGAATGGTTTGGCTCATTTTAATTGACATGACTACGCTCCGATTGTAGCTGCCCATATGAGGTGCAAGACAGACTTCTTATTTTGGACACTACTCACATCCATTAATGGTCATAGAATCATAATAATTGTTTATTGCAAATTTAAATTTAATATGAACATTGGACAAGCTTGTTTACAAAAGGACAAGTACTAAATAAATACGTTAGTATATTTATTTGCAGAGAAGACTTCCTCATAAATCGGATCAATACTCATCTTGTGTGGGTATAGAAAAATATTTTTGGCGGTAGATGTTAGACTCTGGTCATAAAAAAAATCTTTGGTCTCGCGTATAAGTTTGAATTATCTTTTTATTTTGAAATCAAGAAACATACGCCTTGAATTATATTATTTTTACCGCCGTATCAAAAACTATACTAGCGGTTTACAT
The DNA here is from genome assembly GCF_025091365.1 of Daktulosphaira vitifoliae. NCBI lineage: Eukaryota > Metazoa > Arthropoda > Insecta > Hemiptera > Phylloxeridae > Daktulosphaira > Daktulosphaira vitifoliae. The sequence continues at coordinate 13,928,428 of NW_026099574.1, read as the reverse complement.
TTGATTAGAGACTCCAAAGGGAGTTGTTTTAAAAATGATTTTGATGAATTTTTTTTTAACTGTATGCATATTAGGTGTATTTATTTCAAAAATGACCATTAAAAATCATTGAAACTTATCAATCACAGATGGTATACCGTTTTAGGATCCACGTGTTGTCTGTTGTTTATCGGAGGTTGTTTGACCATTTCGTGCCGTACATAGACATCAAGTAGACAAAAACACGCCAACAGACGTCTAGTAAATTTGTCGTAGGATTTTGATTTCATTATAATTTATGACCGACCACTCAACTCACACAAAGCACAATATAAACACCATCGCATCCTACTCTAAATTTGTCTCAATGATAATCGTTTTTCTCTCTTTTTTACCACGCTCGTCTTCCGAGACGTTCCAATGGTCGAACAACCTGAACAGATGGTTATCCATATGTGTTTGTGTGTGTGTATTTGTACCCGTATATCCATGTGGTCGGGCGGCGATTACCCGTCGCACCGGACGGTGGCGAACAACTGCTTCACGAAAACCGTTTTTTCCACGCAAATTCTCTGCAAAGCCGCCCAAAACTTATCGCCCCCAACTTTTTATAGTCATATGATCTATCGTCGTTGACCCGGACGGGGATGATAGGGGCGGTAGGCTACCACGCGAGTTTGTCGTTCACCATGTGTTTCGACTGCGTCGAGTTTGCCGCCGCGCGCATTTCCTTGTTTGTAAAACTACAATTTATTATTACTTTTTTTTTGTACAGGTGTAGCCCGTAATGGAAATTGAAGTCTCCCTCGACTACTGAATGCTCAAACTAGTTGTACGTCGCTGTTAAGGGGCAACTTCTTTTCGATCCAAATCGGACAGCGACAGATGAATAATCGTCGACGGCTGTGCGCGCGTTAACACATGTCCGTCCACCAGTTGTCATATTATTTTATCGGCTTCGTTTAAATGTTCGTTTTTTTATCACCATTACAATTACAATTAAATGATACAACGAGTTTCCTGTTAAGATAATTATAACCGAATAATTTTCGACTTGAAATTCACGTGTCCCAATGCATTGTATCTTATTGGTTTTTGTGTTTCTATTTGATAAGGGAAAATGTTATCACTATAAAAAAAACCTTTGTAAATCAATAAACAACTTGAATTTTGATTAAAAAAATGTTAAATTTGTTTCTCATCGATTTTTTTCTAGGAAGTTAACTGTTGGTTATTGTTTTATATACCTCATGGACAATTGATAAAAATTATATTTGGTTGTTTATAATCATAGGCGCAACTAGTATACAATCTTTCAGTGTGCTAATTGTTGTTCTCTCCACTTTAAAAATATATTATAAAACAACATACATGATTTTCTAAATTTCTAAATCTTTAGATTGTGTTTAATTTTAAAAAAATTGGTGTATTATTCCAAAAGCTACATGATCTGCCAGTTCCTTATTAATATCTTGATTAAGATAAAGTATGTCCAATGAAAAAGAGATTATTAAAAAATATTATTTCTCATAAAAAAATTGTGTTGATCCATACACTTTTCAATAAGTTATAGCATTATAAAGTTAAAAATATAAAAAATAAAATCGAGAATTTTCACCCGAAATTAGCATTCGGTAGCCATTTTTGCCATGAAGACAAGTCTAGAGGTCAAATTTTTTTTTTCAAATTAAAGTATATTACATAAGTTTTAATTTAAGATATATATAAAAGTGTCAGACCTTCCGGAACATTTTCAAAAGTTAAGTTGAAAAAGTTCATTTTTTGTGAAAAAGTTGTCATTTTAAATCCCCTTCTGTGGGCAGATAAAGGGTCAAATTTACAAAAAAAATATACCAAAAGATAGGTAAAGACATCAAGCATCTATAAAAAAAAAAAGTTATATTGATATGTTCATTTTTGAAAAAATTACGGCAGTTTTTAGTAAAAAAATTTCGAAAATTTCGAAAATTAGCGATTTTTAAATTTGTAATTTTTTTGGAGGTTTCCGCCATTTACGGGGAACGAGGGAAATTTTTTCAATTTTTAAGGGTAATGTCTTCAACTAGATACGATTTGTGATCTATTTCTTTCGTTGAAAGAAATCCGTTCGGTGAGAGCTGAGAAAAAATGGTAACAGACACAAAATAAAAATAAATACATCTTAGTAAAACCAATACCTTCTCAGCTTCGCATCGAAGCTAATATATACCAAGTATTATTTTTGATGCCCAAGGCAGTTAATTTGCTAACAGCTCTGATTTAAATAGAAAAATGTGTAATTAATATACTCGATATCCCACGAAGTTCTGAAAAATCATTATAAGAAAAGTATATGGATATGTCAAAACCTCGTGAGACATTCTGTATATTATACAATGTATAATAAACACACATTAAATAACCTTTTAACATTTTCGTAGGAATAATTTTTCTTAAAAATGTGTTATCAAAAAATTTGAATTTTTCTGGAACATTTAAAAAATTTGGAATTAGATATTTTATTTAAACTGTAATAATTTGTGATACGATGTAATAAAAATGATATGATTAACAGCCATCTAAAATTTATGTATCAACTAATAGTATCAAGTATAATTGATTCAATACGAAAATTTAACTATTTTAAAGTGAAAAGTTCAAAATTTTGATACTATAATGCTCTCACATGGATCTACCCACGTATCATTTGTCAATCTATAACAGTCGACTTCCGACTGTATCAGTCTTAAAAGAAAACGTTCATGTCTGGAAAATAACTCGATGTGCATACATAATTGATAAGTACATTGGGGAGAGAAAAAAACCACACACACATATACAAGAAACGTTTACACAAAACACAACAAACAAGGGAAGTCTTTAGGAAACATAAAAGTATTGGAACTCTTGAAAAATCGTTTCCACGTGTCCGAGAAACACATGTCTAGGACGTGATAGAGCACTAAAACCAGGCCCACTCAGTCCAAAATTGCCGGAAGGGTGTGGTTGAGGTACACTACTATTCACCAAACAGAGCAATAGATACACACATGATCTTACACTTGGAATCATGCAAAGGATTCTATAGATAAGAATCATACGAACTCGTATTCAACTAGTATGTCATCATTTTCTTATATCAGTAGCATTATTGTGTAATTTTCGATTTTTGTATTGGTTATAGCGCATTATTACAAAATACTCCTTTTATTTATGTTTAAAAATCGTTTTATGTCAGAGGTGTTTATACCGTCCATTTATGAAGTGTGTAAATTTATAGCCGTTACTATATAATTTATAAGTAAAACTATTTTTCAATATCTGAATTAAAAGATTTAACTAACAGGGAAATGATTAAAGATTAAATAACCCTTTCTATATTGATTTAGTAAAAGAAACCCTTTATTGCTTTTCATTTATGCATATTGAAGCCTTAAAAAGCGCGGGGCCTTTTTTTCTCGTAGTGAATTCTAAAACAACTCCTAGGGGAACTTGCTGTAAAGCATTATTTCCCCCGGATAGTCCAATTCCGTTTATTTATAATAATAATTAAACAACAAACAATCGCGGATCCCTAGATAAGTGCTTTGAAAGCTTGTCTCTTCTGCTACTCCTAGCTCACACAATATAAAATGTATGTTATTACACATTTAACGTGAAACATTTATAATTAATAATCTCAAAAGTAATGCCAGCGCCATCTATCAGTAACAATAGTAAACGTAATATGAAGTAAGATAAAAATCGATTTGTTAATTTAAACAAAAAAGATTAGGTAATTAAGCAGTACCTACTTAGTACTTCTACTTGCATGTTACTATGACAAATGAATGTAATGCGGGTGTTTCTTAAAAATCAGTTGAATTAAATATTTGAACGGTCGGCGGGCATAACGTGCTATGTAGCAATTGGTACAATTTTTTTCTGATCATATAAATACAACTAGTTAGCTTCATAGAACGTTATTTGAAAAAAAAAAGGTAGCACAGTGTGGAATAGTTGGGACAACTATATTTTTTATAAATTAATAATAGTGTAAAATTGAAATTGAAAAAAAGAATGTTCACAAAAAAAGTTTCAAATTAGATATTTTATATGAGAAGTTGTTGTACCTCATACTTTTTTTCATAACTTCAGAACAATTAAAAAATAAATTCCTTTTCAAAAATATTTTTTAAAAATGTATACAGATTTGAAGTCAAAATAAATATTTGCGGAAAAATATTAGGTGAATTGGTTGCCTAATCACTCCCTTCTTAATACACCAATGCAAATTACACTATTTTTTTAAAAACACTTTTAAAAACCCAGCACAGGGGGATCGCGGCACAGTGGTGACGTGGCATAGTTGGATCAAGTATAATGATATCTGACAGTGATTAAATTCACTATCAAAAAAAAACGCTTCGATGCAAATCTTTAGATAATGTTTAATTTTAAAAAATTGGTGGATTATTCCAAAAGCTTCATGATCTGCTAGTTCCTTATCAATATCCTGATTAAGAAAAAGTATATCGAATGAAAAGGGATTATTAAAAAATAGTATTTCTCATAAAAAAATTGTGTTGAACCATACACTTTTTAATAAGTTATAGCATTATAAAGTTAAAAATGTAAAAAATAAAATTGAGAATTTTCAAAAGAAAATAGCATTTGGTAGCCATTTTCACCACGAAGACAAGTCAAGAGGTCAAATTTTTTTTTTTCAAATTAAAGTATATTACATTAGCTTTAATTTAAGATATATATAAAAGTGTCAGACCTTCCGGAACATTTTCAAAAGTTAAGTTGAAAAAGTTCATTTTTTGTGAAAAAGTTGTCATTTTAAATCCCCCCCTGTGGGCAGATAAAGGGTCAAATTTACAAAAAAAATATACCAAAAGATAGGTAAAGATATCAAGCATCTATTAAAAAAAAAATTATATTAATATGTTCATTTTTAAAATAGTTATGCCAGTGTTTAGTAAAAAAATTGAAAAAATTTCGAAAATTAGCCATTTTTAAATTTGTAATTTTTTTGGAGATTTCACCAATTTACAGGAACAAAGGAAATTTTTTAATTTTTGGGGGTAAATATTCAACTAGATACGATTTGTGATCTTTTGACGTATCGTTGAAAGAAATCCGTTCGGTGAGAGCTGAGAAAAAGTGGTAACAGACACAAAATAAAAATAAATACATCTTAGTAAAACCAATACCTTCTCAGCTTCGCATCGAAGCTAATAAGTTTTTGTACAACAATTTATTAAATATTTTTAAATTTTGCAATTTTTACACAAAAAACGTAATTTTTTCTTTAACTTTCATGTCCAATTTCATTACGAAGACAAGTCTAGAGGTATAAATTAAATATGAATACAAAAAAAATGTATTAATTCATAAATTTTTTAAAAAGTTATAACAATATAAAGTCAAAAATTTTTAAATAAGAATTTTATCACAAAAATAGCATATTTGTAAGTGCGGGAGCCATTTGTACATAAAAGATAAGTTTTAGGAACAAATTTTCAAAAGTTAATTTGAATAGACTGGGTTACGAGGATTGACCCTAACTGATAACGCTCCGACATTCATTAACTCCGAAAACAATTACTGCGAATACCTGGTTAAAAAAATTTAGATTTTACTACGACGATAATTACTTCGAATAGAACAATTAATTGATTGCTTCGAATAAAATTTGCTCGGATTATCAATATTTCGCGAAATCGATTAAACAATTATCAAATTATGGAGTAGATGAATATCGTACCAATATATTATCTGATGGAATAATATAACCCTCATCACTAATTATTAATTATTAATTAATAAAATAAAATAGGGCTATAATAGATTACCGTTTATTAACAAATAATTAATACAATAAGGATTGCATCCGACTTTCGTTACAATGGGTACATAAAGGTAAGGAAAATCAAACTTAATAGTATAATTAAACTATTTTTTTTTTAATTGTAAAATTATGTATACTTAAATACCTACATTTGTAAATATCTAATTATGTAATAAAACTTGTTAATTACTATGAGCCTACAACTATATAACGTCAGTTCCTCCATTGTCATTAATCAATTAGAGTAGAAAACCTCAACTCCCAAAATCACACTAGGGATCGCTAGACTACCCCCTTCTAAATATAAGAAATCATTTTTCCCGACTAAAACGGCTATTTGGGTAACTTGAAAGTATACAAATTCTGCGACACTCTACTAAAGATTCTCACTCTCTAGGACTTTTTTAAATTAATTTAGAATTAGAATATTATTCAAATTAAATGATACTTCGATATTTTGTAGTGAATTTTTTTTTGATGAACCTTTATATTTAAGTGGTTAAGTGAGAGATGAAAAAATAAATGACAGGCACAAACTATATAATTTTAATGAATAAAAAATTATTCTCACGAGACTACAGTGATGGGTCCTTGATATTCATTGAAGTACAAGAATATAAATGATATAAAAAATGTTTTCTAACTCAAAATTTTCACCATGAAGACAAAATAACATGTGAAATTTTTTTTTTCCATTATAAAATGTATTATAGAAGCTTTAATTTAATATATATATAAAAGTGTAAGAGTTTCTAGAACATTTTCAAAAGTTAAGTTAAAATAGTTATTATTTTAAATCTCCCATTATGGAAAGGTGTAGAGTTAGATTTACAAAAAAAATATACCAAATTATAGGTAATTATCTAATATATTTGAAAAAATTAATTTTTTGTGAAAAAGTTGTCATTTTGAATCCTCCTCTAGTGGGCTGGTAAAGGGTTAAATGTATAAAAAAAATATACCAAATGATAGGTAAAGACATCAAGCATCTATAAAAAAAAATTATATTGATATGTTCATTTTTAAAATAGTTATGCCAGTGTTTAGTAAAAAAAATTGAAAAAATTTCGAAAATTAGCCATTTTTAAATTTGTAATTTTTTTGGAGATTTCACCCATTTACAGGAACAAAGGAAATTTTTTTAATTTTTGAGGGTAAATATTCGACTAGATACGATTTGTGATCTTTTGACGTATCATAATATAATATATTACAACGTAATATTGTAAATTGTTAATTGTTTTAACGCTAGTTGGTTGTATAGTTATTACTTAATTACTACTTAGAAAAAATCTGGGGATAGAATTTGAATGAACAATAAAGGTAAATATAAATTCATCTAAATGACGTAGATAGAAGACTGTTTATATTAAATATTTGTATGTAGATATTAAACAAATAAATTCTGAATGTATGGTTTGGCAAAACAAATTTTATTCATCCATACATTTTTCAAAAATGTATAGAAATATAAAGTTAAAAATATAAAATCGAGAATTTTAATACAAAAATAGCATATTTTTTAATACAGTAGCCATTTTCACAATGAAGACAAAATAAAGTTCGATTTTTTTTCCATAATACAGTATATTACATAAGCTTTAGTTTAAAATATATATTATAGTGTCAGTAATTCCGGCACACTTTCAAAAGTTAAGTTTAAATCCTCATTATTTTGAGTCGTCCACTGTGGTTAAGTGAAGGGTCAAATTTACAAAAAATATATACCAAATGATAGATAAATATCTAATATTTCTATTTTATTTTTAAAAAGTTATAGCAGTTTAAAGAAAAAATTAAAAAAAATAGCAAATTTTTAAATTTGTAATTTTTTTGAAGATATCCCACATTTACGGGAACAAAGAAAATTTTTTCAATCTTTGAGGTTAATGTATTCGACAAGACACGTTTTTTAATATTTTGACGTATCATAATACAATATATTATTTATTTATTTATATATTTTTTAACGGGTAGGTACCCTTTAGTAATATTAATAATACAATAAGTATAAAGTTTACATGACAATTATGAGTTAACAATTAGGTAATAATGATAATAATAATAAAATGGAATAAATTATGAATACAATAAAATGTGTTATCAATAATTAATAATTAAATAGCGTAAGACATAAATCAATTAAAAACAAGTAATTAGCTTAATATCACATAATATTATGAATTTTGCAAACGAAATACAACAAATTTCAAAACTTTAATCTAATAATACCTTTATCTTACAATAAGAACACAATATTTAATTTAGTACTAGATTTAAACCTATATATACATTTTGTTTGAAAAAATATTATTTTATTCGTAGTTGGTTGTATTATTATTGCTTAATAACTACTTAGAAAATATCTGAGGCCAGATTTGGAATGAACGATATAAGTAAATACTTAATTCATCTAAATGACGTAGATAGTAGACTGTTAATTTTTTTCTTACATAATTAAACCTTTAGAAATTGTTTTTCATTTTTTTAGCAATTTAACTTATTCTAAACAATTATTTTAAAAATCTATATTTTAGGTGATAGATATTGAAGAAATAAATTTCGGGTGTATGGTTTGGCAAGTTGATATACTTTAGCTCAATTTGTGTAACGCTTAAACAATTTATTGTACATGTATTTCCCGATTAAGGTATCACCTACTGTCTCCCTATAAAATATTAGTTGTATACAAATTTAATATTATACAATTTTTAATTATTCTACCAAGTATTTGAATAAAGTATAAAAATATTTAAATGGGGTAATCGAACCTCAATATATGCCCTGAATAATTTTTATGTTAATTTTTTTTAGATAGTCTAATATAGTTCAACTGATTATAAGCCAGTTATTTAATATCTAAAAATTTCAAAAATAAATAGCGAAAAGAACTAATTTCAAATTTTATTTTTATTGAAAATCTTTCCTGAGCTTCTCAATTTTGAATCAAACTTAAATTTTCAAATACTTTTTATTTAAGATGATTTTCATCAGTTTGTTTAATAAAAATGTTTTATTTCTTATTCGCGTTTAAGTTAAACCCATACGACGTAAAACAACGATATGTCTTTCTAACAAAAATGAAGTTATAAGTGTTTCAAAACAAATACATGTGTTTTTCACATTTTATCGCAATTAATTAATTTCAAAAATATTTCTATTAAAAGTTTGCAAACATTACTATATAGTTTTTAAGACNCTATTAAAAGTTTGCAAACATTGCTATATAGTTTTTAAGACAAGAAGATCAACTTGTGCAAGTGTCAATTTGCCCCACACTTGCCTATTAATATAATACGAACATTTTAAAGATAAATCATTCACGGTTCAATTTTAAATTATTATCTGCATTTATATAAAAACAATTTGATGTTTTTCTACAATATCTTTTGTGAGTATGCGTTAATGCTAACTTTTCAATTTAATTTGATTAAATCAAGAATTATAATAAATATTTACAATTAAAATAACTATATTTTAAAAATAGATTGTTGTATTACCATATTTCAGATTATATAAATAAAATGAATTTAGTAATAAAAATTATTTTTCGCTTTAAGCGGATATTATTAAAATTAAATTGTCAGTCCTAGACTTTCATTTCTGCTGCAGTTATAATAATCATTGAAAATGGGTTTCTATTGTTATTTTGAAATATTATTTTATTTTGTTTGTGTAACTATCATACCTCCGTATTCAGCTGATCAATTAACGTCAAGTAACAATAACACAGAAGTATTTATAATTACTATTATTATTTTTACTCTTATTTTTAGTACCTTAAGTACATTTTTTTATATAAATAATAATCATTGATAATATGCTTAAGAATATTATATACTTGTTAAGGGTAACATCGTTATGGTAACATTTAAAATTGTAATTTTTTGGTAATATAAATTCAAATTACATTTTTTTATTTCACCTATAAAAATAGTTCATTTAATTTACATAAGTAAATTATAAATATCAGATTTAATTGTAATTTATTGACTAATTAGTCGCTAATACTCATTTTTTTTCATATATTTTCTTATCATCAAATTTTTAATTATTTATAATATAAATCAAACTTGTCTAATAAAAATAAAAAAAGTAATTTGATCTTTAATTATAATTTTAATTATCAAAATCCTTTAAAAGTTTTATATTAAATTAATATTAATCCAATTTTCCTGGTAAATTATTAAAATTTGTCGTTTTAAAATTGAGTGTATTAACAAATTTAGACAACTTTGTATTGTTGCAGCGTGCTCTATTGTATGATTTTTTTTTTTTTATTATTATTATTATTGTGATAAGCGGACGATCGGTTTTACTTAGCGGAGAAAAACCAGTCTTCTAATAAATGCCTCACTATTCACATATAGAAAAGTTCGTTTTATTAATTCATAGTTAAACGACATAAGTAATATTCTTCTCGTAAAAATTAAAATACAGTCCACAGTCGTAACAGTATATATAATGTTGTCCATAATAATATTTATTTTATTAAGGTAGCGAACGAAAATTTGTTTAATAGATTATTATTATATAGTATTTTATAGAAATTATGTCTTATAAACATAATATATTGTCAGTTATTGATGTTACGTAATTATTTTGCCGCTTTGGCATTAATGTGTCAGACACAACCATAATTGCTCATTCATTAAATGAAGATTGAGAGTTTATATATATAAATATTGTTTTAACCTACTTAGTTTCGTATCAAAGCTAAAATGTGACTGTTTCAGAGAAAAATTAAGTCAATATAAGTATATTATACGTGTGTTTATTATTAAGTAAATATATTAAGTCAGCTCATAACTAGAGTATAAGAAATAGTGTTAAGTGATATTAGGGCACCATAAAATTATAGTAGAAATATTAATTTATTATTAAATCATTAATATTGATATGTTAACTAAAATAAAATAAAACTTTTTAGAACTATTATAAACTAAAACTATTAATATATCTTGGTAAAAGATATATATTGTTTTTATGTTTTGAAAATCTCTCTCTTAATATATATTTTATTATTAACAGTTAAAGTATATTAATTTACCTATCCTCCAAGCTAGTTATTTAAATAAAAATTTCATTAATAACTAACTTTGAATAAATTTTTGTTAGACACAATTTCCGTTAGCAACTATTTGCTCGAAAATAGTAAACAATTATTTACTACAGAAATCTAAGGATGGGAAAATTTATAATAGGATATTGGCTGAAGCTGGAAATAAATTTGATTTATGTGAATTAAGAACACATGCAGTAAATAATATCAATGGTAATTGAGTTTTAGTTTTTTTAATTTTAAGTGAATACTAATATATATGAATTACTATTTACGTATGCACATCATTTATATTAGATTAGAACTTGATAACTTACTGCGACACAGCTACCTCTCCTTGTCCGACAGGTAGCGCAACGTTACCTGCTGTCACTGACAGCAGGTAACGCGAACCGGTCCAATAAAAGGCGACGGCGAAACAATTGCCTACGGAAACCGGACTGTGTATACTATACACAGTGTATGTATACAGTGTTCAGTAAGTCAGGAAACGGGTTTCTATTGTTCTCATTGTTTGTAACAATGAGAACAATAGAAACCCGTTTCCTGACTTACTGAACATTCTGTATACTTATGCAGCCTTTGGTTAAATTTAAAACTGTTTAAAGTAGGCACTCTTTATTTAATAATAATATATCTATTAATCACTGTGTATTATTTAATTACAATAAGTATACCTAGACTCGGTCACTAGTTTCACTGAAATTTTATAATCTGAAAGGGCTACTGGGCTCACAAGGCCTTAACTGGTAAAGAACACAAAAAAATTTTCATTTGAGATGAATAACAATAATTATATTCTGATAAAACAATGAATGATTTATTTTTCCTATAATGAAAGATGAATGTCAATAAAAAATATATTATTATAACATTAAACTATACATAATCTTAACAGTTAGTAAACATTTAACAACATTTTATTTAATTTCTCAAGGAATAGATTAAATGACTTAAATATCAATTCACACACATTATAAATGTATATAAATATAGATATAATATATTATTATAACTTGCCAATAGAAAAGAACAAGTTATTTACATCAATAAATACTTATGCATAAGTGGATGAGGAACAAATTTATAGTTTGACTTCTATTATTTAATTTAGCAATTTTTACTTGAGATGATGTTGCTGTGAGGTACACATATCCTGACAAAATGAGCAACCACAATTGGCTGAGAACAAAATATCCACAAAAAGGATTATTCAGAAGAACCTATTTTTTCTTTCTTCATATATCTGAGTAGACCACAATCGGCTTAGAACAAAAAAAAATCCACATAAAAGGATTTATTCAGAAGAACATATTTCTTGAGATAGAATTAGATTTCTTTCTAAATCTTTAGATAGTGTTTAATTTTAAAAAATTGGTGGATTATTCCAAAAGCTACATAATCTGCTAGTTCCTTATTAATATCCTGTTTAAGATAAATTATGTCGAATGAAAGAGGGATTGTTAAAAATATTTCTTCTCATAAAAAATTTACTGATCCATACATTTTCCAAAAGATATAGCATTATTAAGTTTAAAATATAAAAAAGAATGTTTAGTCTCTAATGCCACTAAAAGTATCTTTTCGATCCATTTTATCTTATATAAATTATTTTATTAATCAGATAAGCGCGTTTTCCTGTTTTTTTGTATTGTATTAAAGATAAGTCGGGCGATGGACTCATCATCCAAACATCACGACGCGCATGTCAATATATACGAAATAGAGAATTACAAAATAAATTAAAATGTTTACGTCTTTTTATCTTATTACATAATAGAACAAGGAAAAAAACACTTTTCTGGAAAAATTACTAAGCGTGCTCGAATTTAAAATTTTTTTTTTTCAACGTAAGTACTCAGTCACCAGACTCCGGGAAAATTATTGGCGAAGTTCGGAAAATTTTTGCCGCTTTTTTTATAAGTCCAGGCTCATGGTTTTAATAAGCGCAGTTTATATACGTCCATAGCGCAGTCCATACGTTTATTATGCACCTTAATTATATGGTGTAATATGTATTATTATGACACTATTTTCAATTTGCACTATATTTTATCGAGGAATATTATATGTTATATATAAATTACAAGACGGTTATAATTAATAAGTTTGTACTTTCATTATTAGAACATTACATTATTAATAATCTTTTTTTTCTCATATATGATCTATGAGTCCAAGAGTGTATCGTACGAATTGGGATTCATCTATGACAACTATGCTGTCCAACGTTAAATCGCAGTTACCAATATTTTTATCAAAATTAAATTTTTTACAATGTGCCACCAATAATAACCTGCTGAATTTTTTTTTAATTACTCTATAATATAAACACAATTATTATAATTAGAATATTAATCATTTTTGTGTATTCCAGAGGTGTATTTAAGGGAGATATGGGCCCCCCTTGAACCAGCGCTTCAAATATTATTTTAGGCAACTTCTAATAAATAAGGACCTAATGTCCTTTTTTTTCATCATTATTTTAATTTTTTGCAAAAAAAATTCTATAACATGTTTAACAAAGTAAAAAATATTAAATACCCTCCTAAAATAATTTTTGAATAGGCGTAAAGGGAATACCTCATTAATAAACGTCAACCTTATACCCAATACATTTTACTATATTCTATTTTTGAATTTTACTGATTTTAATAATAACATTTTTAATATATTTTTGTTACACTGATTCTGATGTAATATTTTTTCTGCAAAAAACTTTTCGTGCACGGCGTAGCTGGGTACCCCTACCAGAATCAGTGGCCTACTTATGATGACGGCCTGAAGAGCCTTAACTTAATTTATTAAACTACAATTAGTACGAATCTAGTTGTATAGATTTCCGGGCATAATGATTTTTTTATTAATATGATAAGTTTTTTTTTTATGTCTGTCGTCACTTTTTCTTAACTCACACTGTACTGATTTCTTTCGTCGATACATCAAAAGATCACAAATTGTATTTAGTTGAAGACATTGCCCTTGAAATATGAAAAAAATTCTTTTCTTTCCTTTGACGGAGGAAATTACCTATAAAATTTGAATTTAAATGTGGGTAAATTTCCACTTTTTAGCTTCGATGCGAAGCTGAGAAGGTATTAATTTTACTATGATGTTTTTTTTTTTTTTTTTTTTTTTTTTTTT